>NC_052360.1:8740189-8760189 GCF_009727055.1 Benincasa hispida | reverse complement strand
AGTAAAATGCATGGGAAAATATATAAAATAGTGATGATGTCTTCACCATAATACTAAGCTTGACCACAAGGGTAACCCCAGCCAACGCATGCTATGCGATCATGCTATACACACTGACGTAGACGCATACGATGTATATGCGATAGTGTCGAGAAGCCTTATTTCTAAGTCTCTATTCCCACTCACGTGCTCTCACACAGAAGCAAGATGGCCGCATACCACCATATCCTACTTAAAGGGTGCATACGCTGTGTAGTAGCAAACGGAGCTTATTCTTAAGTCCTCATTATTGCTTATGCGATTCTAATCTGACTTTCTCAAGCCTAGATTCTAACCTAGCTCTCTCAAGCCTAGGTTCTTTCTTTAGACTCTCTCTCGAGCAGCTCTAAGGGGTGATGGACGCATATATAAGACAAGATAATCACATAAAACATGGTTGACATAAGATTATTCCTATCTTTAGCGAACACTTTCTTACATTGCTTAATGCGATCAACTACCTACCCTTTCGGGCAGTTGGTTGCTACTGACTCTACTCATAGACAAGCATTGCGTCCGCTTATAGACAAGCATTGCTACAGCTTCACATTAAGCAAATGGGTTTTTTTCACAACACTCGCGCAATGCACACCTCTCGGTGGTTTACTACATGCTTCATATGTCTATGTCACATGATTAAGTATGTGATACTCTAGTAATATTACTTAGTAATGCAATGAAAGTGAAGGATGCTAAGTAAATGAAGATGGAGATGGAGTCGAAGGAAAATATAGAAATGCATTGATCAGAAAATTTTTTAATCTCTTAAGCCACAATGCAATACAATACAAGGATAGAAGAGAAATGAAGGGCCAGATGGAAGCAATGCCTTGCTTCCATCAGATGTGTGTCAAGGTTGCCGGTGGTGCCATGGATGGGCGGTGGAGTAGACTCTCTCAAGCTCTAACTCCAGCGAAGGCTCCGATCCTCACTCGGAATGGTTGAGGGGATGAAGAACTCTTAAGACTATCTTCTCATGCTTTGGTCTGGATCACAAGGGCCGGCCTTCAGGCAGAAAACTTAGATGCCTTTAGGCAGAAAACCTTAGATGATTTGAAATTGTGCTTTAAGGCTTCTATTTATAGAGTTTGATCGCCGATAGAATTTATGGACCTACTCTGAATCTGACACTTGCAACGCGATGGTCCTTTTCTGAATCTCTACCACTCACGGTGTGGTAAGTGAAATGTCAACATCATATTTTTAATGATCCCATGTATGCGTTCATGCTTGTATTCCACCAACCTTGTGATCGCCCTTCTATTATGGTTATTATTCAATAGCTGCAATCTCTCTGCGATGACCGCATTCGCTTGATTGCCGCAACACCCATGCGATGGATTGCATGCGATCGTCTTCGCGATAGCCTTGCTTTCGCACATGCGATTGATTTCTGCGTTTGCTACAAAAATAAATATTTCAATGCATAATAACGCATAAAAGTGAGTTAGCTGAGATTCTTAATGTCGATTGACACAAGCTCGTTTTCTCATGAATCCTTAGTATAATCGTCGCATATTCTACTTAACAGCTCTCATAATTCTAAATAAAAGGCTTATAATAACGTACATTTCTGCCCGTCATCATGAGGTTGTAGCAACGCATGTCTATGGGTTGTTGCAATGCTTGTCTATGAGCTGATTAGCCGCAACTAATAGCCTGAGAGGGTGAGTATTGGAACACACTAAAGCAAAGTATGCATTGTTCCTAGAGATAGGCAAAATCTTATTCTCGACGCAACCATGCATTATNCCTGAGAGGGTGAGTATTGGAACACACTAAAGCAAAGTATGCATTGTTCCTAGAGATAGGCAAAATCTTATTCTCGACGCAACCATGCATTATAGAGCTATAAGCATGCGACTAGCCATCGAGAGGTGCGCGATGTGTTAGTGTGGCGAGCTGAGATTACTCGGGCGACCTAACATAATGAATATTAGTATGTGTTAACGACTGTTGCATCTCCATCAATTCTCATGATTAAACTTCCATTGCTCAATCTGTTTAGTTAGGAGTAGGAGTAGTGCATAATCCTTTACTTTTATCTTTTTACTTTTATTCCTTGCCTCAAACGCATTACTTCACAAACATTGAGTTACAAGTCCTTGTGTTCGATCTTAGATCACCCTGAGAAACTTGTGTTCTCGTTATACTTGGCGAGAAAGCGAAAAAACCTTTGGTAGGAACATATGGTCATCGGATATATGCTTAAACACATATTGTATTTTTTCTAGTCCAACGCATGACCATCGACGCATGGAGATCAACGCATAACATAAGTTGCATATTTATTTTTCTCTCCTTTTCTAGCACATTAATATTCAAAAGAAACTTTGTAATTTTGTTCTAGCAAACATGGGAAAGAAATTAAATTCCTTTTGATAAAAAGAATGTAATAAACATTTTCATGTAAAATGTATCTATCTCCAATAAATAACTTTATATCTCTCACTATTTTAGCCGAAACAACCTCTTTAGTCCCTACATTAAATGTTGCTTCGCCTTCTGTAAGTTGTCTCCAAGAACTAGTTTCCTGAGAAAAAGTACAGATATGATTAGTGGCTCCTGAATACATTATCCAGGTTAAATTATCATTTTCCACCAAGCACGTCAATGACAAGTAAATCATATTTACATTGTTTTGCTTTCTGGTAAGTAGCAGAATTGAGAGATAGGGGACATTCCTATGTTAAAACATAGTCTAAATCATCAACTGCTAGTATATTCAATTTCCATGTTGATTTATCGTTAATAGTGTCGGAAGCGAGTAAACTTGAAGAATTCAACATGCTAAAATTATAAACAAATTCTAATTTGTGAATTGCTTCTAAACCCAATCAAATTTTAGAAAAGTAATAATGTACCCAAATTTCATTATTTTATTTGCAACGATACTATAGTGAGTCAGAATAAGTGCTACCAAGGGGTAGTCAAATACTCCTTCACTAAATCAAGACATTCTTGACTAAATATTATCTCCAGAATAAATCATATTCTGATAGTCATTTAGCTACCATTTTTGGTCAAGAACTTACTAACACTTAGTAATTTTGTAAGTGTAACCCTCCATTTTTAGATTTCAAAGATTAGTGGCCCCAACCATGCTATTGAATTGGAGAGTCAAAGTTGGGAAACGACCTTAGAAATCCTATCCATTTCTAGAGTTTGAGTTGTTTCGAATCCCATGTTACAACCCTCCGAGGGGATAGTCATCGTTAAACGACTAGCAAAGGCCGCTTAAAGCTAACCAGCAGGCACAACATAGGAATCTCACAGTCCAAACCAATGGAAGAGACTGTAGGACACGTTGACACATATCCTTCACACACTTACTATGAACTACTTCCCCCATTCACCTTGATCTTGATTCATATGAACACTTTCCAAATGGAGGTCAGTTTTAGGGTGACACGAAGCGTCGTATGAATATCACGGTGTGAACTTTCAAGGGACGTGAGAGTTGAAATCAATATATCACATATTTGATTTTCTAATCAACAATCTTCCCCTTATTCACCTTGATCTTGATTCACGAAAACACTTTCCGAATGGAGGTCACTTCCAGGGTGACACGAAGCATCGTATGAATCTCACGGTGTGAACTCTTTTAGGGACGTGAGAATTAAAACCAAAACATTGTATATTTGATTTTATTGTGAACAACTTCCCCTATTCACCTAGATCTTGATTCGTGCAAACACTTTTCGAATGGAGGTCACTTCCAAGGTGACACAAAGTGAAGCATGAATCTCAATGTGAACTCTTAGGGATGTGAGAGCTAAAAAACAACATATCGTATATGTTATTAATCTCCTCCTGAAGTGTTCTAACAATATATCATATACGTTATTAAATTTCCACTGAAGCGTTCTAACAATAAACTCCCATTGAAGTGTTCTACTTGTTTTTGGGTAAATCTTTACTTAGGAATATTCCGGCTAACTAAACAACATAAGTATATGTGGTTTATCCAAGTATAACGCTTATAATTGGATTTAACCTACGATGTCTAGGTGAAAAACCAATTTTAACACCTCACACCACTCACTTGTGCTCATAAAACTAGTTAACAATGCTCAATTATTCGGCCATAATCCCAGGTAGGAGGTGTTCCGTAGACCATCAACTTAAGTACCCCCAACCTTAGACAGGATATATACAAGTTGAGTTTGTAATCATAGTTTACAAGATGTTGACCTATTTTAACTATTAAAACATGTAGTTAACCTACGTGAGGAAGCAACTTATCTTTGTTATGGACTTTAATGTCTAATCCAATTTTATAATAACTTATAAAATAATAGACATACATTGGATCCATAACATGCTTTTATATAACAATTATATAAGCATTCATTCCATGCATCAATGTAACAACTTATATCAAAAGCCATGAAATCCTACACATGCATACTATATATTATAACACTTATAATATACTTGCAATACATGTTACATGCTTATCTTGTGGTGAGATTTTAAATCTACATGACATACAATATGGACACAATAGATAAATTATTTAATTCATACATTCACAATGCATAATTAAATAAACACATTAAAATGGACCAATTTTGGCATCATAAGTTAGCTAAATTCTATACTTATTATAATAATAAGCAAAAAATAGCATCGAACCGCCTCCGAACACTTCGAACCAGCTCAAACCGCTTGAAAAATCCTTGAACCGACCTTGAAACTAGAGAACAGCCCAAAATCAGCCAAAATTGGTCAAACCAGCTTGAACCAGACCGATCCAGACCATCTGGACTAGCTGAGCCACCACCAAGCGATTAGAACTGAAACCAGACGGACGGATCAGGCTAGGTCACTGGGTCTGGAGCATCTACACACGTCAACACTCCACCTCGCGGGTTAGGCGCCATCTGGGTCAGGTCTTCGGGTCGTGAACCGGGCCTGGGAGTGCAATTGGGGTCTGTGAGCCATTTCACCAAATTAGGGTTGTCCTCTTTCCCAGATATGGGCAATTACATCCTAAGTTCAACTATAATGAATCTAGCAAATTTACAGACCCTTCACGGCATGTTAAAGCCCATAAAACATTGGGCAATTACAATAATTATTACAATCCAAGAGGAAAAACAAATGCCAAGACTAAAATTATCCATTTTAGAACATAAGCATTCATCACATGAATCAATACCCAACATATGCATAAATTAACCAAAAATTGAGTACTTTAAGCATGCTCTGATACCAATTGATGGAAAAAACACATGTGCAGTGGAAGAAAAATGGATCTAAATTACTATAATTAGATTAATAAAAAGTTAAGCATGTATGCAATAAAACAAGTAAAAGGGGAAAAGAATACAACTTTTGTAGTCTTTGAATCATCTCCAAATCAGCTCCAATCTCTTCATCAACGGTTCTTAGACCACCACGAGAGTCTTCCAACTATTATGCGGCTTTAGAACGGGATGATGGAATTTGGCAAGTGACTAATTTGGAGAGGAAAATGCTAAATCTTTGAGAGAAAAAAGGGATGAGATTATCACATAATCTCATCAAAACCTACTATGGCCAAGAGTTCTTAAAAAACAATAAACACTCCCTTTAAAAAGCATTACGGAATTTGATGAGAATTTGACACTAAAAAAACCACTAACTCAAAGTGCGATTTAGTGGGATAAATGTCTTCAAATAAAGACAACACTTAGCCATGCAAAAGTTGGCATTTTCCACTCACAAATTTTGGATCTTTCTACTAACTTGGTAAAAGTTTGACCCTCAAAGTCCAAAGTCAACAAATTTGACTTTTTGACATTTTGACTTTCAAAAGTCAAAAGTCAACAATTTGACTTCCATTGCATTTTTTATATAGTCAATAATTTAACTTTTAATGTAATTTTGACCAATCCCATTTAATTTCAAAATTAATTCTAATAATCAATTTTAAAATCAAATTAATATTAAATAATTAATTAAATAATTTAATTAATTTAATTTAATATTAAATCCAACACTTGATAATTAAATCTTATATAAATATCTCCTATTTTCTCTCTCTTTATGTTTAATTCACAATCAAACATTAGGTTCAATATATCGTATACATTTAACGCTTTGCTCTAGAAATCAAATTTGAACATTTCAAATTCGTTCGTCGCACTGGTCTAAGGTTTAGTCTGATATGAGCTAGTAGGGGTCCTCATGGACCTATGGATCATGGGCTCCAACGATCTGCTCCACTAAACCCAATAGTTGCACTCCTTCATTATAGATATATTATGTCCACTCAATATAACCATGATTAGTAAGTTAACCCTTCATAGGTTGTTCGTAATAACGGTTAGCTCAAAAGTTGTTTTACTCTCGAGATTACATCTTGCTCCTTAAATCCCACTGATCCTCTAATGAACAATTGGTTCGTGATCAAATCACTAAATCGAGTCCCTCCTAGGCCAATGAAGAGGATGGGGCCCCTTGTTCAAGACCCAAAGTTAGCACTTAAGGGAACAACCTCTCTACTATCCCTAAAAGTGGCTAGGAGTGAATTTCGTCTTACACCTTATGTCCCCAGCTATTTACCTGGTCTTACCCCTGAAATTGGAGACCTATTAAGTCGACGCTGTTGAGCCAACCCTTACCCATGCAAATCTAAGGATAATCTCGAATAAATAGGAGTTACATAGTTAGCTTAGGATTAAGGTCAAGTTATAGTAAGAGTGACTTAATTCTTGGTCAGATCTTATGCAAACTCATTGCATAGGATGCCCCAATCCTCATGTTAATACATAAACGAATCAGGATCACTTAGTTTGTAGCACTTTACAATAAATTGTAACAACTACAGAGTAGGCCGTATCCAATAGTGTTACCAGAATAAGGTACCCAACCTTATTCATATACTATAGATTGTTTTGGCTATTAACTGAACTTGATCTACTCTTATGTCTCCACATAAAGTTCAAGTATTCAAATAATAGTCATGGATCTTTAGTTTATTGGATTTAGATTTTACAAGTGCAATTCACATATTCAATAACAGTTTCATTGAATAAACGTCAATAACATCTTTATTGATAATAGAATATGTTTAACTTTACAAACTGTGAGTTTTAGGACATACAACCCAACAATTACAAATATGTTGAATGTAATTGGTGCATCAGCAAAACGTTGAGATATTCTACAAGAGAAACATAGAATGAAAATTTTTTAAGCTTTAAATAATGGTGAAATATTAAGTGGTAGAATATTAAATCAAAAGACCAAAGGAACTCTAAACTTAGAGAACCAATAAGCGGAAGCAGATCGTTCCAAACTCCATTGTGAAAGAACACATACATTTACAGCCATTCAGAAACGATTATGCATAAAGAATAAATTACAGCATGCTTGTTAAATTAAATACAAGGGGATCGAGTATAATACCTATGAAGAACTCTTTCTTCTCGTATTCCCTTGATCGATCACCAATGCGTCCAAATAGCATGAACGTGGCGATCAACACAGTAAACAACATGAACTGGAAAATCCTCGATCACAACCGAGTTAAACTTGATCCTTGATCCTTGACGAATAAAACTCGATCCTCAATCACCAGTGAATAAACAAGACACCACCACAAAAGTTACCTTGGTATTCTCGATGTGAGAATCCAGGAATTGTGGGCCTGTCTCTTATACACATCTAGATGTGTATAAGAGACAGGACCAAGACTTCTCAAAACCAATCAAGTTGAGACAAGACACCACCACAAAAGTTACCTTGGTATTCTCGATGTGAGAATCCAGGAATTGGGGCTCTGTGTGGAATCTGTCTCTTATACACATCTAGATGTGTATAAGAGACAGCCAAAGAACCGTGGCTATGTCGAGTTGAGTATGACACCACCACAAAAGTTACCTTGGTATTCTCGATGTGAGAATCCAGGAATTGTGGGCTCTGTTTGATTTTGGATAGAGGAATGGGGAAGGTAAACGATCGAGTAGACGATCAAGTATGCGATCAAACGATCATGTAGAAGAAGAAGCCTATCGTATAGACTTGATACTCAATCGTGTAGCAACAAGTAACTATCGTATAGTAAACTCAATACTTGATCGTTTAGCACTCTAATACAAACTAACTTAGTAAAACCTTTTTACTCGATAGTGATTTTTTGTGAGATGATACGACTGAATTTGCACCGAATTGAATGTTCTAATGATTTGGAAAACTATTTTCCTTTTTATCTCATAGTTACCATAAACCGTAAATAACCTCCCACTCAAGTCGGTTATTAAGAAAAAAAGTTATTATTTATCATATAATTAATAAATTATAAATAAATACAATAACTAACTTATCATATTATATTTATAACCTATAGTTTTAATATTGCATCATATGCAATATATAAACCATGGCTATTTTTCTATTTTATGGTATTTAATATAAATCATATCTATGTTAATTCCTCCAATCAAATAATGTATCAAATACATTATATCAATTATATTCACATATAATTGAATTAATTTAATTATATCATAGATAATCAAATTCCCTCTTGTTAATTTAAACACTTCAAACTAACCTAAAATCTGATTCTCAACTTGAACCCATTAAGCTACCAAGGGGACCTTATGAACCTATAGCTTGAAGGTCCAACGGTACGTGAATAACTGACTAAACTCTTTAATCACGATATCCACCATCTATTAGTTGTCGGGCACTCCACTAAAGATCGACAGTTGCACTCTTTGCACTATAGATATATTTCTGTGTCCATTGGAAATAACCAATCAACTGTGCGATGACCCTTCACAAATCGCTCGTAAGTATAGTTGAGCTAGTTTACCATTTTGCCCCTGTCGTTACATATAACTCCTTAAGTACCACTGATTCCTTTAATAAATAATAAGTCATAGTCCCACTATGACTGAGTCCTCTCTTCCCAAGAAAGGGTGTGGTTGAAGGAAATCGTGCATGAGAATTTTCATGAGCAGCGGAAGGATCGTTCCAAATTTCAATCATATTCGAACATTAAAAATTATAGTACACAAACGAAAACAACAGGCTATGCACAAATGAAATCGAACACTGCAATCTCCAAGATCATAAACACAACAAACTCCACACGAACACCATGAATGACCTCCAAATAACCTCGACAATGTCAAGTTGAATATGACACCACCACAATGGCTACCTTGGTATTCTCGATGCAAGAATCCAGAAGTGTGGGCTCTATGTGGACTTGGTTAGAGGACGAGACCGGAGGAGAACAATCGTGTAAACGATTGAGCAAGTGGGAGATGGCAAATGTCTATTGTATAGAGATGCCCAATCGTTTAACAAAACGCTATGCGATCATTAAGCTAAAGCTGCACGATCGTTTAGTTAATCGACTAGCTGAGTGTCTATCGTATAGAAACACTCCACGATTGTCTAATCTTTCCATGCTATCGTTTAGTAATCGTATTTACTTGACAGTCTTTCCATGAGAACTCTCCAAGAATGGAAATCTAAAAAATAACAACTACCAAATTTAGGAAAATATTTTTCCTTTTATCTCACGGTTACCATGAAACCACCAATAACCTCCCACTCAATTGGTTATTAGAAAAAAAGAGATAATTATCCAATAATTAATATTATTATAAATATATATGATAACCAACTTACCATAGTATATTTATAACCTATAGTTTTAATATTTCATCTGATGAAACATATAAACCATAGCTCTTTCTCTATTCCATGGTCCTTAATGCAAATCTCATTTACATTTATCCTTCACTTGATGTATCTCATACACCATACCGATCATATCATATATAATCGAATTACCTCTTGTCAATTTGAACATTTAAAATCAACACCAAGAATTGATTCTTAACTTGAATCTATTGAGATACCAAGGGGACCTTATGGACCTGTAGCTCGAAGCTCCAACGATACATGAATAACTGACTAAACTCTTTAGTCACGGGATCCACCATCCATTAACTTCCATGCACTCAACTAAAGACCGACAACTGAACTCTCCTTACTACAGATATATTATGTGTCCATCATAACCAATTAACAGAGCGATAACCCTTCATAGATCGCCCGTAAGTATAGTTAGGTCAATAACCGTTATGCTCCTGTAGTTATATTTAACTCCTTAAATACCACTGATCTCTCTAATGAACATAAGTCATAGTCCTACTATGACTGAGTCCTCTCTTTCAAAGAGAAGTTGTGGCCACTATGTTCAAGCCTCGAAATCAGCCCTTAAAGAAGCAATCTATCTACTTACCCCTACTTTGGGGAAGGAGTGAATTCCATCTTGTGTAATTGAGTTCCCAGCTCCCAAATCAGACAAGTCCCCAAAAAGGTAGGCATGTTGAGTTGGAAATCTAGCCACTCTCACCCATACTAATCAAAGGATCGCCCTTAAAGGCAGGAGTTCCCAAAACACTTAAGATTGATGTCATGTCACCTATGGTTATTTAGGTGAGATTTAAGTATCCAGTATCAACGGCGTTATATACAGAGAAGAATCATCTCATAGTTCGGTCTTATACAAATTCTTTGTATAGGACACCCTCGCTTGCATGTCTCCAGATGAATGGTCAGGATCTACCATTTGTAGTAGTTCATAACACTTGCAAACCTTTACAAAGCGAGTCGTATCCGTAGTGTCACAAGGATAAGGTATCCCACCTTAATCCTTATACTACAGACCTATTTAGATTATCACTTAAGGCATGATCGACTTGTATATGTCATATACATGCTTAAGTTTACATACGATAACCATGGAGCTTTGTTTATTGGATATGAGTAAATGCCAGAATGAAATAACTCTTATTTTATTCATAAACAATGTGTATATATTACAAACTACGAGACTCCGGGAGAATTAGGACACCAATCCCAACAGTGGCCACTATATTCAAGACCTGAAATCAGCCCTTAAAAGAGCAATTTATCTACTTACCCCTGCATTGAAAAAGGAGTGAATTCTGTCTTGTGTAGCTAAGGGATCAAATGTAGGACTCAATTATCAACAGCGTTATATAAAGAGACTAATCATTTCGTGGTCTGGTCTTATACAAACTCTTTGTATAGGATACCCCCACTCACATGTCTCCACATGAATGATCAGGATTAGATCATTTGTAGCATTTTACAACACTTGTAACATCTGAAAAGCAGGTCGTATCTGTAGTGTCACCAGGATGAGGTATCCCTCCTTTATCCATATACTACAGACCATTTAGGTTATCATTTAAGGCACGATCAACTTGTATGTCTCCACATACATGCTTAAATTACATAAAATAACCTCGAATTTTAGTTTATTGGATTCATTAAATGCTTATAAAATAACACTTATTTTATTAATAACAATATGTTTATAGAGTTTACAAACTACGAGAATACCAGGAGATTTAGGACACCATTCCCAAAAATCTCCCACTTGTTCTAAAGCCTCGGGAGACTAATTTACAATACAAAAATAGTACAAAATACAATAAACTAGGGCATACACTATACCCCAGTAACATCTCCCACTTGCCCTAGACAAGGTGTCGTATATCCCGTAGACCCAAACTCTCTATATGACCCTCGAACACTTAAGTCATGAGAGCCTTTGTAAATAGATCAGCAACGTTGTGCTCCGACGTGATCTTTGTGACAATCACATCCCCGCGATGCACAATCTCCTTTCTATTTTCGTTCTATGTGCTTGCCTTTTCAGTGACTCCGAGGTTCTTTAGAATTTTCCACAGCCCCGCTGTTATCACTATAAAGTGTGATTGACAAACACATATTTGGAACAACTTCCAAATCAGTAAATAACTTCCTAAGCCAAACAGCCTCTTTAGTGACTTCACAAGCAGCTACATATTCGGCTTCCATAGTGGAGTCCGCAATGCATACTTGCTTGATGCTTCACCATACTATAGCCTGTCCATTCAAAGTGAACATTGGCCCTAATGTTAATTTTCGAGAATTTCTATCAGTCTAAAAGTCAGAGTCTGTGTATCCGTAAGGATCAAATCCTTATCTTTATATATAAGCATATAATCCCTCATTCTTCGAAGATACTTGAGGATCGTTTTGATCTTCGTCCAGTGATCTAATCTTGGATTGGACTGATATCGATTGACAATCCTTACTGCATAGCAAATGTCAAGTCTAGTACATAAATTTGCATAGATAAGGCTACCAACAACCGATACATAGGGAACACATCTCATTTCCTCAACCTCTTGAGGTGTCTTAGGACACTGTTCCTTAGACAAATCAAGTCTATGCTTGAAAGGTAATAAACCCTTCTTGGAATTCTGCATCGAATATATGACAAGCATCTTGTCAATGTATGATTCTTGAGACAAGGCCAACCTTTTGTTCTTACGATCCATTATGATCTGGATCCCTAGAACAAACTGCACCTCTCCCAAATCTTTCATTTGGAATTGGGCGACTAGCCATTTCTTAACGTTGGTAAGAAAACCTACATCATTCCTAATGAGTAGGATATCATCCACATACAACACAAGGAAAGTTACTGAGTTGTTGATGATTTTCTTGTAGACACAAGGCTTATAAACATTCTGATCAAAACCATAAGATTTGATCAAAGTATCAAATCGTATATTCCAAGATCTAGATACTTGTTTCTGTCCATAAATGGACCGTTTAAGCTTGCAAACCTTTTGCTCTTGATCTTGTTCCATAAATTCTTCTGGTTGAGCCATGTAGATGGTCTCCTTAAGATTACCATTCAAAAAAGACAGTTTGACATCCATTTTCCATATCTCATAATCATAAAATGCGGCTATGGACAGGAGGATCCAAATAGTTTTAACACGATAGCAGGTGAGAAAGTTTCTTCATAGTCCATTCCCTTAACCTAGGTATAACCCTTTGCCACAAGTCTAGCCTTAAAGGTCTGTACCTTTCCATCTACGCATATTTTCCTCTTGTAGATCCATTTACAACCTATAGGTTTTACCCCATCAGGTTGATTTACAAGCTCCTAGGCAGAATTAAGGTACATAGACTTCATTTTCTAATTTATGGCTTTAATCCATTCATCTTTGTCAACATCTTCCATTGCTTACTTATAAGACAACGGATCCTCATCTCCATCATCATATATGATGTTTTGGCTTCTGTTAAACCCATGTAGCGTACAGGCGGGTTCATAACCCTCCCACTACGTCGTGGCAGTCTCAACTCTTGAGATGGTTGACTAGATGTACTGACATCAATAACTCTTATTGATTTATCAGCTATTCAACAACTTCTATTGAAGTCTCAACAGTCTCATTAAATATCTCATTTAAAATAAGTTTACTTCGGGGCTTATGATCCCTTATGTGGTCTTCTTCCAAGAAGATAGCATTTGCCGATGCAAACACTTTATTCTCATTTGGATCATAGAAGCATCCACATCTCGTTTCTTTGAGGTAACCTATAAATAGGCATATTTTCGAATGAGATTCCAACTTTTTAGAGTTAGCCACAAGCACGTGGGCTGGACATTTCAGAAACACTCTTAAAGGGAACATTGTTTAAAATGTAAACTGCAATCTCTACTATATATCCCCAAAACAAGTCTGGAAGATGAGCATAACTCATCATAGACCGAACCATGTCCAACAACGTTCTGTTTCTCCTTCCGTCTTTGAAATACACCATTCTGCTAAGGTGTTGTCACACCCTGCCCCGTGCCCACACTCCTAAGCCCGAGGAGAGGCAAGAGGGACCGCAGATACCATCCATTGGTGATATCTACTGTCCAACTAAACCTCTTTACTACACTCAATAAACTTTAAGTCAATGAGATAACAACAACTGATTAAGTAGGCCCATTTTATATTACAACAATGTAATGTTCATACAACTCCAAGACTTAATTACAAAGTTTATAACAACCATTCTTTAAACTCTCCGGAAGTGTAATTGTGGCTTGTGGTAGACCTTGACCTTAGCAGCACCCTGGAACTTTTCACCTTCCGCTACGTGGGGGAAAAAGACATAAAACATGGAAAACATGAGCTACAAAGCTCAATGAGTGGCAGTTTTAAACAAATATAAGTTTGATTTTAGAAATTCATTTTTGGGAATACAATTCCACGATCAACAACAATCACATAATAAAATGTAATCACCCCAGCCTGTCAGCTGGACAACCCTGGCATGATCATGTATCTTCCACGGGTATTCTCCGCGAATAACCCGCGATGACCAAATTTGGACACAATCCTATAGTCCGCTGAGTATATTATTAGTTCCTGTTAGTCATGCTTGAGTACGTTAACAATTCCAGTCAGGTACCTTGACATTCCCTGTCAAGCGTCCACAAGGCATGCTAACAGTATCCTGAGTATAAACCTTGTTTCGACATATGACACATGGATTATGAAAACAATACAACAACAATCAAATTTAGGCAAAACACATTTCTCGATCATGCCAATATTTCAAACACAACCTATATATATATATATATTATATTCACATATATACATAGAAATAAATCATACAAATAGTAGAATAACCACTCACCTTGGTTGGTTAGGAACTTTCCTTTTCGAAGTTCCTTAGGTTTCCTTGGTTTCCTTTTGAACCCTAAATTCCAGATTAAATTATCAGCTTAGATTACTCATAGTTCCATAACTTATTTTAAGATACTTCCTTCTGCAAGCATGTTCTAAAATGTCTTAGGAAGCTTACTCTAAAATATTAGCTCAAAAATTCTCGTGGTTTGATCGAAATCATCAAAACATCAAGGCTGGCTCAAGCTTACCAAACAGCTCGACCCTTCTGTCTTTTCTTCATTCTTCAAGCCGATTCCTTGGAGCTTTTTCTTTGGAAGCCCTATCCTGAAAACTAGACTCCCAGAGCTTTCAGGTGGCTTTGAAATCACTCCAAACGCACGAGTATTCTAGGAGAACTCTTATCCCAAGTTGTTGCTACCTCCAGACCTTCCTATTTGACAGCATCTCCTCCTCTTGAAACTTCATGACCGACACATGGGTTTTGCTACCACGCATGCATTCTTCCATCAACGCATAGTTCCTCCCACTCGACCCTCGTACACTCTTCCTAATGTCCTTTGAAGAGAATTCGAGTTATCATCGGGAGTCCTTGGCCCTATTTATAGGCGTCCAAAATCTCTCTTAGCGTGACACCTCCTGCTTGGCCGCATGTCCAAGTGTTTTCCTCCCCTTTTACCAACACATAGCCTAGAAATTTGCATGTCTTCTTGTGCATCCACCTCATTTTATTAAGGCCTAGATTTCTCCCCAACAAGCCACATGTTCGGATGACGACTTTGAATGCATCCATCCAGTCTCATATGGCGCCATCCTACCTCAATGCGTCCATTCAATCTCATATGCGTTCATCCAACGTCATATGCGTCTATCTAACTCATCCAATTGGCACAACACACATGTCCGAACACCACCCCTTGGTGATGCGTCCATTCTATCTTTGCACCC
This sequence comes from Benincasa hispida, assembly GCF_009727055.1. Lineage (NCBI taxonomy): Eukaryota > Viridiplantae > Streptophyta > Magnoliopsida > Cucurbitales > Cucurbitaceae > Benincasa > Benincasa hispida. The sequence goes on along the minus strand of NC_052360.1, from coordinate 8,744,686 downwards.
TTGAGGTGTCTTTTTTAATCTCAACATAACACCCTTCAAGCCATTGCTGCCTAGCATCTTTTCCCATATGCGACTTATCTTGTGCATCCAATTGCCGCTACTTGGTCACATATGCTACATGCTCGCAAGGCTCATCCTTGGCCGATGCCCTCTACCACATGGCTTACCTTTGCCCTATGCATTCAACTAGGATTTTGACCAACCTTTTCCAATGCATATTATTTGCCTTGTCCTATACGCCAACATGCCCTTGGATGTCCAACGCATATAGCACATCTCCAACGCATGTCAACCCTTGAGTCAAGCTAGCCTCAACTCAACACCTCATCGTCTAATGCTATCGCTCATCGCATAGCATTATCGGCCATCACATAGTGCTATTGCTTAGCTCCACGCATTTGCTATACGATCGTCAATGCCCACCTACACAATCGCCTACCTCATCGTGTAGCTCCGCTCACTTACTATATGATCACATACCTCATCGTGTAACACTGCTCATTTGCTACACGATTGTCTACCTCATCATGTAGCATTGCTTATTTACTATACGATCAACCAGCGCATGCAACTAGCGCCCATGTCCGCACTACTTGAGGCTGCCGCATGCTTTGCTAACCTTTGAAAACATTGATTGCCGCATGCTTTGCTAACCTCCAAGACATTGGTTGTCACATGCTTATCCCCGCATAGTCTTTCCTCTCGGCCACACTTGAGCCTCTTTCAACGCCCAAATAACCTCTCAAATGTTCATGGCCAATGCATGGCATCACACAAGCTTAGCACAAGGTCAACTCATTGTCTAATATTTTTCTAGCTTCTAACGCATAGTTTTTTTTGGATTCATACTTAACCAAATTTTCACTAGTTAAGCTTAACTTAAGGCTACTTAACAAATCTATTTAAACACTTGGAATTTTTCTCCTCTTTAACATAGGATTCAACTTACACTTAGTTAATTCCTTTTATCACCTGCTTAAGTAGGAAAAATGAAAATCTGAGTTTCACAGGTGTATCTGGGCTAAGAGTTGAGACGTGATTCCATGTTCTATCATATAGTTCTAAAATTCTAAGTCCATATACTCTCCACCACGATCAGATTGTAGTGTTTTTATCTTTTTACCTAACAAGTTTTCAACTTCAGTCTTATACTCCTTAAACTTTTCAAGAGCGTCAGACTTATGTTGCATTAGGTATAGATACCCATATCTCTATGAAAGAGATGAAATATCATACCCACCTCATGCTCTTACATTCATCGAACCACAAAGGTCTGAATGTATAAGCTCCAAGGTTTCGTTGGCTTTATAACCTTTTCGAGTAAAAGGTCATTTGGTCATTTTGCCTTCAAGGCAAGATTCATATACTGGCAAAAGTTTTCTTCTAAACTATTTAGAAGTCCACATTTCACCAACTTCTCAATCCTATTGAGATTGATGTGACTAACCTTAGATGCCAAAGATGGACATTTCTTTAGCAGAAACTCTTGGTCTTTTTTATAGTTGTTGTTTGTTTTGACATTTCAGTATTAAGCAAGGCTTTTATGTCTAACAACCTTAGTACATACAAGTTATTTTCCATTGAACCAAAACCTATCTCCATACCATTCTTAAAATAAACAATTTATTCTCAGAAAAAAAGATGGTATAACTTTATTCAGTCAGACAAGAAACTGAAATTAAGTTCCTTTTGATATGAGGAACTACATAAACATTATCCAGTAACAGATATCATTTCTTGTCCAAAAATTACTTAAGCCTGCTTAACAACAACAGCTAAAAGGACCTCACCAGTACCGACTTTAAGAGTCAACTCTCCAGCTTCCAACTGTTTTCAGGAGCTAAATCCTTGATGGGAAGAACACACGTAATCATCATTCTCTACCAAGCACGTCTCCAAGACAAATAAAATCACATTTATCGTCTTCGGATTCCTTCCTTTTCTGGAGAGTAGTGGGATCAATATTAAAACCTATATGATAAACTCCAACTTCCATTTCAGAGAACAATTATCGTCGACGAACTTCATCAGAGTCAAGCAACAATTGATTTCCTTGTTAGTCCCTTGACATTCAATAAGGATTGGAGATTATCTTAGGAACTGACACTACTAGTTTCTTTGTGAGAACTTACATTCAGATAATTCTTACAACGAGTCCATGATCTCACGTGCAATGACCATTGTTCTCAACCCTTTTGGCCAATGCATCAGGTATGCTTGCCAAAAATGTGAAGCCTGGCCTTCAAATTAGCCTTCATCCACAACTCATATGCATTACGAACATTTCATGGTGCATCAGGGTTAGGACTTGAGTACAATCCTCAATCATGAAAATTTTGAGGTCATTCACCATGAAAAATATTTTAATAAACTCTGTCCACGTCATGTAATCAGTCAAAGTAGAAAAGGAACTAACAGAAAATCAAACATTGACATATTGATCTACGTTAAATTTTAGCAATTACTCTTTTAAAACAATCCAATCAGGTTTAGCAAAATATAAATGAACCCTATAAAACATCTAGTTTTGCAATGATGTTTCAAAGTTTAGGACAAAAGCCACCGAAGGGTAGTCAATTTATCCTTCACTGAATTGAGACACTCTCAACTAACCATTACACTAGAATAACTCTTATTCCTATAACGATTAGCCTCATTGATTTAGTCAAGAAATCATTAACTTTCTTAACAATTTTCTGTAAGTGTGACCCTTCATTTTAGATTCTAGAGTGCCGACCTAAGTAGCCGATCGAAGGGAAAAATCGATTGGAGCAAAAACTAAAGCGACCCTATCCATTTCTAGAGCTCAACTAACTGTACAAACCATCTAAAGGGGACGCTCCAGGGCGCCTCGAAGCCGTGCAAGAAGGTCTCATGGTAGAAACCAATGAAGGAGACTGCAGAACATGTTGACACATATCCTTCTCCCACTTACTATAAATACTCTCTCCATTCACCTTGATATTGACCCATGCAAACACTATCCGAAGGGGGACGCTCCCAGGGTGCCACGAGGCCAAGCATGAATCTCACGTGTGAACAATAAGGAAGAAACGTGAGTGGAATTGATATATCATATATATCTTTTCCTCCCACTGAGTATTTTAACAACCTAGGGTTTAAATTACTTAGAAAAAATATGGCTAATATTTTTACTAAATGACTGTTTAAGTTTTCCAAAAGTAATACTTACTTTGGAAAGTTAAACAACTTTGATAAACATTCATGAAACACTTTAACGAATATTAATCAACAATTGCATGCTTGTATTATTATCTATCTAATTCACCTTTCAGGTAGGTTCCCAGGTAAGGAGTGTTCCATTTCATCAGCTTAAAACCCCAACTTAGCCAGAACCCGCCTTATACAAAAGGTCCCTTATAAATAGATTGAAATTTAATCTTATTCAATCAATTTAACCCTATTAACCAATTTAAAGAATAAAATTAGTTCTAATCTCATTAAAACTGTGATCTTAGGTCTATCTCATCAAATTTTTAAAACTCTTTAAAACATGATTAAAGCCTAGTTGCACGTAACTCTCTTCTTATTGATTTTAATTCATAATTTCATTAATTATAACTCTTATAAAAATAAAACAATCAAAACCAACCACATTGTTAAGCTATACATCCACAAGGCATTTTAACTCTTCTAAATAAACCTAAGTATCATGTTTCATACAATGTTCATTCATTACTATATACTTTTATATATCATGAGTATGAACTAAGCATACATGCTCCCATACACCCTTATACTATAATACTCATAATATAAAGATGATGCATGGATATGCTTAATGTATGCATATATTTTAACTCTTTATATATATGATGCATGAGCATGTTTTAAAGTAATTTAATCTTGCAAACTACTATATTTATAACATTTATAATATAAAAATGATGCATGAATAAAATGCATAACCTATGGTGGGTTTTAAATTCTATATGTCATACATTATGGCATATAAATAAACATACTGATGAAAAGTAAAGAGAAGAGAAAAGGCACACACTTCTTATGTGCAAAACCCTAGTACAGGGAGGAAAAACCACGTGCAGGAACTTTTATTATATATGTGATACAGAATAATGCCCAGAGGCTATAGTTTAAATAGAAAAAGATGAAACCCTAGGGTACACATGAAAAGACAAAAATGCCCCTAGGGCAAATATTCTATTTTCAACACTCCCCCTTAAGTTGGAGGTTAGATATCAACAAGACCCAATTTGCTAATACATGAGTCAAAGAGTTGTCGTGATAGTCCTTTTGTGAGTAACATCTGCCATCTGTTGATTAGAAGGAACATAGGGAACACTGATATTGCCACTGTCAAGTCTATTTGATAAAATGCCTATCATCTCTACATGCTTTATTTTGTCATGCTGAACAGGGTTTTTGCAATGCTTATAGCAGCCTTGTTATCACAATAGAGTTCATTGGCCCATCGTGACTTTATTTAAGATCAATTAGGACCTTTTCCAGCCACAT
>NC_052360.1:8568210-8740164 GCF_009727055.1 Benincasa hispida | reverse complement strand
TTGAACCCTCAGCAGTCTCAGTCTCACTTGAGATCTCACGTAAAATGAGCTTACTTCGTGGCTTATGATCTCTCATGTGATCTTCTTCCAAGAAGCCCAAAACGAGTCTGGAAGATGAGCATAACTCATCATAGACCGAACCATGTCCAACAACGTTCTGTTTCTCCTTTCTGATACACCATTCTGCTAAGGTGTTGTCACACCCTGCCCCGTGCCCACACTCCTAAGCCCGAGGAGAGGCAAGAGGGACCGCAGATACCATCCATTGGTGATATCTACTGTCCAACTAAACCTCTTTACTACACTCAATAAACTTTAAGTCAATGAGATAACAACAACTGATTAAGTAGGCCCATTTTATATTACAACAATGTAATGTTCATACAACTCCAAGACTTAATTACAAAGTTTATAACAACCATTCTTTAAACTCTCCGGAAGTGTAATTGTGGCTTGTGGTAGACCTTGACCTTAGCAGCACCCTGGAACTTTTCACCTTCCGCTACGTGGGGGGAAAAAGACATAAAACATGGAAAACATGAGCTACAAAGCTCAATGAGTGGCAGTTTTAAACAAATATAAGTTTGATTTTAGAAATTCATTTTTGGGAATACAATTCCACGATCAACAACAATCACATAATAAAATGTAATCACCCCAGCCTGTCAGCTGGACAACCCTGGCATGATCATGTATCTTCCACGGGTATTCTCCGCGAATAACCCGCGATGACCAAATTTGGACACAATCCTATAGTCCGCTGAGTATATTATTAGTTCCTGTTAGTCATGCTTGAGTACGTTAACAATTCCAGTCAGGTACCTTGACATTCCCTGTCAAGCGTCCACAAGGCATGCTAACAGTATCCTGAGTATAAACCTTGTTTCGACATAATGACACATGGATTATGAAAACAATACAACAACAATCAAATTTAGGCAAAACACATTTCTCGATCATGCCAATATTTCAAACACAACCTATATATATATATATATATATTCACATATATACATAGAAATAAATCATACAAATAGTAGAATAACCACTCACCTTGGTTGGTTAGGAACTTTCCTTTTCGAAGTTCCTTAGGTTTCCTTGGTTTCCCTTTTGAACCCTAAATTCCAGATTAAATTATCAGCTTAGATTACTCATAGTTCCATAACTTATTTTAAGATACTTCCTTCTGCAAGCATGTTCTAAAATGTCTTAGGAAGCTTACTCTAAAATATTAGCTCAAAAATTCTCGTGGTTTGATCGAAATCATCAAAACATCAAGGCTGGCTCAAGCTTACCAAACAGCTCGACCCTTCTGTCTTTTCTTCATTCTTCAGCCGATTCCTTTGGAGCTTTTTCTTTGGAAGCCCTATCCTGAAAACTAGACTCCCAGAGCTTTCAGGTGGCTTTGAAATCACTCCAAACGCACGAGTATTCTAGGAGAACTCTTATCCCAAGTTGTTGCTACCTCCAGACCTTCCTATTTGACAGCATCTCCTCCTCTTGAAACTTCATGACCGACACATGGGTTTTGCTACCAACGCATGCATTCTTCCATCAACGCATAGTTCCTCCCACTCGACCCTCGTACACTCTTCCTAATGTCCTTTGAAGAGAATTCGAGTTATCATCGGGAGTCCTTGGCCCTATTTATAGGCGTCCAAAATCTCTCTTAGCGTGACACCTCCTGCTTGGCCGCATGTCCAAGTGTTTTCCTCCCTTTTACCAACACATAGCCTAGAAATTTGCATGTCTTCTTGTGCATCCACCTCATTTTATTAAGGCCTAAGATTTCTCCCCAACAAGCCACATGTTCGGATGACGACTTTGAATGCATCCATCCAGTCTCATATGCGCCCATCTACCTCAATGCGTCCATTCAATCTCATATGCGTTCATCCAACGTCATATGCGTCTATCTAACTCATCCAATTGGCACAACACACATGTCCGAACACCACCCCTTGGTGCATGCGTCCATTCTATCTTTGCACCCTTGAGGTGTCTTTTTAATCTCAACATAACACCCTTCAAGCCATTGCTGCCTAGCATCTTTTCCCATATGCGACTTATCTTGTGCATCCAATTGCCGCTACTTGGTCACATATGCTACATGCTCGCAAGGCTCATCCTTGGCCGATGCCCTCTACCACATGGCTTACCTTTGCCCTATGCATTCAACTAGGATTTTGACCAACCTTTTCCAATGCATATTATTTGCCTTGTCCTATACGCCAACATGCCCTTGGATGTCCAACGCATATAGCACATCTCCAACGCATGTCAACCCTTGAGTCAAGCTAAGCCTCAACTCAACACCTCATCGTCTAATGCTATCGCTCATCGCATAGCATTATCGGCCATCACATAGTGCTATTGCTTAGCTCCACGCATTTGCTATACGATCGTCCAATGCCCACCTACACAATCGCCTACCTCATCGTGTAGCTCCGCTCACTTACTATATGATCACATACCTCATCGTGTAACACTGCTCATTTGCTACACGATTGTCTACCTCATCATGTAGCATTGCTTATTTACTATACGATCAACCAGCGCATGCAACTAGCGCCCATGTCCGCACTACTTGAGGCTGCCGCATGCTTTGCTAACCTTTGAAAACATTGATTGCCGCATGCTTTGCTAACCTCCCAAGACATTGGTTGTCACATGCTTATCCCCGCATAGTCTTTCCTCTCGGCCACACTTGAGCCTCTTTCAACGCCCAAATAACCTCTCAAATGTTCATGGCCAATGCATGGCATCACACCAACGCTTAGCACAAGGTCAACTCATTGTCTAATATTTTTCTAGCTTCTAACGCATAGTTTTTTTTGGATTCATACTTAACCAAATTTTCACTAGTTAAGCTTAACTTAAGGCTACTTAACAAATCTATTTAAACACTTGGAATTTTTCTCCTCTTTAACATAGGATTCAACTTACACTTAGTTAATTCCTTTTATCACCTGCTTAAGTAGGAAAAATGAAAATCTGAGTTTCACAGGTGTATCTGGGCTAAGAGTTGAGACGTGATTCCATGTTCTATCATATAGTTCTAAAATTCTAAGTCCATATACTCTCCACCACGATCAGATTGTAGTGTTTTTATCTTTTTACCTAACAAGTTTTCAACTTCAGTCTTATACTCCTTAAACTTTTCAAGAGCGTCAGACTTATGTTGCATTAGGTATAGATACCCATATCTCTATGAAAGAGATGAAATATTCATACCCACCTCATGCTCTTACATTCATCGAACCACAAAGGTCTGAATGTATAAGCTCCAAGGTTTCGTTGGCTTTATAACCTTTTCGAGTAAAAGGTCATTTGGTCATTTTGCCTTCAAGGCAAGATTCATATACTGGCAAAAGTTTTCTTCTAAACTATTTAGAAGTCCACATTTCACCAACTTCTCAATCCTATTGAGATTGATGTGACCTAACCTTAGATGCCAAAGATGGACATTTCTTTAGCAGAAACTCTTGGTCTTTTTATAGTTGTTGTTGTTTTGAACATTTCAGTATTAAGCAAGGCTTTTATGTCTAACAACCTTAGTACATACAAGTTATTTTCCATTGAACCAAAACCTATCTCCATACCATTCTTAAAAATAAACAATTTATTCTCAGAAAAAAAGATGGTATAACTTTATTCAGTCAGACAAGAAACTGAAATTAAGTTCCTTTTGATATGAGGAACTACATAAACATTATCCAGTAACAGATATCATTTCTTGTCCAAAAATTACTTAAGCCTGCTTACAACAACAGCTAAAAGGACCTCACCAGTACCGACTTTAAGAGTCAACTCTCCAGCTTCCAACTGTTTTCAGGAGCTAAATCCTTGATGGGAAGAACACACGTAATCATCATTCTCTACCAAGCACGTCTCCAAGACAAATAAATCACATTTATCGTCTTCGGATTCCTTCCTTTTCTGGAGAGTAGTGGGATCAATATCAAAACCTATATGATAAACTCCAACTTCCATTTCAGAGAACAATTATCGTCGACGAACTTCATCAGAGTCAGCAACAATTGATTTCCTTGTTAGTCCCTTGACATTCAATAAGGATTGGAGATTATCTTAGGAACTGACACTACTAGTTTCTTTGTGAGAACTTACATTCAGATAATTCTTACAACGAGTCCATGATCTCACGTGCAATGACCATGTTCTCAACCCTTTTGGCCAATGCATCAGGTATGCTTGCCAAAATGTGAAGCCTGGCCTTCAAATTAGCCTTCATCCACAACTCATATGCATTACGAACATTTCATGGTGCATCAGGGTTAGGGACTTGAGTACAATCCTCAATCATGAAAATTTTGAGGTCATTCACCATGAAAAATATTTTAATAAACTCTGTCCACGTCATGTAATCAGTCAAAGTAGAAAAGGAAACTAACAGAAAATCAAACATTGACATATTGATCTACGTTAAATTTTAGCAATTACTCTTTTAAAACAAATCCAATCAGGTTTAGCAAAATATAAATGAACCCTATAAAACATCTAGTTTTGCAATGATGTTTCAAAGGTTTAGGACAAAAGCCACCGAAGGGTAGTCAATTTATCCTTCCACTGAATTGAGACACTCTCAACTAACCATTACACTAGAATAACTCTTATTCCTATAACGATTAGCCTCATTGATTTAGTCAAGAAATCATTAACTTTCTTAACAATTTTCTGTAAGTGTGACCCTTCATTTTAGATTCTAGAGTGCCGACCTAAGTAGCCGATCGAAGGGAAAAATCGATTGGAGCAAAAACTAAAGCGACCCTATCCATTTCTAGAGCTCAACTAACTGTACAAACCATCTAAAGGGGGACGCTCCCAGGGCGCCTCGAAGCCGTGCAAGAAGGTCTCATGGTAGAAACCAATGAAGGAGACTGCAGAACATGTTGACACATATCCTTCTCCCACTTACTATAAATACTCTCTCCATTCACCTTGATATTGACCCATGCAAACACTATCCGAAGGGGGACGCTCCCAGGGTGCCACGAGGCCAAGCATGAATCTCACGGTGTGAACAATAAGGAAGAAACGTGAGTGGAATTGATATATCATATATATCTTTTCCTCCCACTGAGTATTTTAACAACCTAGGGTTTAAATTACTTAGAAAAAATATGGCTAATTATTTTTACTAAATGACTGTTTAAGTTTTCCCAAAAGTAATACTTACTTTGGAAAGTTAAACAACTTTGATAAACATTCATGAAACACTTTAACGAATATTAATCAACAATTGCATGCTTGTATTATATCTATCTAATTCACCTTTTCAGGTAGGTTCCCAGGTAGGAGTGTTCCATTTTCATCAGCTTAAATACCCCAACTTAGCCAGAACCCGCCTTATACAAAAGGTCCCTTATAAATAGATTGAAATTTAATCTTTTATTCAAATCAATTTAACCCTATTAAACCAATTTAAAAGAATAAAATTAGGTTTCTAATCTCATTAAAACTGTGATCTTAGGTCTATCTCATCAAATTTTAAAACTCTTTTAAAACATGATTAAAGCCTAAGTTTGCACGTAACTCTTTCTTATTGATTTTAATTCTAATTTCATTAATTATAACTCTTATAAAAAATAAAACAATCAAAACCAACCACATTGTTAAGCTATACATCCACAAGGCATTTATAACTCTTCTAAATAAACCTAAGTATCATGTTTCATACAATGTTCATTCATTACTATATACTTTTATATATCATGAGTATGAACTAAGCATACATGCTCCCATACACCCTTATACTATAATACTCATAATATAAAGATGATGCATGGATATGCTTAATGTATGCATATATTATAACTCTTATATTATATGATGCATGAGCATGTTTTAAAGTAATTTAATCTTGCAAACTACTATATTATAACATTTATAATATAAAAATGATGCATGAATAAAATGCATAACCTATGGTGGGTTTTAAATCTATATGTCATACATTATGGCATATAAATAAACATACTGATGAAAAGTAAAGAGAAGAGAAAATGGCACACACTTCTTATGTGCAAAACCCTAGTACAGGGAGGAAAAACCACGGTGCAGAGAACTTTTATTATAATAATGTGATACAGAATAATGCCCAGAGGCTATAGTTTAAATAGAAAAAGATGAAACCCTAGGGTACACATGAAAAGACAAAAATGCCCCTAGGGCAAATATTCTATTTTCAACACTCCCCCTTAAGTTGGAGTGTAGATATCAACAAGACCCAATTTGCTAATACATGAGTCAAAGAGTTGTCGTGATAGTCCTTTTGTGAGTACATCTGCCATCTGTTGATTAGAAGGAACATAGGGACACTGATATTGCCACTGTCAAGTCTATTTGATAAAATGCCTATCAATCTCTACATGCTTTATTTTGTCATGCTGAACAGGGTTGTTTGCAATGCTTATAGCAGCCTTGTTATCACAATAGAGTTTCATTGGCCCATCGTGACTTTATTTAAGATCAATTAGGACCTTTTCCAGCCACATTTCTTCGCATATCTCAAGGCTTAAGGCCCCGTACTCAACTTCGGCACTACTTTGGCAACTACCCCTTGTTTTTTACTCCTCCATGTAACAAGTTACCCCAAACAAACGTACAGTAACCCAATGTCGACTTTCTAGACCACTGAGCCTGCACAATCAGCATCTGTATAGGCCTCGATGCATCGTTTGTCTAGCTTTCTGAACATTAATCCTCTGCCTAGAGAAACCTTTAAATATCTCAAAATTTGTTCCACTGCCTTCATAAGGAGACTGCATAAACTGGCTACTTAGATCACTAAGCTTAGTATTTGCTTCCATAGGAGTGTCAACTGGATTACATCCTGTCATACCTGTCTCTTTAAGCAAATCTAGCATATACTTTCGTTGAGAGACAGAAATGCCTTCCTTCGATCGGGCCACCTCCATTCTGAGAAAATACTTTAACCTTCCAAGATCCTTGATCTCGAATTCTTCAGCCATCCTTTTTTTCAATATGTCTATTTCTGAAGCATCATCCCCCAAGATTACAAAGTCATTAACATACACAAACAGAACTGCCATTTTCCCAGACACAGACTTCTTTGTGAACATGGTGTGGTCTGAATGTCCCTGACTATACCCTTGTGATTTTATAAATGTAGTAAATCTGCTAAACCAGGCTCTCGAAGACTGTTTCAACCCATATAATGACTTCTTCAATTTACAAACTTTGCGACTTAACTATTTTTCAAACCCTGAAGGCGGACTCATGTACACTTCTTCTTCTGATTCTCCATTAAGGAATGCATTCTTTATATCAAACTGGTGCAAAGGCCAATTCTTATTAACTGCAATCAAGAGGAGCACACGAACTATATTTAACTTTGCTACTGGAGAGAAACCTTTGGCCACTAACCGTGCCTTTGGCCATTAACTTTGCAAAGGCCAAGTCTCTGAGTAATCTATCCCAAAGGTCTGAGTGAAACCTTTGGCCACTAACCGTGCCTTGTATCAGTCGATCGTACCATCAGGCCTATACTTAATAATAAACACCCATTTGCAACCAACTGTCTTATGTCCCTCAGGAAGAGTGACCTGTTCCCATGTGCCGTTCTTTTCAAGAGTTTTCATTTCTTTCATGATAGCGGCTCTCCACTCAGGAATTTCCATAGCTACACATATGTTGCTTGGTATTGTAATAGTGTCGAGGCTAGTAGCTAACGCTTTGAACACCGGAGACAAGTTACTATAAGACACATAACTCTGCATTGGGTACTTGGTACAAGACCTCGTTCCTTTCCTCAAAACAATAGGAATATCAAGAGAAGCATCACGAACTTCCTGTTCTTCTGACTTCTCATCACACTTAGTATCTTGCTTTGTCTCATCTGGGTCTTTCTGTTCTTCTGACTTCTCATCATACTCAATATCCTACTTTGTCTCATCTGTACCTTCTTCAACATTTTTAGTCGGAACCTGGAGTTCATTACTGCCTTCACCCGTACCAGCCACATTCTCAGTACTGTCTCTGCTTACACTACTTTCAACACAAGCATTATCACAACACATGTTATCATTATTAGGAATAGAAGACTTCTTACCTATGTCACTCGTTCTGACTCATGTACTGAAGCTGAAGAAGTGATCGGTGGCACTATTTCCTTTCTAAGATTCCTCCTATAGTACAAGATCCATGGGACTTGCTCGGTAGGAAGAATAGAAGCATTGACACTTGTGTTGGGAATGGACTCAGGTAAGTCTAGCAGGCAAGGATTTAGACCCAGTTGGACTCTTCAATTATTCTCCCCCGAAAGAGGACTAAGGAGAAAAAAGGGATGGTCTTCGAATAAGGTGACATCCCTGGAGACAAAATACTTGCGGGAAGAAGGATGGTAACATTTGTACTCATGTTGAATAAGGGGGTATCCTACAAAAACACACTTTTGAGCCCGAGTGGTAAATTTGGTTCGATTAGGACCATGGGTATGGACAAACACAACACACTCGAACACACGAAGTGGAACATCAGGGGTAAGGCGGTTATCAGGATATGACTCTTTGAAATAGTCAATAGGAGTTTGGAACTTTAAGACCTGAGAAGGCATTTGGTTTATTAAGTGAGCTACTGTCAAAATAGAATCTCCCAAGAGGTATGACGAAAGAGATGTGGATAGCATGAATGACCGAGCAACCTCAATTAGGTGACGGTTTTTCCATTCAACCACGCCATTCTGTTGCGGGGTATAAGCACATGAACTTTGATGAATTATTCCTTTAGAGGCAAGGAATTTTTTTTGGTTATTATTAAATAATTCTCGACCATTATCGCTTCGAAGAATGGTGATTCTTGTGTTGAACTGGGTTTCTATAGAATTGTAGAACTGTTGGAAGGTAGAGGTGACTTCAAACTTGTCAGTAAGGAGAAAGACCTAGGTCAACCTAGTGTGGTCATCTATAAAGGTTACAAACCACCATTTTCCAGTAGTGGTCGTAATCGGAGATGGACCCCACACATCACTATGAAAAAGGGTGAAGGGTTTGGAAGGCTTATAAGGTTAGGTTTTCAACGAGACGCGAGGTACTTTAGCTTGGACACACACATCACATTTCAAGTTAGAAACATTAATATTATGAAATAGATGGGAAACAAATATTTCACATAATGAAAACTCGGATGTCCGAGACGAAAGTGCCATAACATATAATCAGTTTCAAAATTGGAAAAACAGGAAGACAATAAACTAGTCCTATCACAAATCCTAGAGGAGGCATCTTCAGTAAGGAAATAGAGCCACTCATCATGCCAGGTAGTGCCAATCATCATCTTCGAGTTCAAATCCTAAAAAATAGCAGCATCAGGTGAGAAGATAACACGACATTTCAAATCTCTGGTAATCTTACTGACAGATAACAAATTGTAAGAAATTTTAGGCACATGTAAAACGTCTTAGAGAGCAAAACCCTCAAAGGGTGATAAACGACCTTTCCCAGCCATAAGGGCGAAGGATCCATCAGCGATCCCGATCCTCTCATTTCCAGCACTCGGGTAATAACACAAGAACTGGTCAGACGTGCTAGTTAGATGGGTCGTAGCTCCTGAGTCTAGAATCCATGGTTTTCTACCATTTATACTAACAAGGCCACAAGGGTGATGCGTACCTGATTGTGCATTTGCACGGGCACCCACTGTACTAGACCCATTCTGACTCGTCTTCTGATTCTGTGTTTGATGACCAGCTGTCTATTCAGTTGCTAATGCTCGTCCAGGTCCTTATTGTCGTCTTTTACCATTTGAAGGACGACCATGTAACTTCCAACATTGCTCTTTAGTGTGCCAGGGCTTTTTATAGTGTTCACAGATCGAAGGTACTTATCCATTTTGTTTACCAGTTCCTGACACTTTAAATGTAGCAAAATCTGTTGATTGAATTACTGGATTATTCATGGCACTAGACCTATTTTCCTCAAGACTGATTTCAAAAACACTTCCATCAAAGAGGGTACTGGATGAGTTCCCAGAATTCGACTTCGCATAGCATCAAATTTTGGATTAAGTTCTGCCAAAAAATCATAGAACCAGTCTGTCTCTTCAAAATGATAGTGTAAAACTCTTCCACACGAACAACTCCAATTCAACTCTCGACATAAATCCATCTCTTGCCAAATCACAGACAGCTTATCAAAGTAAGTTGTGACGTCCATTGTCCCCTGTTTACATTCATGGACTTGTTTACGGAGCGCATATAGTCGAGCTCCATTTTGTCGTTTGGAGTACAACTTTTTCACAGCCTCCCAAATATCCCTTGCAGTAGCAGCATACAGCAGAGGTGTTTCAATCTGGGGTTCCATACTCCTTACTAACATAGATCGGACTAAAGAATCCTCTCCTTTCCATATGCATTCCTAAGGGTCGCATTGTTTAGGTTTTGATATTTCGCTGGTCAAATACCCAAATTTATGGCAACCCTTGAGAGCCATTCTCACAGATTGAGACCACGAAAAATAATTATGGCCATTTAATTTCTCTCCTACATTACAGCTAGCAGGATTTCCAGAAAATAAGTGACCTGTAGATAAATTAGGGAAAGAAGTTACCAGGCTTCCTGAATAAGTTGGGCAATTAAAATTTCTCCCTGGCCATTTGACGTAGTTCCAAGAGCCTCTCCAAGACTGGCCATCTCCGCTGTATTGACTCATTCTGCTATTTAATCTGAAGCTGCAAATGGGCCAATTGTTCCTGAACGTAGTTAGATTCGCTTGGCTGGAAAAAATTAGAACCACTCGATTGGAAGGAATTATGAGCGATTCCGGCAACCATATGCGACGACGACTTGAAAACATGGCTTGAGAGATTGAAGCTCATGGCTGAGATCAGTGCTGACTCACGCAGCTGGGTATCAAATCTGGAGGCTGGAAAAGGTGGAATCACGTGCGGATGGGTATCGTGTGCGTCTGGAACAACGTATGGTTGGGCATCAACACCGGCGGCTAGGATCGGCACTATAGGAAGTTGATCATCCAATGCAT
This sequence comes from Benincasa hispida, assembly GCF_009727055.1. NCBI lineage: Eukaryota > Viridiplantae > Streptophyta > Magnoliopsida > Cucurbitales > Cucurbitaceae > Benincasa > Benincasa hispida. The sequence goes on along the minus strand of NC_052360.1, from coordinate 8,729,146 downwards.
ATGGCTTGGACTCGACCGAGGGTTGCTGGGTATTTCAATCGTCTCCATAGATGGCTGGGGTTGGAGATCCGATCTGTTCGTGCGGCTAACTAGGGCCGGAAGCAACAGACCCGGGTGGCTGGTGGTGTGATTTGAAGCTTGATTTGTGCGGCTTGTTAATAGCTGGTTCAATCAACTCCTGAAACCGGGGCATCATCATCTGAAAATACCGTTCCATGGTTGTTTAAACGAGATGAAACCCTGGCCACATTTCAAAGCGAGATGAAACCCTAGCCACCAATGAGGAAAACCCAATAGGAGAATCGCAAGGGCCATCTAACACTACGAAACTCTAATGCGAAGAAATGTAGTTGGAAAAACTCTTAATTGATCTTAACCAAAGTCATGATAGGCCAATGAAACTCTATTGTAATAACAAGGTTGCTATAAGCATTGCAAACAATCCTATTCAATATGACAGAACGAAGCATGTAGAGATTGACAGGCATTTTATCAGAGAAAGACTTGACAGTGACAATATCTGTATTCCCTGTGTTTCTTCTAGTCAGCAGATTGCAGATGTACTCACAAAAGGGCTATCACGACAACTCTTTGACTTATGTGTTATCAAGTTAGGTCTCATTGATATCTACGCTCCAACTTAAGGGGGAGTGTTGAAAATAAAATATTTTCCCTAGGGGCATTTTTGTCTTTTCATGTGTACCTAGGGTTTCATATTTTTTTATTTAAACTGTAGCCTCTGGGCATTATTCTTTATCACATTATTATAATAAAAGTTCTTTGCACTGTGGTTTTTCCTCCCTGTGCTAGGGTTTTCCACAATGGTGGCCAGGGTTTCATCTCGCTCTGATACTATGATGAAAAGTAAAGAGAAGAGAGAAAATGGCACACACTTGTTACGTGGAAAACCCTAGTACAGGGAGGAAAAACCACGGTACAGAGAACATTTATTATAATAATGTGATACAGAATAATGCTCATAGGCTATAGTTTAAATAGAAAAAGATGAAACCCTAGGGTACACATGAAAAGACAAAAATGCCCCTAGGGCAAATATTCTATTTTCCACACATACATCTCATGTATATTAAATAAAAAATGATGGATCAAGAAAATTAGCCTCAAAACTGGACTATTACAAAGAGCATCGAGTCAACTAGTTCAAACAGGCAAATTGGGTCTTGAATCGTCCAGGCGAAGCCTCTTCAATTGATCGTATAACAACTCTTTATGATCGTCGAGTAACGTTGATCGAGTATAAACGATTGTGCAACATGGATCAAGTTCCTTTTAACTATGCGATGAAGCATGAAGGCCACGTGATCGTGCAGCGCATATCGAGCAACGCATGCCTAAACGATCCAGTAGATAAAGACTATGCGATGAAGCAAGATTGTCTAAACGATTGAGAAGCAAGTGTCGAGTATCTTATACTAAATGATCGAGTAGCCAGTGACTATGCGATGAGCTTGCTGGCCTACTCGATCGTTTAATGCCAGCGCCATGCATTGAGTATCATATGCTCTATGCAATTGTTTACCTCAAGCATCTACGTGATCGAGTAGCCAATTCAACATGATCGAGTAAACTCTTTACTCAATCACGTAGCATTAGCCATTCGATCGTTTAGCAAATACTACACAATCGAGTAAAACTTTTCTACACGATCACATAGCCAAATCTAAACGATCGTTTAGCCAGGGTACACGATGCAACCAACCTGGTCTTCTTCCTCGAAGAGAACATCATCTTCATGCATCTGAAGCTTCATCATGAACGATTCAAAGCAAAACAAAAACTTGAATACAGTTTCGATTGCTTGTTAATTATGCCCAAAAATGCAGGGGCCCTTACGAATTAACTATGTAAATGTAAAGAAAGCTTTAAACAAAGACAATTATCTTGAAATTATACATCAATCATCATCCATAAACACACTTAACATTTAAATGCATTGTAGAAAACTTAAAACCCACCAAGACTGTAAATGACATTTAATACAGCAATGGAATTTGGAATATCAGAACAACCTACCTCTAATACCAATTGAAGGAATTCTAAAATTAAAGAACCAGTGAGCGGAATTGGATCATTCTAAACTCCATTGTGAAAGAACACATACATTTACAATCATTCAAAAATGATTATGCATAAAGAATAAATTACAGCATGCTTGTTAAATTAAATACAAGAGGATCGAGTATAATACCTTTGAAGAACTCTTTCTTCTCGTATTCCCTCGATCGATCACCAATGCATCCAAATAGCACGAATGTAGCAATCAACACAACAAACAGCATGAACTGGAAAATCCTCGATCACAACCGAGTTGAACTCAATCTTGGATCCTCGACGAATAAAACTCGATCCTCGATCACCAATGAATAAACAAGACACCACCACAAAAATTACCTTGGTATTATCAATGTGAGAATCCACGAGTTGTGGGCTCTGTTTCATTTTGGATAGAGGAATAGGGAAGGTAAACGATCGAGTATGCGATCAAACGATCGTGTAGAAGAAGAAGCCTATCACATAGACTTAATACTTGATTGTGTAGCAACGAGTAACTATCATATAGTAAACTCGATACTTGATCGTTTAGCTCTCTAATGCTATCGTTTAGTAAAACCTTTTTACTCGATAGTGATTTTTTTGTGAGATGATACAACTGAATTTGCACTGAATTGAATGTTCTAATGATTTGGAAAACTATTTTTCTTTTTATCTCACAGTTACCATCAACCGCAAATAACCTCCCACTCCAGTCAGTTATTAAAAAAAAGAATTATTAATTATCATATAATTAATAAATTATAAATAAATACAATAACTAACTTATCATATTATATTTATAGCCTATAGTTTTAATATTGCATCATATGCAACATATAAACCATAGTTCTTTTTCTATTTTATGGTATTTAATATAAATAATATTTATATTAATTCCTCCAATCAAATAATGTATCAAATACATTATATCAATTATATTCACATATAATTGAATAATTAATTTTATCATAGATAATCAAATTCCCTCTTGTTAATTTAAATACTTCAAATTAACCCAAAATCCGACAGTTGAACTCTTTGCACTATAGATATATTTATGTGTCCATTGGATATAACCAATCAACAGCGCGATAACCCTTCACAAATCGCTAATAAGTACAGTTGGACCAATTTACCATTTTGCCCATATAATTACATCTAACTTCTTAAGTACCACCGATTCCTCTAATGAACAATAAGTCATAGTCCTACTATGACTAAGTGCCCTCTTCCCAAGAAAGGGTGTGGTCACTATGTTCAAGACTCAAAATTAGCCTTAATGGAGCAATTTATCTATTTACCCCTGCATCGGGGAAGGAGTGAATTTTGTCTTGTGTAGCTAAGTTCCCAGCTCCCCAATCAGACGAATCCCTAAAATGGTAGGTTTATTGAATTGGCAATCTGGTGACTCTCACCCATACAAATCAAAGGACCGCCCTCATAAGCAGAGTTCCCAACTCACTCATGATTAATGTCATGTCACCTATGGTCATCCTAGTGAAATGTAAGTCTCAATTATCAACGGCGTTATATAAAGAGACTAATCATTTCGTGGCCTGTTCTTATACAAACTCTTTGTATAGGATACCCCCGCTCGCATGTCTCCACATGAATGGTCAAGATCAGATCATTTGTAGTACTTTACAACACTTGTAACATCTACAAATCAGGCTGTATCCCTAGTATTACTAGGATAAGGTATCCCTCCTTTATCCATATACTACAGACCATTTAGGTTATCACTTAAGGTACGATCCACTTGTATGTCTCCATATACATGCTTAAGTTACATAAAATAACCTTGCATCTTAGTTTATTAGATTAAGTAAATGCTTATAAAATAACACTTATTTTATTAATAACAATATGTACACAGAGTTTACTAACTACAAGACTACTAGGAGATTTAGAACACCATTCCCAATAGAGACAATGATTAAACGACCAGGAGATACTCGATGGGATCACATTACTGCACTTTAACTAGCTTTATGACAATGTTCTCTTATATAGTTTATGTACTTGAGACAATTGTGCAAGGTGGATTAAATTCAGAACAAATATATGAAGCAATAATAAGTTCAATTCTATCTTTTGAATTTATTTTTCATATACATTTTATGAAAATTGTTTAGGGAATTACAAATGACTTGTCTCAAGCATTAAAAAGAAAAGATCAAGATATTATGAATATAATGAATTTAGTTAAAATTTGTAAAGAAAGATTGCAAAAAACAAGAGAGTCTAATTGGGATTCGTCGTTGGGTATGATTTCTGATTTCTGTCATAGTCATGATATTGAAGTTCGTAAAATGGATGACCTATTTCTAATTTGAGGAAGACAAAGGCAAAAATCTCAACCAGATACAAATTTACATCATTATCGTGTTGAAGTTTTCTATGTCGTCATTGATATGCAACTTCAAGAACTGAATAATCGTTTTACTGAAACAAATACTAAATTGCTTCTCTGTGTGGCATGTCTAAATTTGAGTAATTTAGTTGTAGAAAAAAACTTAGTCAACTTGCTCAATTTTACCCAAGAGATTTGTCAGCTATTAAATTCTCAATGCTTAAGGATCAACTTCAAAATTACATTATTGATATGCATTCAAATATTGAGCTAAAAAAAGTATGTGATCTTGTAGTAAAAATAGTCCTGATGAATAAAGACAAGGTCTATCCATTAGTTTACAGATTACTCACCTTGGCGTTGATTTTACCTGTCGCCACTGCTACTATAGAGAGAACATTTTCTACTATGCATATTGTGAAGACTCGATTGCATAATCGAATGGGAGATCAATGGATGAATGATTATCTTATAGCCTATAGTGAAAATAATTTATTTGATAATTTAGATACTGAAGTTATCATGGATTGATTTCAAAACATGAAAACTCGTAGAAGATAATTGTATGTACTAAATTAGTTAATTTATGAAGTTATGAATACTTTTTTACATTCATTTTTAGATTTTTTTTGCATATAGTGTCCCATATATAAAATTTTTGGCTCCACCACTGGTAATGACCCGAGATTAGGAAAGAGACATGAATGAACCGATATCACATCCAATGAGAAGGATCTAGGGGATATGAAAGAAGGGTTAAGAAATCCTTAAATGAATTCAATGTTACAACCTATACAAACAAGGTGCACCTTCCTTTCCGGTAACTCATTTATAAGAACTTCAAAGTTAAACATGTTTAGCTTGAGTCAATCCTATGTTGGGTGAAATTCTAAAAATTTTCCTAAGAAATATGTAAGTGAGGACAAACCATGCTTAAAGGATTTGTGTTGGTTTGTGGGGATAGTCTTCATTCTTAAAAGCGGTTTAAGACAAACAAGGATAACACATGTGAGTGATGACAAAACATGCTAAAAGAATCTGTGTTGGCTTGTAGAGATAGTCTTCACTCTTAAAGCAGTTCAAGACAAGTAAGAATTACCACTACAAGAAATTTTAGTTTTTCCGACAGATGAAATCATCGAAAAAAGTAAAAAAAAAAAAAGTCAGAAAAACCTTTTCCAACGGAATCTTGATTACCGACATTAACGCCAGGAAATCCGCGTCAAGAGAATCTTTCCTGACCCATAAAAACCTCATCGTCATAAAAACAATTTCGTGAAAAAACAAGAATGGAGGATTTCTGCTGATGCCAAAAGGAACCGTTGGACAAAGGTATTTCTCCGGTCGGGAGAAGTAGCTTCTGCTGATGGTTCCTTTTGGTGTCGGGAGATGGTTACTTATCTCGATGCCCAATCAACGATTTTACCGTTGGGAAAGATTACCTTTTCCGATGTTGGCCTATTCGAGCTTCAGAAGAAGGCACCTTTTGCTGATGGTGACCTATTTTAGCGTCGGGAAAAAGTAAAAAAAAAAAATCATGAAATTACACTTTTTCCCGATGCTTGTACTGTTAGGATTATATATTTAGGCATAGGGAATATCTTTTTTTTTATTTACTAAATATTAAACCTTTTTTTTTAAAAAAAAAATATCATACCTGTTTGAATCTTACAAATCTCAAATAAACTAAATTAAAAACTGATAAAATTAATTAAATGTCTACAACATTAAATAATATACAAAAAGAACATGTTTAAATCTTAAAAATTTGTCAACTAAACAACTACTGATAAGTCTTGTCTTAAACATTCATAATACCCACAAATTCTGAACCCCTAAAACATTACATAATATCCATATAGTGTAAATCATAAAGTACCAATAAAATACAATTCTACAACCTAACTTATCTCGTCGGGAGATGCATCTTCAACATAAATCTTGGGATACCATTAACAAATTCAAATGAACTCAATGCAATCCAACACTCCCCCCCCAAATCCACAAACTCAATACAACATATATCCATCTCAAAATTAATCTCAAGCTCAATATAAGACATAAAACTAAATTTAAGAACATCAACACACTCAATATACCATATACTAACTACGCTTTACATAACTAAACGTTTATGTTGTTACCATAACTATAGGATAACAACATACACATCTTATAATAAGTTTACAACGAAAATTGAAGAATTCATACTAATTTGATTTATCTCTTTGTGATTTCATGAGTTGCAAGATCATGACTTTCATATCATCCATCTCAGTTTGTCTTTTTTCTTCTATTTCGTCCAATCTCACCTTCAATAATTGTATCTCTTATTGTTACTCTTCTATAATTTTTTTAGGAAGATGCACTCGATAATGATCTCTTTTCTCTTTTTTTTAAGGCTTTGGTGCCCTACCAAGGTCCACTCCTATGCCCAACACCTGCTCGCATATTTCTTCTCTTAATTTTGGTTCAGGCCTTTCTTGGGTGGAGGATTCTCTCAGCTCAACCATTTAACTCTATATCAATAATTTAAACAAATAATTGTATGACAATTGGGTTACATTGAGGACTAAAAACTGGAAACTGGAAACTACAGGAGGTCTATGTTCCACCTTTCCATCATATTCTTTGCTTTTACTCTAGCTGTGATTCTCTAGAAGGTAACATTGATGCCCCATAACACATCATTTTCCTCTTAACCCTAATGATAATGTATCCTCTTTACAAATAGGGCATGTTTATTAACCCTTGGTACTCCATCCAGATAGGTCACCATATGTAGGAAAGTCATTAATAGTCTACAACAAGTTGGCGTGCAGTTGAAAGTATTCGCTGCTAACACAATCATAAGTGCATACACCTTGATTCCATAACTCTTTTAACTCTTCAATCAATGACTGTAAATAAACATCAATTTCTTTTCTAGGAGATCTCAGCCCAAGTATAAGAAGGGAGACAAAGAAATTTATATCTTTCATGCATTTTTAAAGTGGTAAATTGTAAGGAATAAGTACCACAGACTACATACTCTATGAAGTACTCATATTTCCAAATGGACTAAAGCCATTTGAAGCTAGTCATATAAAAACATTTCGTGGGTTTGAAGCAAACTGAGGAAACTCACGACCGAAATGCTTCCACTCTTCAGCATCAGTTGGATGTTTCAACACTCCATTCATTTCAACATGTTTATCTTTATGCCACCTCATTTCTGAAGGAACCGATTAAGGTTCGTAAACGAAAGCGAGGATCGGTCCCAAATCTCAATTTTTACAGAACGTTCAGTTTTACATGATAATATAGAGAAGATTATGCAACAAAAGAAAAATTTTACAACATGCTAATTGAAATTGAGAAAATAGATAGGAAAAATTAAGAATACTAACCCTTGAAAATCTTATCTTCGTATATGATTCCTCTTCTCAAAAAGGTCACGAACTCGAAACCCTAATTTGGACACTACCATGAAAGCTTTGCCTGTATTCTCTAGGATGAAAATTCAAGGAGTTGTGGGCTCTTGGTATTTTGAAATAGGGGGATAGAGTTTTATTTTAAGAGGAAGGAGAGTGAGAGCCTAAGAACTTTTCTCAAAGAAAGTTTGTGTTTTCTATGTTTTTTTCTCTCAGAGCTTTTCTGTAAAAACTCAAGATGAAGAAGGAATGAAAAAAAAATAACAACTGTGTATACCTCCACTTTCACGCACATATAACATATATTAAACTTTATGTTATATCAAATATAACATATAACCTATAATTTAATATTGTATCAAATACAATATAACCTATAATTTTCATTCTCTCACTAATGCATGATATTTAATATAAATCTCATTTACATTAAATTTAGTTATATGAATCCAATTACATAATTAATATTTGAATCATATTCAATTATTTATTTCCTCTCAAATAAACTTTATATTATAATGTATGAAATACATTATAGTAATTATACCATATATAATAAAATTAAATTAATTAAATCACATATAATTGATTCTCTCAATTAATTTGAACAATTCAAATTAATCCATAATCGATTCTCATTTAATCCCTGTTGAGCCAATGGGGACCTCATGGACCTGTAGCTTGAAGCTCCAATGGTACTTAAATAATTAATTAATTAAACATCCAATAACTGTTGAACACTCCACTAAAGACCGAGAGTTGCACTCTTTGCACTATAGATATATTTCTATGTCCATTGGATATAACCAATCAACAGTGCGATGACCCTTCATAAATTGCTCGTAAGTACAGTTGGGCCAAAATTACCAGTTTACCCCTATAGTTACATCTAACTTCTTAAGTACCATCGACCCCTCTAATAAACAATAAATAATAGACCAACTATGACCAAACCTCTCTCAGGTCAGAAGATGGCATGGCGCCACATTGTTCAAGCCCCAGAATCAGTCCCTAAAGGAGAAATTTATCTACTTACCCCTGTAGGGATGAAGACCCTAAGGCACAATGGAAGCCATAACATACAAAACCCAAAATATATTTCAAAATGCCATTTAAAATCAAAACAATTTTTTTTTACAGATCTAAATAGATTAAGCACGTAATTCTAGAAACAAAACCTATAAAGAGAAGAAACCCTACCTTGCAAACCTTTTGGGAATTCTATAAAATTATTCTGTACGAATTGGGAATGGGTTGCCACTTGGAGTCCTCCCTATTCTTACAAGAAAATTAAAGATTTGAGAATTGTGGGATTCTCTTTAGAAATAAGGAGGATTTGAAAAAAAACACAGAGAGCTTTTGCTTCTACCAAAAAAAAGAGAGAAAAAAATTGCTCTTCTTTCTGCATTCTTTTTTTATACTGAGAGAATGAGAGAGAAGAAAGATACATGGGATTCATCCCACGTATCCAGTAACTCCCTTGCGTGGGGAATAACTTTTTTATTTAATTAAAATTAAATAAAACTATTTATTTAATTAAATTAAATAAATAAAAACCAATAACCATTTAAATCATATTTAAATGGTTCATCCCATGTCTCTAGTAACTCCCTTACGCGGAGAGTTACAATTATATTTAATTAAAATTAAATAAAACTATTTATTTAATTAAATTAAATAAATAAAAACCAATAACCATTTAAATCATATTTAAATGGTTCATCCCATGTCTCTAGTAACTCCCTTACGCGGAGAGTTACAATTATATTTAATTAAAATTAAATAAAACTATTTATTTCATTTAACTAAATAAATAAAAATCAATAATCATTTAATTAAATTTAAATGGTTCTCTCTCACATAACTTATAGTTTTTGTGTGCATCTAATGTGCATTAATTTTAACCTATAGTTTTCAATATGAATCTTATTCATATTAAATTAATATTTGAACTCCTTTCAAATATTTCGTTCTCCCATTTATTAATTTTGAGTCATATCCAAAATTAATAATAAAGTCTAAAATTAAACTTTATATTAAAATGTATCAACATACATTAAAAAATCACAATTTTGAATTTGAACATTTCAAATTCAATTTAATAACAAATTACCTCAATACCCTTTATAAGTTAGGAAGGGGACCTAATGGATCTGCAAATCAGAAGCTTCAATGATGTGAGATTAATTGGCTAAATTCATTAACCAAATTAATCAATATTCGTTGACTGTGGGTACACTCTACTAAAGACCCATAGTTACACTTTTCTCACTACATATATGTTTCTGTATCCACGAATAGATCAATAACAGCAAGTTAGTTCTTCACAAGTGTTCGTAACACCAGCTGGGTCAAATTACCGTTTTACCCCTAGGATGGCTCTACATCCTTAAGTACCAGTGCTTCTCTAATGAACAACTTGTTTATAGTCAAACCATTAAATAGAAACCCTCTGAGGCCAGTGAGAGGGTAGGGCCCTTTGTTCAAGTCTCGAGGACACTACTTAAGGGAGCAGTTATCTACTTACCCTGAAGTGGGGAATGAATGAAATCCATCTTGTATGATTATATTCCCAGCTACCCCCTCGTTCTTATCTCCAAAATGGTAGGCATATTGAGTTGGCGAACTAGCCACTCTCACCCATACAAATCAAAGGACAATGCCTCGTGAATAGGAGTTCATAATATACTCAGAAGTAAGACTAAGTTGCCTAGGTCATCCTACTAGAATAGAAACCTAACTAGTCAGCGGAGTTACATCTAGCGGTTACTATTTTGCGGTCTGATCTTGCACAAACTCATTGCCTAGAATACCCCAACTCGCATGTCTCCTACACAAATGTGTTGGATCACTACGTTTGTATCAAATACAAAGTGAGTCATATCTATAGTGTTACCAGGATAAGGTATCCAACCTTACCTCTATACTATAGACCCTTTAGGTTGTATCTTGAACATTGATCCCTATATGTCTCTACATATAGATCAAGGCTCATTAGACAAACTAGGATGTTAGTTTATTAGATTTTAGGGTTAATATGACAAAATTAAATAAAACATCAATAACACTTATTAAGAAAAACATTAATAACTATTTATTAATGACGGTCATTTAATTACATTCACTATCTACGAGTTTTAGGGCATAAAACCCAACAAACTCCTACTTGAACTAAAACTGTAGTTTGTGGGATGTACATTACACGAAACAACAGGGATGTTACTAATACAAAGCAAAATACAATAAACTAGGGCATCTCATACCCATTGCACATCTCTCACTTGCCCTAGATTACACAATGTACATATCTCGAAGACCTAGATTCTTTAGATGACTCTTTAACACTTTAGCCGAAAGAGCCTTCGTAAATGGATCAGCAATGTTGTGCTCCAAAGCAATCTTTGTGAAGATCACATCTCCTCGTTGCACAATCTCCTATATCGGGTGATACTTCCTCTCAATGTGCTTTCCTCGTTTGTGGCTACGATGTTCTTTCGAGTTGGCCACAGCCCCACTATTGTCAATGTAGAAGGTGATCAGCAAGTTCATGTCTGGAACAACCTCCAAATCACTTAAGAACTTCCTTAGCCAAACTGCCTCATTTGTTGCTTCACAAGTAGTTACGTACTCAACCTCTATGGTTGAGTCTGCAACACATCTTTGCTTGATGGTACGTCATACTACAGCTCCCCCATTCAGAGTGAACACTGTTCCTGACGTGGACTTCCTATAATCTTCGTTAATTTGGAAATCAGAGTTTGTGTATCCCGTAAGAATCAAATCGTTGGCTCCATACACTATCATATAGTCCCTCGTTCTCCTAAGATACTTGAGGATATTCTTAATTGCAGTACAGTGGTTGTTCGCCTCGTGATTTGTATTTAAAAGTGCTTATGAATGAAGATGAAAGATGATAATTTAGGTGAATGGTGATGACTGACAAATTTCTTCTCTAGAAGAATAAACAATGCATCGAAGTGGTTGTAGTTCACATATAATGCGTGCAAGCTTTCCTGAATCAATCTCAAGTATAAATCTGACTCACGCTTCTTGGTAAGTCCAGGATCAAACACGAGGATTTTTTTGACAGTCTAATGCAGTCCTTGCATTGTTTCAATTGTAGAAGGTTCTTAGATTGAGTGAAGATTATTTATTCTAACCTGGATGCATGCATACAAGAAAACATAGGAGTTCAAGGGGAAAAGGGGTCTATGGGTGAATGGTGCTAAGTGTTTTGGGTTATGCATTGATTCCAAACTAGATGAACAAGTGTGTGAAGGGGTGAGAGTGGAAATGAAGATGATATGGATGCTTGTTTACAAACCAAGTGTATGTGTATGCGTTAGAACTCTGTTCCTTAGATTGTGTTGAGAATTTCTCAATACAAATGCCACATGTATTCCTATTTCTAGGATGTATGCGTTGGAGACAGAGAATGGCAAAAGAAAACACAAGAACTTTTATCTCTAAACCTACTATGCGTTCTAACTCAATGCACTCTTTAATTAACCTATTCCCTCGAATAGTTTAACTACGTAATAACTTCAATCAAGTGATCAAGATGATTAAAGCATAGAATTTAAGTATGCAATGACTCAGGAAAATGGCAGCCACACATAAATTTGAATGTAAATAAAGGAACGAGAGTGGATTGATTAAATGTAAGATTGAAATTAAAGATAGCAAATCTGTTTACAAGAATCTCAACTTAATCCATGAGATGGTAAATAAAAATGAAAAGTAAAGGAAGAGAAAGTAGTCAAGCCATAGAGTTCAATCCCTTGTCCTCTTTTGCTTGATTTAAATGCTTGTTGCAACCGACTAGGTGACAAGATAACGAAGAATTCTCTTTCGATCATAGTTTCCGAAAACTCTTCTTGATCAACAATGGCAAAGGATCTTTTCCTCTTATCTTGTAACATCCCAAGTTTTTAGGAAAATTTAAGTTAATTATCTAAAATTGTTGAGTTTTAGTTTCCTTAATATTTGGAATTTGGAATCAAATTGTTATAATTGAAGAAGTTTTATTGGTTAATGTGGATTCTTTGAGTAGAGTTTCAAATTAATTGGAAGGGATAATTGAATTATTTGGATAAGAAATTTTGAGTTTTTGTGAAATTTGAAAGGGAAAAGGAAAAATTGTGGGTTTAAAATTTTACCCTCTTTAATTTTGGAATTTGGATCCAAAATTTAAGTAAAGAATTAGGAGAAGATAATTGGTTTATTTGGAACTTATTAAATCAAGTATCTAAAAAGATTTTTAGATTTGGATTTAAATTAATTTGAAAGTTGGAATTTAATTTTGATTATAAAAATTAAAGAGGGTAAAATTTTAAAACCACAATTTCCCCATTTCCCTTTCAAATTTCACAAAAACTCAAAATTTCTTATCCAAATAATTCAATTATCTCTTCCAATTAATTTGAAACTCCACTCAAAGAATCCACATAACCAATAAAACTCCTTCAACTGTAACAATTCGATTCCAAATTCCAAAGATTAGGGAAACTAAAACTCAACAATTTTAGATAATTAACTTAAATTTTCCTAAAAACTCGGGATGTTACATTCTTCCCACCTTTAGAACTTTCCTCCTCGAAAGTTCAAATCTCGAAAAGCTTTTGATACTTAATCTTCACCTCATCATCTCGCTTTCGAATTGCTTCATCGGTCCAAGTGAATAGTACTTCAAACTTCAATTGTTCTTAAAGGTCTATACCTTCTTTCATATAACATCTCCAAATTTTCGAAGGAAAACCAATTGAAGTTGATCTCAAATGCTCGCAACCAACGAACTCTTAACTTAGGAAGCCAAACCAACTTTACCTTTGACCTCGAAATATTAATTTCCTTTATCCTATCAAAATAATAAAACCTTCATTAAATACTTTTATTTTCCTCCCACTTATCTTCGTTAAGACCAATAAGCTAAAAGTTCTCTTTTTCACTTTCCAAGTGAAGCATAATCTCTATACCAAAATATTTGACCACTTCCAACCCTTTTATAACCTACAATTCAATTTCAAACTTTATACTTTTATTAGGGTACTTTCCACAAGTTAACATTGCTTTTTAACTTCAAATTCTCATCCTCCATCTTAGTATAGCTAATTAAACTTAAGTCTCTTCATCGTAATAAAGACATAGATAAAATCAAAGCACCTTGAGATCAACAATTCAATCCAACAACTTATTTTCTCCCATTTTAAACCAATTATAATTTTAATCACCTCACTTTCCTTGACCAATTTATCTTACCTAAGTCTCTTAAAGAGCTCCTTATACTATTGCTTTATGCTTGATAACTGATAAAAATACAAGTTATTATAGCTCAAATAAGTAAAACAATGAGAGAATGTGATGGTAAAATAAGCAATATCATGTCCAAAAGCGCTAAACTAAAAGGAATTGCGATCGCATATGTCCATCGCATAAAAGCAGTTAATTTACTTATTATGTGCAGAAAAAATGCGATGGCACAAGTAAAATTGTGATCCAAAGGAACTAGGCGTCAGTGCGCTTCAAGATTGTGATCGTAAAGTCATGCGATCGTGAGAAGTTTCTTAAAAATGTGGCAGCATAAAGACTGCGCATCAAGGTGATAGCATAATAAATCATGATGGGATGGAAAGCTGATGACGGTCGAATCCGAATTTAGTTGACAAGCCGTTAAAGCCACACTGTAGCAAATACACTCAACTTTCGGTGACCATTAATCAGCGCATCAAAGCAAGAAAATTAATACCATCCATCATTGCAATCATTAGAAACAAAGGCTACATCATCTTGAGCTCTATAAATACTGAAGGCAACCAGTGTAAAAGAGATAACAAGTTAGAGAATTAGTTAGTTTGTTCATGCACATACTCGTAGATATACTTAAAAGATGGAGACGAACAAGGAGACGAGGAAGCCGAGAGATCATTCCCAGACAAATCAAGAGACTGTTAGAAAGCATTACAAAGAAGAGAGGGCCAACACTTGCGAGAGCTACACATCGAGAACAGAGTTGGAGTGAAAAAGAACAGTGTAAAAGGCCATGGGAAGCAAGACATTGCTTACCGGGCTTCTTATCTCTCAATTCCATTGTTATTTTGTATTCAGTACTTTATTTATAGAAAATGGAAATCTCATTTCAATCTATGTTCAATCTCTTCTACTGTCGGCATGAGTAGCTAAATTTCGAATGGGTTGAAAGTATTTAGCTAGCATACTTAAGATTTAACAATGTTATACGATCATCTTGTCTTATGTATGCGTCATTCACCCTTTAGAGATACTTGAGACACTAGTCTAAAGATAGAATCTAGACTTGAGAGGAGTCAGATAGAATCTAGGCTGATAAAAGTGAGATTAGAACCGCATAAGCAGAAATAGAAAGTTAGACATAAGTTTCTGTTGTTATCTACACATCGCATGCACCCTAGAAATAGGTATGATTGTATGTGGTCACCTTGTTTTTGTGTGCATTAACATCATCGCATAGGCAAGAATAGAGGCTTAGACATAAGTCCTATCGACTTTTATCGTATACTCATCGCATGCGTCCTAGAATTAGGAGTTTATGGCATTCTGCATTGAGAGATGACGTGCGTGTTATTTGTGTGTAGCATGATCGCATAACTTGTGCACAATCTTAGGAAATGTTTACTCGACCCCTTGTCGCATTTCTCATTGTACTCTACGCTTTTTATCACGTCTGCGTTAAACTCCGTCGCATAGGAAAAATTCTTAATCAAAACACCATCCACTTCATTTGTTTTTACTACCGCAAGAGAATCAAAGTGACTATCGCATATTTACTTAATAGTCCCTGTGTTCGACCCTGAACTTACCAGGAAACCTAATCAGGCTTATACTTTGGTCTTGTTAGGAAAACTTGCATGATCACCGCATAACACACATCACTGCAAAATCACATTATAATTGCACGAATCAAGTTTTTTGGCGCCGTTGCCGAGGACTACAGTACATATTGCTCTAATAGTAAACCTCTTTGGTTTTCTTTGCAGGTTTCGATCTCTGTGCACTACCATTCCTTCGGTAAGGGAAGAAACAAGCATCGCATGAGCGAAGGACACGCTCATGAGCCCAACTACGACATAGAAACAACCGCCTGGCGAATGGCGGAACAACCGGAAAAAAAAGCCGCAAATGTAAACAACATTATGGAAAATCTTATCCTCCTGGTGAATGACCGCAATAGACCCATTCAGGACTATGCATCACCCAACCTGTATGATTTCTCCCTAGGAATCATGAGGCCAGCTTTGGACGGATCAAGGTTTAAGATGAAGCCGGTTATGTTATAGATGATCCTGACAGCCAGACAGTTTAGTGGAAGGCATGGCGAAGATCCGCACGCCCATCTCTGGAGTTTTATTGAAATTTGTAACAATTTTGTGTCCCCAAATATCTCTGCTAAAGAATTTTGACTCATGCTATTTCCATTTTCGTTATGCGATCAAGCAAAGAAATGGGCATATTCCCTCGAACCAGGGGAGATAACTTCGTGGGAACAAGTTGTCGAGAAGTTCATGAAGAAATATTTCCCTTCTACGGAAAATGCAAGAAGAAGGAAGTTAATCACAAATTTTGAACAAGAAGAAGACGAATCGCTCAGCGACGTATGGACGTGGTTTAAGATATTAGTGCGAGATTATCCGCACAACGGATTACCGAACTGCCTCCAGATGGAGATATTCTACCGGGGATTAAATCCTGCATTGCAAACAGTTGCCAATGCGGCAGCAGCAGGCAGTCTGCTAGACAAGACTTATGATGAGGCTAAAAACATTCTTGATCGCATATCAAATAATCATGAAGATTGGCAAGAGAGCGATCAACGAGTAAAACCTCGAGAAGGTAACGCAAATAACTGTGCCATCGCATCTTTGCAAAATCAAATGAATGAGATGATTAATCTATTACAGGGCATCGCAATCAACAACCCTAGAATGCAAAGAGGGCAAGTCAACACATAGAACAGACTAGCACCAGTTGTGCTACATGTGGAGAATCGCATCCGAGTGAAGAATGTCCACGAAACACGCAGTCAATCTACTTTGTAAAGAACAACCCTTTCTCAAATACATACAACCTCGGGTGGAGAAACCACCCTAACTTCGCTTGGAAAAATAACCAACAACAAGGTTACCAACCTATGGCGTATAAAGAAGGACCACCGAGATTTTTCCAACGAACTAACGATCAATAGGAATAACAAGCTAGCAGCTCGCAAGCACCGTAATCATCTTCTCTAGAAAACCTATTAAAACAATACATTGAAAAGAACGAGACGGTCCTCCAGAACCAGGCGACTTCCATCCGTAATCTAGAAATCCAAAGAGGACAGATTGTAGAAGAGCTGAAAAATTGACCGTAAGGGACGTTGTCGAGCTCGTCTGAGCTCCTCGTAACTCAGGGAACACAAGGAAAGAGCACTACGAAGCAGTCACCCTGCGAAATGGAAAGGAAAGAGCCTAGCAGGACCAATCCGAATGCGATGGAATCCAAGAAACCGTTGACGCAAAATGAATCAGAAGAACCTGAGACGATGGAACCAGAAGTTTCGACCACCTTCAAACCTCTAGACCACGAAATAGTGAAGGTACAACTACCACCATTCTCACAAAGAATGAAAAAGAAGCAAGATGATGAAAGGCAGTATTATCGCTTTATGGAATTATTAAAACAGCTACACATCAACATTCCTTTTACAGAAGCGATAAAGCAAATGCCGAAATATGCCAAGTTTGTAAAGGATATGGTGTCAAAGAAAAGAAGCACAGGAAAGTTCGCTATGGTGGCATTAATGAAAAAATCAAATACTATAATCCCACCGAAGATGCGCGACCCAGGAAGCTTTACGATCCCCTGCTCAATTGAAGGGATCTACATCGATCAAGCACTATGCGATCTTGGGGCCAACATAAATTTAATAATGTGGGGACAGCTGTACGCCCACGACGGTGACTCTCTAGCTTGCGGACAGGTCCCTAGTTCACCCTGAGGGAAAGTTGAAGGTATGTCTTAGGATAAATTCATTCTACCAGCAGACTTCATCATTCTAGACTATGAGGCGGACAAAGATATGCCTATCATATTGGGACGACCATTTCTATCTACTGGTCGTGTTCAAATTGATGTACACAAAGGAGAAATCACAATGAGTATAAATGAGGAGAAGCTCAGGTTTAACATCATAAAGGCGATGAAGTATTTAGAAGATGAAAACCTATCAGAATCTGACAATGAACACAGTTGCAATGAAGAGCCGGAGTAATCACAGAGACAACATCCGTAGAAACCTACCATGTAATCACAGAGACATCAAGCCATGACAAAAATTTGAATTTGAATGAAGAGAGAAAAACACAAAAACCTTCCTTAGAACAACCACCTACCTTGAAGCTGAAAACTCTACCAAGTCATTTGAAGTATGTTATCCTTGAGAAAAATGAAACCTTGCCGGTGATAATATCCTTTGCGTAACCAGAAAAACAAGAAAATGCATTGCTCAACATTTTGAAGAAGAATATAAAAGCAATCGGGTGGATGCTAGCAGATATAAAAGGAATTAGCCCAGCATACTGCATGCATAGAATTTGTCTCGAAGAAAACCAAAAAGGGTCTATCGAACCTCAATGAAAACTGAACCCTGCTATAAAAAAGGTTGTAAAAAAAGGAGATCATTCAATGGTTGGACGCAGGCATCATATACCCAATCATCGATAGCATGTGGGTTAGCCCCGTGCAATCTATTCCCAAGAAAGGTGGAATGACGGTAGTCCCAAACGCAAACAATGAATTAATACCAATGAGGACCGTCACTGGCTGGCGGATTTGCATGGACTACCGAAAGCTTAATGCGGCGACGAAGAAGGATCATTTCCCTTTATCTTTTATTAAACAAATGCTAGATCGAGTAGCATAAAATGACTACTTCTGTTTTCTTGACGGGTATGCGGGCTACAACCAGATAATGATCGCACCAGAAGACCAAGAAAAGACCACATTCACTTGCCCATATGGAATGTTTACTTTTCATCGCATGTCGTTCGGATTATGCAATGCACCAAGCACGTTTCAGAGGTGCATGATGGAAATCTTCTCCTAAGATTCAGTAGAAATTTTTATAGACGATTTCTCAGTTTATGGGCAAACGTATGAAGTCTGTCTAAAAAACTTAGAGAAGATACTAAGATGATGCGAAGAGACCAATCTGGTGCTGAATTAGGAGAAATGCCATTTCATGGTTAACGAAGGAATTGTGCTTGGGCATAAGGTTTCCAAGGAGGGGCTAGAGGTGGATAAAGAAAAAATTGAGACCATTGAAAAACTTCCACCTCCAGCAAATGGTAAGGAGTTTCTTAGGAGATGCAGGATTCTACCATCAATTTGTGAAGGACTTCTCAAAGATAGCTCGACCATTGAGTGCGTTGCTAGAGGCTGACAAAAATTTTGTCTTTGATGCACAATGCCTCGATGCATTCAAAGTACTGAAGAATGCATTAATTATCGCGCCTATTTTGATCACACCCGACTGGACAAAGCCATTCGAGTTAATGTGCGATGCCAGCGGTTATGCGATGGGGGCAGTGTTAACACAGAAGGAAAAAAACAATGTTACACCCCATCGCATATGCGAGCAGAACATTGAACTCCGCCCAGGCAAAATACACTACCACGGAAAAGGAGCTTCTTGCGATAATCTTGCGCTTGAAAATTTTAGATCCTACTTACTGGGATCCAAAGTTATAGTTCACACCGACCACTCGGCAATAAAATATTTAATGACCAAAAAAGATGCAAAGCCGAGGTTAATTCGATGGGTTCTCCTCCTCCAAGAATTCAACATGGAGATAATTGACCGCAAGGGAGCGGAGAACCAAGTTGCTGACCACTTGTCGAGATTAGAGAATTTGGAATTAGACCGCATTCAATCAGAGGTGAACGTATCCTTTTCAGATGAGCAGTTGTTCAAACTTGAAGAATTACCATTGTACGCAGATGTTGTCAATTTCTTGGTTTGCGAGCAATTTTCAAAAAATTACACAGCCCACTAAAAGAGGCGGCTTATGCATGAATGTAAATCCTACTATTAGGACAAGCCGAATCTTTACAAGAGGGGACCAGACCAAATCTTGTGACTCTGTATGCTAGAGACTGCTTTTCGGCGCATCCTTTCTCAATGCCATGACTCACCCTATGGTGGACATTTCAAAGGTCATTGCACAGTAGCAAAAGTTTTACAAAGCGGGTATTATTGGCCAACTCTATTTAAGGATGCGCGAGACTATTCTATGAAATGCGACAAGTGCCAACGCACGAGAAACATTTCATGGAAGAATGCGATGTTGATAAACATTATATTGGAATTGGAACTCTTCGACGTGTTGGGCATAGACTTCATGGGACCATTTCCACCATCAAATGGTCACAAATACATTTTGTTAGCCGTCGATTATGTCTCCAAGTGGATTGAAGCGGTATCATACGTCGCAAACGATGCGGCAACAGTCTACAAATTCTTGCGAAGAAATATCTTCACTCGTTTTGGCACCCCATGTGTCATAGTAAGTGATGAAGACTCCCGCTTTGTCAATGGCATCATTAACAAACTGCTACACAAGTGTAATATCTGTCATATGATCACCACCGCATATCACCCCCATACAAACGGCCAAGCTGAGGTGTCTAATAGAGAAATCAAGCTGATTCTAGAAAAGGTGGTAAACCCCTCATGAAAGGACTGGGCCATGAAGCTTGACGATGCCTTGTGGGCATATAGGACTGCCTATAAAACACCCATAGGCATGTCCCCGTATGTGCTGCTGTTTGGTAAGGCATGTCATCTACCACTGGAATTAGAGCATAAGGCGTTGTGGGCAGTGAAGAAGCTTAACTTTGATTTAAAGACTGCAGGGGAGGAGAGAAAACTTCAGTTACTCGAGTTGGACGAATGGAGAATTCAAGCATATGAAAATGCCAAGATTTACAAAGAACGTACAAAGCGTTGGCATGACAAGTAACTGTGTGAAAAGAATCTTCAGGTTGGTTAGAAGGCCTTGCTATTCAACTCTAGGCTACGACTCTTTCCGAGCAAATTGAAATCACATTGGTCCAGACCATTCATAATTAAAGAAGTATTCCCGTATGGTGTGGTTGAATTAACAAATGAAGAAGGGACCAGTGCATTCAAGGTCAATGGACAAAGAGTCAAGATTTATCACGGAGGAGACTTTCATCGCAAGAAAACCTTCGTGGACCTGAGGAATCCTGATTGAAGAAGAAACGAGTAGTCCCTGTGTTGATATGCGATACACACTCATCAGGGACGAATCCTTTTTTTAGTATCCTTTTGATATTTTTCTTTCATGAATCTATCTTACTTTTTGCATAACCACTACTCTTTAGAATTTCCAACTATGCCTTTTATACTTTTTACCCTCTCGATATTTACCAATGATTGTAGTGAACGATTGCGATGGAGCTACGCGATAACCTAAAAACATGCGACTGGTTCGATCAACCCATCGCAATCAAGGAATCAGCACACCGCAAGCAAGGATACGATCACAGATGATGCGGGCAATAGAGCAAATTTAGGGGTTGTGTCTTTCCTTGACTCATTTTATTTCAATTTCGCACTTCTCGCATCACATTTTAATATTTCTAAATTCTACTATTGCATCCTCTCTAGTTTGACTCAATCATTGAATTTCGATTACTTTATTTAGTCACCGCATTCTTCCCCGTACCAATTATGATTTCAATGATGAAATTCATGCCTTTATTTCTTACCGCATGTACTAGAGTCAATTTTTTTTCAAGATAGTCAATTCATGAAACATTTTTAAAAAGTAGCGGGCTCCTAGTTTTCCTTCAAAATGATTTTTACGAAATTTCTTAAGTTCATCACATGAGTTATTTAGTCTATCAGCAATAAGGACATTGTTGTGTGTAAATTTAGGCGTGCTTGTATTGTTATTTTCAATCTTGCTACTTTTAGAAATTCTAAAAAAGATTAAAATTAAAATTAAAAAAATTGCTATAACGTTGAGATCGGATCCTGCTCATAGTTGGATGTCCGCATGACACCCGTGGGGTTAAGCCAAAACAAAGGTGGGAATCGTGATCAACATATAAATCAAATGATCGCAACTCCGCTGCCAAATAAAAAAATGGGCATGAGCTTAGACTGAGAAAGAACGCCTTGCTCGTAGTTGGATGTCTGATTGACACCCATGGGGGTAAGTCAAAACGAAGGCTGGGCACTTGAATCAGCGCAAGATCACAAAAAAATATCTATATTGTGCAAGGATAAAAATCACTTGGAAACACCCCGGTAGGAGAAAGTTTGAAATAAATCATGCGATGTCCTGGAAATGAGTAAAGTTTTTTTTTAAGGTTACACTTTCAATCCCTAAATATTGGAAATATTTTAGGAAGAGATCAAGGTAGAAATTAAGAAGGCATTGGTTCATGAAATTTGAATAAGGCACCTTAAGAAGTCTAGGTAGGGTAAAGGCAGTTGACTCTTTAAAGAAAATCTTTAGTTTATGCTTGAGGACAAGCATTGTTTTAAATTTGGGGGTGTGATAAATAGTAGAAATACAAGTTATTACAGCTCAAATAAGCAAAACAATGAGAGAATACGACGGTAAAATAACCAATACCATGTCAAAAAACGTTAAACTGGAAGGAATTGTGATCGCATGCGCCCATCGCATAAAAGCAGTTAATTTACTTATTATGTGCAGGAAAAATGTGATGGCACAAGTAAAATTGTGATCCAAAGGAACTAGGCATCAGCACGCTTGAAGATTGTGATCGCAAAGTCATGTGATTGTATGTGATCATGAGAAGTTTCTTAAAA
The DNA here is from genome assembly GCF_009727055.1 of Benincasa hispida. Lineage (NCBI taxonomy): Eukaryota > Viridiplantae > Streptophyta > Magnoliopsida > Cucurbitales > Cucurbitaceae > Benincasa > Benincasa hispida. Next base: position 8,706,444 of record NC_052360.1, on the reverse strand, counting down.
ACGTGGCTGCATAAAGACTGCGCATCAAGGTGACAGCATAATAAATCATGATGGGACAGAAAACTGATGATGGTTGAATCCAAATTTAGTTGACAAGCCATTAAAGCCACACTGTAGCAAGTACACTCAACATTTGATGACCATTAATCGGTGCATTAGAACAAGAGAATTCATACTGCCCATCATTGCAATCATTAGAAACAAAGGCTACTTCATCTTGAGCTCTATAAATATCGAAGGCCACCAGTGTAAAAGAGGTTAACAAGTTAGAGAATTAGTTAGTCTGTTCACGCACATACTCGTAGATATACTTAGAAGACAGAGACGAACAAGGAGACGAGGAAGCCGAGAGATCATTCCCAGACAGATCGAGAGACTGCCAGAAAGCGTTACAAAGGAGAGAGGGCCAACGCTTGCGAGAGTAAGAATACACATCAAGAACAGAGTTGGAGTGAAGAAGAATAGTGTAAAAGGCCACGGGAAGCAAGACATTACTTACCAGGCTTCTTATCTCTCAATTCCATTGTTATTTTGTATTCAGTACTTTATTTATAGAAAATGGAAATCTCATTTCAATCTATGTTCAATCTCTTCTTACTTCGCATGAGTAGCTAAATTTCTGAATGGGTTGAGAAGTATTTAGCTAGCATGACTTAAGATTTACATGTTATACGATCATCTTGTCTTATGTATGCGTCATTCACTCTTTAGAGATACTTGAGACACTAGTCTAAAGATAGAATCTAGACTTGAGAGAGTCAGATAGAATCTAGGCTTGATAAAGTCATATTAGAACCGCATAAGCAAGAAATAGAAAGTTAGACATAAGTTCTGTTGTTATCTACACATCGCATGCACCCTAGAAATAGGTATGATTGTATGTGGTCACCTTGTTTTTTGTGTGCATTAATCATCATCGCATAGGCAAGAATAGAGGCTTAGACATAAGTCCTATCGACTTTATCGTATACTCATCGCATGCGTCCTAGAATTAGGAGTTATGGCATTCTGCATTGAGAGATGACGTGCTGTTATTTGTGTGTAGCATGATCGCATAACTTGTGCACAATCTTAGGAAATGTTAGCTCGACCCCTTGGTCGCATTCTCATTGTAACTCTACGCTTTTATCAACTCTGCGTTAAACTCCGTCGCATAGGAAAAATTCTTAATCAAAACACCATCCACTTCATTTGTTTTTACTACCGCAAGAGAATCAAAGTGACTGTCGCATATTTACTTAATAGTCCCTGTGTTCGACCCTGAACTTACCAGGAAACCTAATCAGGCTTATACTTGGGTCTTGTTAGGAAAACTTGCATGATCACCGCATAACACACATCACCGCAAAATCACATTATAATTGCACGCATCAATGCTCCAACTAGTAATTCTTCTTCCTTTTAGATACGTTACATGAAGAGCCAAAACACCATACCTTACTCAATCCACCAACTCTAACACCATGAAATTGATTATGACCTATTAATTCTTTCAAAGTTTCTCTTGAAGCATTTTGAACCCAATATCTAGTACTCTTTAATAAAACCACCGTCTCTTCCTTACCTCTTGCTTATCTTATAAAGCAACTTAAATCTCGTACTTAAGAACGCGTTGTGACAATTTCTTGTAGCATCACCAATTTTATTCCCTCAATGCAAAACATAATATTATTCCTCAACGAATTCTCAATTCGCCTACCTTATTCTATGATTTAGACAAATATATCATTTTCTTTCTTTCCCATCATAATTTCATAACATTTCGTAGTTCAATCAAATTTCAATATCTATGAACAAAAATATATGTCCATTTCTATCAATCTTTCCATGAATTAACTAACGCTAAATGGTCTTATTGTGATCATTCTTTCCTTACATAATAGAAAAACCAATAGTTATCTCATATTAATTTCTTTCAAGTCATTAAACTAGCAATGACAATCATTCAGTACATGAAGCTTAGACATGAAGGCTTTTAAACACATTTTCCATAGAACATTTACTGAAAGAACATACCTGGCGAGAATGAAGGATCCGTAGTTAGCCATAGGGGACATAAAACCAAAACCATCGTAAGTCAGTCTACAGAATCTAAAACTTGTGCTCTGATACCAACTATAACGACCCGACTTTCTAGGACTTATACTAGGTTGTTACTTCATACATGCATAAACTAAAGGAACTCTTGTAAGGAGAACCTTGAGCTGAAGCGGATCGACCAAATTCCATTAATTATTGAATACCAAGTTTACAGTAAACATATAAAAATATACATTTAAATTAAACTACAACATGTTTTTACAAGAAAAAAGTTCAAGAAATATCACCTTTTAAGAACCTTTTCTTCACAAATGACTCAAACAGTCACACGAACCCTTTTGAAGACCTTCTTCAAAATAACCTCGAACAGAAATCCGGACACAGCCACAATGGAGTCGCCGGTATTCTAAGAGTGAGAACCCAGGAGTGGTAGGCTCTGACTATTTTGGTTAGAGAGAGGTTTAGTGTGTGGAGGAAGATGATTGAGAACTATCACACAAGAACTCACATTACTTTTCTATATTCTCAATCGTCCAACCAAATTGCAAATCGTAGAAGAAGAAGAAAAACTGTTTTTCTTTTATTCTTCTATTGCCAAAATGAATAACCACCCCACTAAAATGGGTGGAGAGAAAAGATGGGGAAGGGAGTTGTAACTCCCTTCCTTATTATTCAAATAATAAAAATATAATATAAATAAATATGATAACTAACTTATCATATTATACTTATATTAATTATATGTTATATCAAATATAACATATAACCTATGGTATTAATATTGTATCACATACAATATAAACTATAGTTTCTTTTCTTTATTTTATGACATTTAATATAAATCATTTTTATATTAAATTTAACAACCACGAATCCCATTCATAGAAAATATATTTGAATCTCATTCAAATATTTATTTCCTTCCATTAAGTTACGATGTATTAAATACATTATGACAGTTATATCATATATAATTGAAACGATTTAATTATATCATATATAATTATATCATATATAATTAAATCCCTCTATTAATTTGAACAATTCAAATTAATCCAAAAACTGATTCTCAACTAAATTCTTTTGAGCTACCAAGGGGACCTTATGGACCTATAGCTTGAAGCTCCAACGGTACATGAATAATTAATTAAACTCTTTAATTATATTATTCATCATCTGTTAACTGTCGAACACTCCAATAAAGACCGACAGCCGCACTCTTCGCACTACAGATATATTTCTGTGTCCATTGGATATAACCAATCAATAGTACGATGACCCTTCACAAATTGCTCGTAAGTACAGCTGGACCAAATTACCATTTTCCCCTTTAGTTACATCTAACTTCTTAGAACCACTGATCCCTTTAATGAACAATAGATTATAGTCCCACTATGACTAAACTACTCTCGAGCAAGAAGAGGGTGTGGCACCACATTGTTCAAGACCCAAAATTAGCCTTTAAATGAGCAATTTATCTACTTACCTCTGCTTCAGGGAATGAGTGAATTCCATCTTGTGTAGTTGTGTTCCCAGCTCCCCAATCAGACGAATCCCCAAAATTCCCAAAATGGTAATTTTATGGAGTCGGCGATCTGGCCACTCTCACCCATACAAATCAATTGATCGCCCTCATAGGTAGGAGTTCACAACTCACTCAAGATTCAGGTCATGTTACCTATGGTCATTCTAGTGAAATATAAGTCTCTATTATGAACGGTGTTATATAATGAGACTAAACATTTCATGGTCCAGTCTTATACAAACTCCTTTGTATAGAATATCCTCACTCGCATGTCTAATACACGAATGATCAAGATCAAATCCTTTGTAACACTTTACAACAATTGTAACGCCTACAAAGCGAGCCATACTCGTAGTGTTACCAGGATAAGGTACCCAGCCTTATCCATCTACTACAAATCATTTAGGTTATCACTTAAACATGATCCACCTGTATGTCTCCACATACATGTTTAAGTTACAAAGATAACCTTGGATGTTAGTTTATTGGTTTGTGGTTAACGCAACTAAAATATCACATATTTTATAGACAAAGTGAATAAAATATCATATATTTTATAATCACATAAAGAGTTTGTTCCTACAATGTTTACAAACTATAAAACCCTATGAGATTTAGGGCATCAACCCCAACAATCTCCCGCTTGACCTAAAGCTAATGGGTGTACAATATAAACAAAATATAAAGTACACAAATAATAAACTAGGGCATAACATGCCCAGTACAATATCTCCCACTTGCCCTAGTCCAGTTGTGGTCTGTCCCATAGACCCATACTCTACAAGTGACCCTCAAACACTGTAGTCGTAAGGGCCTTTGTAAACGAATCTGTAACATTGTGCTCCAAAGCTATCTTCATGACAAACACGTCCTCTCGATGCACAATCTCTCGGATAAGATGATACTTTCGCTCTATGTGCTTGATGCACTTATGACTCATAGGCTCTTGGGAATTAGCCATAACACCACGATTATCACAATAAAGTGTGATGGGCTTTGAAATGTCTGGAACGACTTCCAAATCAGTCAAGAATTTCCTAAACCAAACGGCTTCCTTAGCAGCTTCACAAGCCGCTACATACTCAGCCTGTTGGGATTGGTGTTCTAATTCTCCCGGAGTCTCGTTGTTTTATAAAGATACACATTGTTCAATGAATAAAATAAGTGTTATTTAATTTTTGCATTTACTCATATCCAATAAATAAAGCTCCTTGGTTATCTTATGTGAACTTAAGTATGTATATGTGATATACAAGTGGATCATGCCTTAAGTGATAACCTAAATTAGTCTGTAGTATAAGGATTAAAGTGGGATACCTGATCCTGGTGACACTACGGATACGGCCCGCTTTGTAGAGGTTTACAAATGTTATAAACTACTACAGATGGTAGATCCTGACCATTCATGTGGAGACGTGGAGCGGGGGTGTCCTATACAAAGAGTTTGTATAAGACCTGAACCACGAGATGACTAGACTCTGTATATAATGTCGTTGATACTAGAGACTTGTATCTCAGCTAAACGATCATAGGTGACACAACCTTAATCCTGAGTGTTTTGGGAACTTCTGTCTTTGAGGGCGGTCCTTTGATTAGTATGGGTGAGAGTGGCCAAATTGCCAACTCAACATGCCTACCTTTTTGGGGACTTGTCTAATCTGGGAGCTGGGAACTCAATCCACGAGATGGAATTCACTTCTTTCCCGAAGCAAGGATAAGTAGAGAGATTGCTCCCTTAAGGGCTGATTTCGGGGCTTGAACATAGTTGCCACAGCTTCTCTTTGGAAGAGAAGACTCAGTCATAGTAGGACTATGACTTATGTTCATTAGAGGGATCAGTGGTACTTAAGGAGACAGATGTAACTACAGGGGCAAAACGGTTATTGGCCCAGCTGTACTTACGAGCGATTTGTGAAGGGTTGTCGCACTGCTGATTGGTTAAGATGGACACATACTATATCTATAGTAAGGAGAGTTCAGCTGTCGGTCTTTAGTGGAGTGCCTGACAGTTAACGGATGGTGGATCCCGTGACTAAAGAGTTTAGTCAGTTATTCATGTATTGTTGGAGCTTCAGAGCTACAGATCCATGACGTTCCCTTGGTAGCTTAGATTCTGTTGAGGATCAGTTCTTGGTGTTGATTTGAAATGTTCAAATTGACAAGAGGTATTTTGATTATATTTGATATAATCGGTTTGATGTATGAAATACATCTAGTGGAAGATTGATGTAAATGATATTTACATTAAGTACCATGGAATAGAGAAAGAACTACGGTTTATATGTTTCATGAGATGAAATATTAAAACTATAGGTTATAAATATAGTATGATAAGTTGGTTATCATTTATATTTGTAGTACTATTAATTATTGGATAAATAATACTTTTTCTTTTAAATAACCAAAGTAGTGGGTGGTTATTGAATCATGGTAACCGTGAGTTTAAAAGGAAAATTGGTTTTCCTATTTGAAAAAAAAAAAGTTTTACAAAAGATTTGAAAAGGATTTTGAGTTTTTCTCTCTCGCGCAAAGAAACTCACGGGTCGTCAAATAAATACGGATTTACTAAATGATGGCTGGGCAAGCTAAACGGCCGTGCAAGTGCGAGCTAAATGATCGTGCAATATTTACTAAACAATCGCTAGCCCAAGTAAACGATCATGTAGTGTCTCTGGACGACAGACCGAGCTAAACGATCGCATAGCTTTTGCTAGACGATCACATAGCTTTATCTAAAAGATTGGGCATCGACCTATATGATAGGTCTCCGCCATCTCCCACTTGCCCAGTCGTATACGTGATCATTGTTTTCTCCATTCGTCTACCTCATACGAAGTCCAAACAGAGCCCACCCTCTGGATTCTCACACCGAGAAAACCAAGGTCACCTTGTTGGTGGTGTCAGACTGAACTCGACACCGTCGAGGTTTTCTGGAGGCAGTTTATGGTGCTGTGGAGGCCGTTAGTGTTGCGAAGTAGTTCGTGACCAAGGAAATCATTGAGGATGAGCGCGAAGTGTTCGTTGCAGTGTTTCAATCATGTAGATCGAGTGTTCGTGGTCGCTGTTGTTCTAGCGGTTGCGTAATAGAGTGTGGAGACGCTTCTGCCTATGTGCGTAAAGTTTTACTCTCTATTCCTTTGTCATTCGTGTTGTAATTTCTGCATTGTAATTATATAACCATTTGTATTCAAGTCGACTATAAATATATGTTCATTCATGATTATAATTTGGAATAATCTTGTTCCGCTGCTCATGGAAATCTTATTTCCGATTTCCTTCACAACCTTCATGGTGGAGTCAGCGATGCACCCCTGCTTGGTGCTTTGTCATACTACTTCCCTTCCATTAAGAGTGAACACTGATCCTGATGTGGATTTCCTAGAATCCTTATCAATCTGAAAATCAGAGTTCGTGTATCCTGTAAGGATAAAATCCTTAGTTACATACACAAGCATGTAGTCCCTCATTCTACATAGATACTTAAGGATGTTCTTAATGGTTATCCAGTGATCTAATCCTGGATTAGATTGATATCTACTGACTATCCCTACTGCATAGCAGATATCAGGTCTAGTACATAATATCGCATACATCAAACTGCCCACGGCAGATGCATAGAGGATCTGTCACATCTCCTCAACCTCTTGAGGTGTCTTAGGATACTGTTCCTTAGACAAAGTAACTTCGTGATTGAAAGGCAATAAGCCCCTCTTGGAGTTCCGCATTGAATATTTAACAAGCATCTTGCCAATATACGATGCCTGAGACAGTGCTAGCACTTTGTTCTTTCGATCTTAAAAGATCTGAATACCCAGAACAAACTAAGCCTCTCTCAAATCTTTCATTTGGAATTGGATTGCTAGCCAGTTCGTAACTGTAGTCAGTAAATCCACATCATTCCCAATGATTACGATATCATCTACATATAACACTAGAAAAACTACTGAACTGTTGATGATCTTCTTGTATACACAAGGCACATCAACATTTTGATCAAAGCTATAAGATTTGATCACAGTATCAAACCTTATATTCCAAGATCAAGATGCTTGTTTCAGTCCATAAATGGATTGATTAAGCTTGCAAACCTTTTGCTCTTGACCTTGGGTTATGAATCCCTCGGTCTGCACCATATAAATGGTCTCCTCATGATTTCCATTCAAAAAAGCAATCTTGACATCCATTTGTCAAATTTCATAGTCATAATATGAGGGAATGGATAGGAGGATTTAGATAAACTTTAGAATGGCAACAGGCGAGAAAGTCTCCTTATAATCGACTCTCTCTACCTAGGTATAACCCTTTGTCACCGGTCTAGCCTTGAAGATTTTCACCTTCTCATCAGCACCCCGTTTTCTCTTGTAAATCTTTTTACAACCTATAGGTTTAACCTCATTAGTTTGATCTATAAGATCCCCTGACTTGAGGTACATAGACTTCAATTCGAGATCAATGGCTTTGATCCATTCTTCTTTGTCAACATCCTTCATTGCCTTCTTGTAAGACAATGGATCCTCAACTTTGCCATCAGCTACCATAGCTAGGATTTCAGTTAAACCCATATAGAAAATAGGTGGGTTCGCAACCCTTCCACTACATCGAGTTCCCTCAACACTTGAGGTGGATTTGACATACTAGATGAACCTACTTCAACAACTCTTGTTGAGGTACTAGGTTCTTCAACAACTCTTGTTGAAGATTCAGTAGTTTCTTTAAAAATCTCATCTAACATAATTTTACTTCTGGGTCTGTGCTCCCTTATGTGGTCTTCCTCAAGAAAAGTAGCATTTATCGATATAAATACATTGTTTTCTTTAGGATCAAAGAAATAACCACCTCTCGTTCCCTTGGGGTAGCCTACAAATAGGCATAACCTTAAACGTGGTTCAAATTTCATAAGATTAGCCTCAAGCACATGTGTTAGGCAACCCCAGATTCTGAAATGACGTAAACTAGATTTACAACCATTCCATAACTCTAAAGGTGTTCTGGAAACACTCTTAGAGGGAACACAGTTCAAGATATATGATGTGTACTCTACTGCATAACCCCAAAACGAGTCAGGTAAGGAAGTGTAACTCATCAAAGACCGAACCATGTCCAATAGGGTTCAATTTCTCCTTTCTGATACACCATTTTACTGAGGTTTACCAGGTGCTGAGATTTGTGATACAATTTCATGATCTATCATATAATTCTGAAATGTCAAATCCATGAGCTCTCAACCTCGATCAGATCGAAATATTTTAATCGTTCTATTTAAAATAATCCTAAGTCTATGTGGTTTATCAAAGTATAACTCTTTTATTACCTCACATCACTCACGTATGCTCATAAAATCGGTTACCAACGCTCAATTATTCGGCCATAATCCCCAGGTAGGAGGTGTTCTGTAACCCGTTCAACTAAGTACCCCCAGCCTTAGACAGGATTATATACTGGTTAATTTTGTAACCTAGGTTTTATAAGTTTTAACAATTAAAACAAGTGGTCAACCTACGTGAGCATGCAGCTGTTGTTTAGGAATTTTAAATATCTACCCAATTTTATAACAACTTATAAAAACTTTAGACATGATATTCAACCATAGCATACATAAGGCATTCAACATTTAATATAACATTTATATTAAATAGAAGCAACCCTAACATACATACTATATATTATACCAATTATATAACATACTTTCAATGCATGTAACATGCTTCCTATGGTGGGATTTTAAATTTAAATGCATACTATATGCACATACAATATTTATTTAATTATACATACATCAAATACATAAATAACTAAATACAAAACTGATATGGTTTTAGTTTTGGCAAAAACAAGCAAACAGAAGTCTAAACTATTACACAATCAGCTTCAAATCGTCTTTGAACCGCTCGAACCACTCCAAACCGAACCCAAACATCTTGAACTAGACTGATTGAGTCTGAACCGGATTGGACCTTGAGAAAACCAGTCGAACCAACTGCTCTCGGTCCAACCTTAAAATCTTGCAAAGGCCGATTGTGTAGCGCTGAGATTATCGTCTTGCTCCATTGCCTTGTGTTGTGGAAGGACTACAGATCGCTTAGTGTTTGCCTCAACTTAAATAATCATTTAGCTTTATCGCATACACGATCACTTAGTGTCTACCAAAGCTAAACGATCGTTTAGCTTATTGTATAAGAACTACACGATTGCTCAACTCCATCGCATAGCTATCGTATAGCTATCACATAACTATCGCTTCGTTCATCTTATAGAACCAAATGATCGCATAACACCATCGGCTAGCACTTCATGTCATTGTTTAGTATCCTCCGTAGCTAAACGATCACTTAGCTCAATCGTATTGAACATCATCGTGTCATTCAACATCGTAGGTAAGCGATTGTTTAGTTTCCATCGCATAGAACACTGCAATGCATCGCTTAGCACTTTCGTCTACAAAATCGCTTATCTCCTCTCTAAACGGTCACTCAACGTTATCGCGTAGCACTTAATCACATAGATTAGCGTGCATCATAGCTAAACGATCTCATATACCATCGTATAGTAAATTCAACGTATCGTTTAGTTCCCACACCAAAGCTAAACATCTCTTAATGCTATCGTATAGCAAATTGAGTGCATCGTTTAGTCCCGCAGGTACCACGATCGTCTAGTGTTTCAACATCACAACAACCAGTGCCCATTGCTATCAATCGTCTAGGCTTTTCTTTACATCATGTAGCGTCTGGAGCTAGATGATCGTTTAGCAACTGGAACCTCACAAACGAATTTGAGCAGAGCTGAAAACTGGAACAGCTGCTCAACCTTTTTCACTTGTTTCTTCAATTACATCTTAATTTCGACCCTAATGAATCCAAATAAATTACAGATTCTTGCTAACAGATAAAAGCTCATCAAACAAGAGCCAATTAAAAATTTAAATGAGAAATTAAAGAGAATTAAACAGCCAAAACTCAGAAAACCATATCAGTGCACTAGTTTCATAATTCTCATATAAACACCACCAAACAAAATTAAACGAATTGAATGCTTATTTGATGCTTTGATACCAATTTGCAGGTTGTATCAACAGTAGTGAAGCACAAGATCATCAAAGCACTCAAAATTCACTAATTTGGACAAATATAAAGCATACTTTTGCAGAAACAAGTGAGTTTCAAGACATACCTCTTGTAGAACTTCTTCAAAACTCCTTCACCAGCTGCTATTCTCTCAAAATCTAGTTGTAGACCGCCTTAAGATCTTTCCACCTATTCTCTTGTGCTCTAGATTGAGTTTGTGAGACTCAAAATAGCTTGAATCAAGCGTAGAAAGAGGAATGCTCACTGTAGAAAATCAGCTAAAGAAATCTTTTTCAAATAATTTTTCTCTCAAAATCTTATAGATGCATCCCCGATTTTTTACTCCAATCTCTTCATTATATTGCAGATCAACTTGCAAAGAAAAGATTGCTTGAGTTGCAGCTCATCCTTGGAGAAGACAAGGCAAAGATATTGCTTCTTTGTTGAGCTACTTCAAAAGATGGATAATGGAAAATCTTCATTATTCCATTTAAGTGTTTTTGTTTTTTTTTTCCTTCCATTTTATCTCAAAAAATCAAATTTTGATTTATTAAATCTTTTTATTTTATAAAAAATTAAAAATTAAATTAATTCCATAAATTAATTATAAAAAAACTAATAATTTAAATATCAAATATAAAAATAATTTTAACACATATCCAATCTTTATATATTTAAATCATATTTAAATATATAAATTCTCCTATTCCATTTAATTCTAAAATTAAACATATAATTATATCTCATATAATTACTAATTCTTTTAATTCTAATTTGAACATTTCAAATTAACTTGTCACGCTATTCTAGAGCTAGTAGGGGGACTTCGCGGACCTACAGATCATGGGCTCCAACGATCCGAGATTAATTGCTAAACTCATTAGACCAAATTAATCCACATTTGTTAACTAATGGGTCACTCCACTAAAGCCCATAATTGCACTCCCCTCACTGTAAAGACATTATGTCAACATAATTTATAACCATAATCAGCAAGTCAACCCTTCATAGGTTGTTTGTAATAACGGCTGGGTCAAATATCTGTTTTAGCCCCCGAGATTACGTCTTATTCCTCAAGTCCCTACTGATCCTCTAATGAACAACTGGTTTGTGATTCAATCACTAAACCAAACTCTCTTAACCTAGTGAGAGGTGGGACCTCTTGTTCAAAACTTGGATTCAATACTTGAGAGAACAACCTTTCTCCTATCCCTAAATCGGGTAGGTGTGAACTCCGTCTTGCACCCTATGTCCCCAGTTATCTATCCGGTCTTACCCCTGAAATGGGAGTCTTATTAAGTTGGCGTTGTTGAGCCAACCCTCAACTATGCAAATCTAAGGGTAATCCCGAATAAACAGGAGTTCATAGTTAGCTTAGGATTAAGATTAAGTTACCTAGGTCATCTAGGTGAAACAGTCAGTCTTAAATAGTAAAGAGCGTTATAAAGTAAGAGTGACTTATTTCTTGGTCCCGATCTTATGCAAACTCATTGCATAGGATGCCCCCACTCCTCATGTCATAACATGTACGAATTAGGATCACATCATATGTAGCACTTTAAAACTCTTTGTAATGACTACAGAGTAGGCCGCATCTAATGGTGTTACCAGAATAAGGTATCTAATCTCATTCATGTATCATAGATCATTTTGACTATTTACTCGAACCTGATCCACTTTTATGTCTCCACATAAAGTTCAAGTACTCATACAATAGCCACGGGTCTTAGTTTATTGGATTTAGACTTTCATACAATTTATGAGGTCAATAACAAGTATATTGATAATAGAAAATGTATATTATATTACAAACTGCGAGTTTTTAGGACATAAAACCTAATAATACTCCCACTCGGACTAAAACTCCAGTGGATCAATATATACAAATATATACAATGTTGAGTTTACATGAAGAGAATAAAATGTACAAATACAATAAACTAGGGCATTACAATACCCACAAATTCTCCCACTTGCCCTAGTGATACAAAACTCGTAGACCTAGTCCTACTAGGTAACCCTCGAACACTTTTAGTCGAGAGGGCCATCATAAATGGATAAGCTAAGTTGTCTTAGGAAGAAATCTGGGTGACGATGATGTCACCTCTGTGTACAATCTCCCTGATGAGGTGGTACTTTCGTTCGATATACTTTCCCCTTTTATGGCTTCGTGGTTCCTTTGAATTTGCAACTGCTCTACTGTTGTCACAATAGAGAGTGATAAGCAGTTGCATATTAGGAACTACTTCCAGATCTGTCAAGAACTTTCTGAGTCATACTACTTCTTTTTTTGCTTCACTTGCAGCCGCATACTCAGCTTCCATTATGGAGTCCATAATACAACTTTGTTTGATGCTTCTCCACACAACTGCTCCTCCGTTAAGAGTGAATACTAACCCTGAAGTTGATTTCCTCGAATCCATATCGGTCTGAAAGTCAGAATCAGTGTATCTAGTAAGGATCAGATCCTTAGGACCATACACGAGCATATAATCTCTTGTTCTCCAAAGATACTTGAGAATATTCTTAACAGCAGTCCAATGGTCATGACCAGGATTGGACTGAAATCTGCTGACAATTCCTACAGCATAGCATATGTTAGGACGAGTACACAGCACTGCATACATCAAACTCCCAACTGCATATGCATATGGAATTCGATTCATCTTCTCAACTTCTTGAGGTGTCTTAGGACTTTGTTCCTTAGACAAGTGAACTCCATGCCTGAAAGGTAAAGATCCTTTCTTGGAATTTTGCATTTTATACCTAGACAACATCTTGTCTATATAAGATGCTTGAGATAATGCCAATGTATTGTTCTTGCGAATCTGAACTATTTGAATTCCAAGAAAATACTGTGCTTCTCCCAAATCTTTCATTTGGAATTTTGAAGTCAGTCATCTCTTAAGGTTAGCTAGATATTCTACCTCATTCCCAATGAGTAGAATATCATCAACACACAACACCAGAAAAGCGACAATTTTGTTGACAACTTTCTTGTAGACACAGGGTTCGTCAATATTTTATTCAAAGCCATAAGATTTGATCACAACGTCAAATCTCATATTCCAGGATCTAGAATCTTGTAGATCCATAAATAGATCGATTAAGCTTGCAAACATTTTGCTCTTGACCCTATTGTATAAACCCTTCTGGCTGAGACATTTAGATACTCTCTTCAAGATAGCCATTTAGAAAAGCTGTCTTGATGTCCATTTGCCATATTTCATAATCATAAAATGTGGCTATGGACAAGAATGTTCTAATAGACTTTAACATGGTAATAGGAGAGAAGGTTACTTCAAAATCTAACCTCTCTCTTTGAGTAAACCCTTTGGCCACAAGTCTAGCTTTGTAGGTCTGTACCTTACCAGCTTGGTCTCGTTTTCTCTTATAGATCTATTTACAACCGATGGATTTTACCCCTTCAATTTGATCTATAAAATCCCAGATAGAATTAAAATACATAGATTCCATTTCAAGGTCCATGGCTTTGATCCATTGGTCTTTGTCCACATCGTTCATTGTTTGATAAAAAGACAATGAATCCTCTAAACCATCATCTGGTATGATAACTTGAGTTTCAGTGAAACCCATGTACCGGTCAGACTGTTGCACAACCTTCCCACTACGACGAGGCATTCTAAACTCTTGAGAAGGATGTGAAGTATCAGTTTCATCAACAACTCTTGTTGACGGACCTGCTCGATCAACAACTCTTGTTGATACATTTGTTGTTTCTCTAGACATTTCTTCTATTACTAGCTTACTACGAGGATGATGGTTCTTTATATAATCTTCCTCTAGGAAGGTTGCATTTGTCGATACAAACACTTTATCTTCCTAAGGACCATAAAAGAAACCACTTTTAGTTTCTTTTGGATAGCCTACAAATAGGCATACTTTTGAACGGTGTTCCAGCTTTTTAGGATTTTGTACCAGCACATGTGCTAGACAACATCAAATCCTGAAATGATGTAAATTTCTCCTTTACGTCCCATTTAGAGCTCGTAAGGAATTTTAGAAATGCTTTCTGAGGGAACTATGTTCAAAATATACACTGTAGTCCCAACTGCGTGTCCTTAAAAAGAATTTGGTAACTAAGCGTAAATCATCATGGAATGAACCATGTCCAACAAGATTTTTTTTCTCCTTTCTACCACACCATTCTGCTGAGGCGTGCTAGGGGCTCTGAGTTGAGACTGAATTCCACGTTCTATCAAATAGTTCTGGAATTCTATGTCTATATACTCATTACCTCGATCCAATCAAAGTGTTTTAATCTTTTTACCTAATTGGTTTTCAACTTCAGCCTTGTACTCTTTGAACTTTTCAAAAGTTTCAGACTTTTGGTGCATTAGGTAAATATGCCCATACCTGGAATAATCATTTATAAAACTGATGAAATATTCATACCTTTCTCTTACTCTAACATTTAGAGGCCCACAAAGGTCTGAGTGAATCAGCTCTAGAGGTTCTTTGGTTCTAAGACCATTTTCAGAAAAAGATCTTTTTGTCATTTTCACCTCAAGACAAGACTCACATGGTGGTAATGAACTGTCTTCCCACTTATTTAGATGATCGTTCTTAACCAATCTCTCAATTCTGTTGAGATTTATGTGACCCAGTCTCAAGTGCCAAAGATAGGAATTTGGAGAAATCTTCCTCTTCTTATGAAACCCAGCAATTTTAAACATCTTTATGTTCAACACAGCTTTGACCTCAGTTGGTTTCAACATGTACAAGTTATTTTCTAATTTTGCAGAGCAAATTTGTTTATTTCCCATTTTGATGAACACTTCACCATTTTCGAAATAAACTTTATAATTTTGATCTTGCAAACAAGAGACAAATATTAGATTCCTTTTCATAGAAGGAATATAATATATATTTTTCAAATAAATGTACTTATCTCCTATAAATAACTTCATATCTCCCACTGATTTGGCTGAAACAATCTTCCCGGTCCTTACCTTAAAGATTGTTTCACCTTCTGTCAACTGTCTCCAGGAACATGTTTCTTGTGAGATAGTACATACATGATTAGCAACAACTGACTTAATTATCCAGATTTTATCGTTTTCCACTAAACATGCTTCGATAAAAGTAAATCATATTTATCTTGTTGTTTGAATTTAGCATTCTCATCTAAATAATTCATAATTTTAGATGAGTTGGGAGATAAAGGACAATCCTCTATTAAAACTCTGTTGGTGTAATCAACTGCTAATAATTTGTTTGTTGATTTAATTTTACTGTTATTAATATCGGAAGTGAGTATTCTAGAATTCGACATGCTGATAAAATTCAAACAAATTCTAATTAGCAAATTGTAACTAAATCCAAAATCAAATTTTAGCAAAAAGTAATAATGTATCCATAACCATTATTTATTTGCAAACGATATTTTAGTGAGTCAGAATATGTGCTACCGTGGGGCAGTTAGATACTCCTTCACTAAAACAAACAATTTTGACCAAACATTATCCCCAAAATAACTCTTATTCCTATAGACGTTTAGTAATCATTTTTCGGTCAAGATCTTTACTAACAACTTAGTAGTTCTTGTAAGTGTGACTCGCCATTTTCAGATCTTATAGAACGGTATGAACTTTCCTCCAAAAAGAAGACAATATCCAAGACGGAACTATAAAACCCTATTCATTTTACTGAAGCCTGGGTTGTTCTAAATCCTATGTTACAACCCTTCATGGGGATAGTCGTCGCTAAACGACTAGCAAAGGGTCACTTAAAGCCAGCAGACGCAACATTGGAATCTCACGGTTCAGACTAATGGAGGAGACTGTAGGATATATTGACACATATCCTTTACCTACTTACTATGAATTACTTCCTCTGTTTACCTTAATATTGACTCATGCAAAACACTCTCCATAGGGAGGTCACTTCCAGGGTGACACGAAGCATCATATGAATCTTATGGTGTAAACTATGTGGAGATGTGGCAGTTGAAATCTATTTATCGTATAATAGACTTATATTTGAACAATTTCCTCTTATTCACCGAAATCTAGATTTAAGCTAAAACTACTTTCCGTAGGGAGGTCACTTCCAGGGTGACACAAAGTACCGCTTAAATCTTAATTGTGAACGCTTAGAGACGTGAGAGCTAAAAATAACGTATCATATATATTATTAATCTCCCACTAAAGTTTTCTAATAACTCTATCATATAGAAGTTATTAAACTGCCATTGAAGTGTTCTATTTTGGATAGATTTATACTAAGGTTCTTTTCAACTAATAAAATAATCCTAAGTCTATGTGGTTTATCCAAATATAACTCTTATAATTGGATTTTAACCTACGATGTCTAGGTGATAAACCATTTTATTATCTCACATCACTCACATATGCTCATAAAACCGGTTACCAACGCTCAATTATTCAGCCATAATCCCCATGTAGAAGGTATTCCGTAACCCGTCAACTTAAGTACCCCCAGCCTTAGACAGAATTATATACCGGTTGAGTTTGTAACCTAGGTTTTATAAGTTTTAACAATTAAAACAGATGGTCAACCTACGTGAGCATGCAGCTGTTGTTCATGGATTTTAAATGTCTAACCCAATTTTATAAACAATTATAAAACTTTAGACATGCTATTCATCCATAACATACATAAGGCATTCAACATTTAATATAACATTTATATTAAATAGAAGAAACCCAACATGCATACTATATATTATAACAATTATAACAT
Source organism: Benincasa hispida (assembly GCF_009727055.1). NCBI lineage: Eukaryota > Viridiplantae > Streptophyta > Magnoliopsida > Cucurbitales > Cucurbitaceae > Benincasa > Benincasa hispida. The sequence continues at coordinate 8,689,089 of NC_052360.1, read as the reverse complement.
ACTTTCAATGCATGTAACATGCTTCCTATGATGGGGTTTTAAATCTAAATAGCATACTATATGCACATACAAGATTTGTTTAATTATAACATACATCAAATGCATAAATAATTAAACACAGACTGATATGCTTTTAGTTTTGGCAAAAATAAGCAAACAAAAGCCTAACTATTACAAATCAGCTTCAAAATTGTCTTTGAACCGCTCGAACCACTCCAAACCGAACCCAAACATCTTGAACCGGACTGATTAAGTCTAAATCGGATTGGACCTTGAGAAAATTGATCGAACCGGCTGCTCTCAATCCAACCTCAAAATCTTGCAAAGGTCGATCGTGTAGCGCTGAAGGTTATCGTCTTGCTCCATCGCCTTGTGTTGTAGAAGGACTACACGATCGCTTAGTGTTTGCCTCAACTAAACGATCGTTTAGCTTTATCACATAAAGCTACACGATCGCTTAGCTCTATCGTATAGAACTACACAATCGCTCAACTCCATCGCATAGCTATCGCTTAGCTATCGTATAGCTATCGCATAACTATTGCTTAGTTCTATCATATAGAATCAAACGATCGCTTAACACCATCGTCTAGTGCTTTTTGTCATCATTTAGTATCTGTTGTAGTTAAACGATCACTTAGCTTCATCGTATAGAACATCATCGCGTCGTTCACCATTGTAGGTAAGCAATTGTTTAGTTCCATCGCATAGAAACTTCAATGCATCGCTTAGCACTTCGTCTACACGATTGCTTAAGTCCACTTCTAAACGGTCACTCAGTGCTATCGCGTAGCACTTCATCGCATCGCTTAGCGTGCATCGTAGCTAAACGATTGCATAGTACCACCGTATAGTAAATTCAACGTATCGTTTAGTTCCCACGCCAAAGCTAAATGATCTCTTAGTGATATCGTATAGCAAACTGAATGCATCGTTTAGCTCAACATCACAATGACCAGCACCTATTGCTATACGATTGTCTAGATTTTCTTCACATCGTGTAGCGTCTGGAGCTAGACGATCGTTTAGCAACTGGAACCTCAACAATGATTCTGAGCAGAAGTTGAAAATCTGGAACAGCAGCTCGACCTCCTTCACTTGTTTCTTCAATTACATCTTAATTTCGACCCTAATGAATCCAAATAAACTACAGACTCTTGCTAACACATAAAAGCTCATCAAACAAGAGCCAATTAAAAATTTAAATGAGAAATTAAAGAGAATTAAACAGCCAAAACTCAGAAAACCATATCAGTGCATCAGTTTCATAATTCTCATATAAAACACCCACCAAACCAAAATTAAACCGAATTGAATGCTTATTTGATACTCCGATACCAATTGTAGGATTGTATCAACAGTAGCGAAAGCACAAGGATCATTTAAGCACTCAAATTCACTAATTTTGGACAAATATAAAGCATGCTTTTGCAGAAACAAGTGAGTTTCAAGACATACCTCTTGTAGAACTTCTTCAAAACTCCTTCACCAGCTGCTATCTTCTCAAAATCTAGTTGTAGACCGCCTCAAGATCTTTCCCACTATTCTCGAGGTGCTCTAGATTGAGTTGTGGGACTCAAAATAAGCTTGAATCAAGGATAGAAAGAGAAATGCTCATTGCAGAAATTAAGCTGAAGAACTCTTTCTTCAAACCAATTTTTCTCTCAAAATCTCTATAGATTGCATCCTCAATTTTCACTCCAATCTCTTCATTATATTATAGATCAACATGCAAAGAAAAGAGTTGCATGAGTTGCAGCTCATGCTTGGAGAAGACAAGGCAAAGATATTGCTTTTTGTGTGAGCTACTTCAAAAGATGGATAATGGAAAATCTTCATTTTCCATTTAAGTGTTTTGTTTTCTTTTCCCTTTCCAATTTTATCTCAAAAAATCAAATTTTGATTTTATTAAATCTTTTTTTATTTTTAAAAAAAAAATTAAAAATTTAATTAATTCCATAAATTAATTATTAAATAAAACTTAATTAATTTAATATCAAATATTAAATTAATTTTAACACATATCCATCTTTATATATTTAAATCATATTTAAATATATAAATTCTCCTATTCCATTTAATTCTAAAATTAAACATATAATTATATCTCATATAATTACTAATTCTTTTAATTCTAATTTGAACGTTTCAAATTAACTTGTCACGTTATTCTAGAGCTAGTCCGTTACGAGCTAGTAGGGGGACTTCGCGGACCTACAGATCATAGGCTCCAACGATCTAAGATTAATTGACTAAAATCATTAGACCAAATTAATCCACATTTGTTAACTAATGGGTCACTTCACTAAAGCCCATAGTTGCACTCCCCTCACTGTAAAGATATTATGTCCACATGATTTAACCATAATCAGCAAGTCGAACCTTCACAGGTTGTTTGTAATAACAGCTGGGTCAAATATCTATTTTACCCCCGAGATTACGTCTTATTCTTCAAGTCCCTACCGATCCTCTAATGAACAACTAGTTTGTGATTCAATCACTAAACCAAACTCTCTCAGCCCAGTGAGAGGGTGGGGCCCCTTGTTCAAGACCTAGATTCAGTATTTGAGAGAACAACCTTTCTTCTATCCCTAAATCGGGTAGGTGTGAACTCCGTCTTACACCCTATGTTCTCAGCTATCTATTCAGTCTTACCCTTGAAATGGGAGTCTTATTGAGCCGGTACTGTTGAGCTAACCCTCAACTATGCAAATCTAAGGGCAATCTCGAATAAACAGGAGTTTATAGTTAGCTTAGGATTAAGATCGAGTTACCTAGGTCATTGATGCTTATTTTTATTGAAGTGGAAATGTGGATGATATGCGTTGATGAAATTGAGTTGTGCACTCAAGTTTTTAGAAAGCTTCTTAAAGAGAGTTTGAAAGAAAGCTAGCAAGCCCCTAACTTCTAAAAATATTTTATGAGGTGACTATCTTAAAGTTAAGAAAACTCTAGTATATATGAAAGACATAGAATTATAATTTTCATCATTGAAATCATACCTGGTAAAGAAACAGCATGCGGTAACTTACTAAATTTATCTATGTCACATGATTGCGGTAATCAAAGAGGATGCGGTGATAAGACTTTTAAAACTAAAATGCGATGTGATAGCGCAAAATTTGAAATAAAGGATAAGGAAGAATACACCCCAAATTTGCGCTATCGCCCGCATTGTGTTGACGCATCCATCTTTGCGGTGATCTCTCTTCTTTAGATTGCGGTGATGGAGTGAGATAAGTTGCTTCTTCGCATAACATCTCCGCAATCCAGTGCCTCGATCGTTGTAAGAAAAACAGAGATAGGGTCAAATTATTTTAAACAAAACGAAATTTGTTATCACAATCTCCTTTTTTTAAAAAAAAAAATAGAATAATGATAGATAAAGACTAAAAAGATATAGTGAGAGTTTCAAATACTGGAGAAGAATTGAAGAATTGATGTTTTCCAAAACTTGCATCCCTGATGAATTACGATCGTTTGATAACGCAGGGACCACCTACTTCCTTCTTTATTCAAAGTTTTTAGTTCCACGAAGTCGACTTGGCGATGCCATCTTTCTCCATGATATGCCTTTACTCGCTATCCATTAACTTTGAATATGTTGGTTCTGTCATCATTTGATAATTCCACCGTGCCATGCAGGAATACTTGTCTAACTATGAACGGTCCAGACCAACGTGACTTTAGTTTTCCTGGGAAGAGCCATAGACGTGAGTTGAAGAGTAAGACCCTCTGCCCAACTTAGAGGTTTTTACCGCATATGCATTTGTCATGCCAACGCTTGATGCGCTCTTTGTAAATCTTCGCATTTTTGTATGCGTTAATCTTCCATTCTTCTAGCTCGACCAGTTGCATTTTTCACGCTTCTCCTGCTTTATTCAAATCAAAGTTCAGCTTCTTTACCACCCATAGTGCCTTATACTCTAGCTCCAAAGGCAAATGACACGCCTTACCAAATACCAACGAATATGGGGACATACCTATGGGTGTTTTAAATGCAGTCTGGTATGCCCACAATGCATCATCAAGCTTTATAGCCCAATCTATTCGCGAAGGCCTTACTACCTTCTCAAGTATCAACTTAATTTCTCGGTTGAATACTTCAGCCTGACCATTCGTCTGTGGATGGTATGGGTGACCACTTTGTGGAGAATGTTGTATTTGCGCAATAACTCCTTGATATTATGGTTAACAAAGTGGCACCCCTCATCACTTATGATGGCACGGGGAATGCCAAAACGAGTGAAAATATGTTTCTTCAGGAACTGGGAGACTACCGCTGCATCACTTGCGGCGCAAGTTATTGCCTCTACCTATTTTGATACATAATCGACGGTTACTAAAATATAATGCTTACCATTCAAATGAGGGAATGGTCCCACGAAATCAATCCCCCGTACGTCGAAAAATTCAAGCTCCAAGATGGTGTTCATTGGCATTGCATGTTTCCATGAAATGTTACCTTTGCGTTGGCACCGATCATACTTTATTGCGTAGTCAACTGCATCCTTGAACAATGTAGGCCAAAAGAATCCACTCTGTAAAACTTTAGCTGTGGTGCGCTGCCCTCCAAAGTGCCCTCCATATGGTGAGTCGTGATATTGCGATAGTATGCATTGTTGAGCAGCATTTGGTATGCATAATCTAAAAATCTAGTCTGCCCCTCTTTTATACAAATTCGGTTCATCCCAATAATAATGTCTGCATTCATATTTGAGCTTCTTTTGTTGGTGGTAGGTGTAATCTTCAGGAAATTGCTCACAAACCAAATAATTGACTATGTTCGCATACCAGGGCAATTCTTCTATATGGAACAGCTGCTCATCTGGGAATACGACACTTACCTCAAACTCGTTGCGATCAACCTCGGGATTTTTCAGTCTAGACAAGTCATCTGCAACTTGATTCTCTGTCCCCTTCCGGTCGATTATTTCTATATCAAATTCATGACGGAGAGAACACACCTGATCAGCCTCGACTTTGCGTCCTTCTTTGTCATTAAGTACTTTGTTGCCAAATGATCAGTATGGATGAGTACCTTTGTTGTCAAACTTAAATTTTCTATCAGCCTCTAATAACGCACTCAATGGTCGTGCTATTTTAGAAAATTCTTTGACAAATCGTCTGTAGAATCCAACGTGCCCCAAGAAGCTTCGTATAGCCTTCACACTTGCTGGAGGTGGAAGCTTTTCAATTGCTTCGATTTTTTCTTTATCCGCCTCCAACCCATCCCGGGAAACCTTGTGTCCCAACACTATGCCTTCCTTCACCATGAAATGACATTTTTCCCAGTTAAGCACCAGATTCGTCTCTTCGCATCTCTTCAGTATCTTCTCCAAGTTGGCTAAACAGACTTCATAAGTGTTCCCACAAATAGAGAAGTTGTCCATAAAGATTTCAACAGAGTCCTCAAGATAATCTGAAAAGATGGCCATCATGCACCTTTAGAACGTACTTGGCGCATTGCAGAGGCAAACGGCATGTGGCAAAATGCGAAAGTCCCATATGGGCAGGTGAATGTGGTCTTGTCTTGATCTTCTGGAGCTATCATAATCTGGTTGTACCTGGCATAACCATCCAAGAAGCAGTAAAAATCATTTCCAGCTAGATGGTCTAGCATTTGGTCGATGAATGGCAGAGGGAAATGATCTTTCTTTGTGGCCGCATTCAGCTTGTGGTAATCCATGCAAATGCGTCATCCAACGATGGTCCTTTGCGATATTAATTCGTTGTTTTCATTTGAGACTACCATCATGCTGCCCTTCTTCGGCACACACTGCATGGGGCTGACCTACGTGCTATCTGCTATAGGATAAATAATGCCTGTATCTAGCCATTTAATGATCTTCTTCTTGACGACTTCTTTCATCGCACAGTTGAGTCTACGTTGATGTTCAATCGTTGCTTTGTGGTCATCTTCAAGATGAATGCGGTGCATGCAGTACGCAGGGCTAATTCCTCTGATGTCGATGAGCGTCCAACCAATTGCTCGCACATGTTTCCTGAGAATGCTCATCAACGCATTCTCCTAGTCTTCGTTGAGCGTAGAGGGAAATACTAACTGGCAACTTCTCATTCTGCCTCAAAAATGCGTACTTCAAATGGGGTGGTAGGGTCTTAATTCAAGTATTGGTGGCTTCACTAGGGAAGGTTGCGTTGTTTTTCTTTCTTCTTTTTCTATTGGCTTTTCTTCTTGCTTTGCGATCATTTCTTCTTCCTTGCTTGTTTTGTTGTGATCGCATTACAGGCAGCAACGGATATGCTGGCATCCTCTTCTTCATTTTCTTCATCAAACTTTTCTTCTTCAATCACATTCTAGTCATCATCTGAGTCATGCAGGTCTTCTTCATCTGAAAACTTCATGGCACGAATTATGTTAAACTTGAGCTTCTGTCCGTTGATGCTCAAAGTGATATCCCCTTTATGCACATCATTTGAGCACGACCCGTTGATAGAAAAGGTCGCCCCAGAATGATGGGTATCTTTGTCGGCCTCATTGTCCAATATGATGAAGTCAGCTGGTAGGATAAACTTATAAATGGTTATTAGCACATCCTTCACCTTTCCCTCTGAATGCACCAGAGATCTATCGGCCAGTTGAAGAGTCACTGTTGTGGGCACAAGTTGCCCTATGTTCAGCTATCTAAAGATTAACAGAGGCATCAAACTTATGTTGGCTCCCAAGTCACACAGGGCTTGCCCAATGTACAATCCTCCTAGAGCAAGGAATAGCACGGTGGGTGTATTTCATAAGTTGCATGAAATGGTTACTGAAATGGTTTATTATGGTTTTGGCATATAAATTTTTGTTCAATTTGCAAATAATTATTGTAATTGACTCTTTGTTTATGAGTCTTAATGTGTGATTAAGAGTCTGTAAATTTATTAGAGTCATTAGCTTTGCAATTAGGTTATAATTGAAGGAAATCCGAAGCAAGCTCAACTATAGAATTCAGAAATTGAAGCTTCTATAAGACAGTATTGCAACGCTACCCTCACAGCATTGCAACATTGTTCTTTAGCCTGCCCAGGAATGAAGAACAAAACCCATGGCATTGCAACACTATGATGAAGCGTTGCAATGTTGTCCATCCCAGCTCAGTTCGCACGCACGCTAGACGACCAACGGTTCAACTAAATCGATTTGACCGGTTCAAGCCTCGATGGTCCAATTCGACTTGATTTTGATCGATTTAACCCTTTTGAAATCTTGGAGGTTCAATTCAGACAGTTTCAGTCCGCTTCAATTTAGTTTGAGTGGTCCAAAGGCTTTGGGAATTTGTTTTCTATTTATTAATGTAATATATAGGTTGTTTCTTGTTTAAGATGCCAAAACCAGTCCTTTCAATGTGGGGTTAATTATTTATGCATTATGAATGTATGTATAATTAAATTAAATCTTGTATGTACATAAAGTATGCCATGTAGATTTAAAGTCCCACCGTAGGAAGCATGTATCATGTATTGAAAGTATGTTATAATATGCATGATGTAGGGTTTCATGATTTTAATATAATTGTTATATTGAAATATGGAATGCTTGGTGAATGTTATAGCATGTCTATAGTTTTATAAAGTGTTATAAAATGAGTTAGACATTTAAAATCTATAACAAAGATAAAACAACATGCTCACTTAGGGTTAATAATTTGTTTTAATAGTTAAAATAGGTCGTTATCTTATAAAACTTTGGTTACAAACTCAATCGGTCTATAATCCTGTCTAAGGATGGAAGTACTTAAGTTGACGGTTTATGAAACACTTGCTACCTAGGGATTATAGCCAAATTATTAAGCATTGTTAACCCTGGTTTTATGAGCTTGCTTGAGCGGTATGAGGTAATAAAATCGTTTAATCAGTTAGACATTGTAGGTTAAAATCCAAATATAATCGTTATACTTGGATAAACCATCTAGACTTAGGAATTTTTTTAGTCGGAATATACCTAAGTAAAAGAAATACCCAAACAAATTAGAACACTTCAGTGGGAGATTAATAATATAAATGATATATTATTTTTAGCTCTCGTGTCCTTAAAAGTTCACACCGTGAGATCCATGCTCGGTTTCGTGTCATTTTTACCGCGACTGCTCTGATCAAAAAGTGTTTGCATGGGTCAATAACAAGGTGAATAGGGGAAGTAGTTCATAGTAAGCGAGTGTAGGAAATGTGACAACCTATCCTACGATCTCTTCCATTAGTTTGAAAAATGAGATTCTTATGTTGCGCCTACTATCGTTTTAGGCGGCATTAGCTAGTCGTTTTTTTGCAGCTATCCCCTCGTAGGGTTGTAACATAGTATTTGGAACAACTCAACCTTCATAAATGAATAAGGTTTTTTAATTCTGTTTTGAACATTGTCTTCCAATTCGAGGGTTTGTCCATACCGTTTTATGAAATCTAAAAATGGAGGGTCACACTTACCAAAGTTACTAAGTGTTAGTAAGTTCTTGACCAAAAATGGTACTAAATAACTAATAAAATGGAAAGTTATTCTAGAGTTAATATTTAGTCAAGAATGTCTTGCTTCAGTGAAGGAATATTTGACTACCCCTCGGTAGTATCTATTCCGACTCATTAAGTATCATTGCAAATAAATAAATAAATATGGATACTTTATTAATTTTGCTAAAATTGGATTTAAAAGAAATTTTTCCTGACGGAATTTGCAGCATGTCAAACTTGATAATTCAACTCTTAGCTTCTGATAATTTCAATGGCGAAGGTTACTCGAACTGAAAATCAAACATAAATACGATACTAGTTGTTGATGACCTGAGGTTCGTTTTAACGGAGGGATCTACATCAGGTACAAAACCTTTAGAAAAGAAATCTGGTCCTCCAAAGGATAAAAATATCCAAATAAAGAAGAAGGGAAAAGGGAAGAAGAAGGCTTCTACTAAAAAGAGCAAGACAAAAATTGCAAAAGGAAAATGTTTCCACTGTAACGATGGGCATTGGAAATGAAATTACCCAAAATATTTTGTAGAAAATAAAGCTAAAAATGAAAACCAAGGTAAATCTGATTTACTTGTAATAGAAACATGTTTAGTAGAAAGTTTTCATTTGACCTAGATACTAAATTCAGACGCCGCTAATCATGTTTGTACTTTCATTTAGGAAACTAGTTCCTGGAAGCAGCTGACAGAAAACGAGATGACTTTCAAGGTGGGAACAGGTGAAGTCGTTTTGACTGAAGTAGTAGGAGATATCAAATTATTTTTTTGAAGAATCTTACATTTTGTTAGAAAATGTGTATTATATACCTAAAATGAAAAGGAACTTAATCATTGTATAAATAAATTCATTTCGACTGAATTTGTTTATGTTTCAGCATGTCAAACTCGATAATTCAACTCTTAGCTTCTGATAAATTCAATGGCGAAGGTTACTCGAACTGAAAATCAAACATAAATATGATATTAGTTGTTAATGACCTAAGGTTCGTTTAACGGAGGAATGTCCTCCTCTTCCCAGTTCAAATGCAAACCGAAGTATTTGGGATGCCTATGATAGGTGGATCAGGGCTAATGAAAAAGCAAAAGCCTACATTTTAGCAAGCATATCTGATGTGCTTACTAAAAAGTATGAAACCATGTCATTGCTAAAGAGATCATGGAGGCGTTACAAGGGATGTTTGGACAACCATCCTCATCAGTACGACATGATGCTATAAAATATGTTTACAATTCCCACATGAAGGGACCTTTGTTAAGGAACACGTCCTTGATATGATGGTCCACTTCAATGTAGTGAAGCGAATGGTGTCGTCATAGATGAGATGAGTCAAGTTAGTATGATCAAGAATCTCTTCTGAAGAGTTTTCTAACTTTTCGCACAAACGCTGTGATGAATAAGATTGATTACAATTTAACAACTCTCTTAAATGAACTCCAAACTTACCAATCTTTAATCAAATAAAGAAAGGGAAGCAAATGTTGTTACCCAAAAGATATTTCTGAAGGGGTCTACATCAGGTACAAAACCTTTAGAAAAGAAATTTGGTCCTTCAAAGGATAAAAATATCCAAATGAAGAATGAGGGAAAAGGGCAGAAGAAGGCTCCTGCTAAAAAGAGCAAGACAAAAGTTGCAAAAGGAAAATGTTTCCACTGTAACGAGGATGGGTATTGGGAATGAAATTGCCTGAAATATCTTGCAGAAAAGAAAGCTGAAATGGAAAACCAAGGTAAATATGATTTACTTGTAATAGAAACATGTTTAGTGGAAAGTTCTCGTTTGATCTAGATACTGGATTCAGACCGCTAACCATATTTACACTTTCATTCAGGAAACTAGTTCCTAGAAGCAGTTGATAGAAAACTGATGACTTTCAAGATGGGAACAGGTGAATTCATTTCGAATGAAGTAGTGGAGATATCAAATTATTTTTTGGAGAATCTTACATTTTGTTAGAAAATTGTATTATGTACCTAAAATGAAAAGGAACTTAATCTCTGTCTCCTGTTTATTAGAACATATGTACAAAGTTACTTTTGATATAAATGAAGTGTTCATTAGTTCAAAATGTGTTCAAATATGTTCTGCTAAACTTGAAAAATAACTTGTATGTGTTACAACCAATTGAGGCAAAATCTATTTTAAATATAGAGATGTTTAAAACAGCTAAAACTCAAAATAAGAAACGAAAGATTTCTCCTAACGCCTATCTTTGGCACTTAAGACTTGGATACATAAATCTCAACAGGATTGAGAGATTAGTAAGAATGGACATCTAAATCAGTCAAAAGACAATTCCTTGCCTCCATGTGAATCATGTCTTGAGGAAAAAATGAAAAAAATATCTTTTTCAGGAAAAGATCTTAGAGCCAAAAAACCTCTAGAACTTATACATTCAGATATTTGTGGTCCAATGAATGTTAAAGCTTAAGGAGGATCTAAATATTTCATCAATTTTATTGATGATTATTCTAGATATGGCTATGTTTAATCAATACATCTTAAGTCCAAAACCCTTGAAAAGTTCAAAAGAGTATAAAACTAAAGTTGATAACTTATTAGGTAAACAGATTAAAACCCTTTGATCAAATCGAAGTGGCGAGTATATGGATTTACAATTCCAGAACTATTTAGTAGAATATGGAATTCAATCCCAACTCACTGCACCTAGTACACCACAAAAAAAGGGTGTAGTAGAAAGAAGAAATCAAACCCTGTTAGATATGGTTCGTTCAATGATGAGTTATGTCTAGTTACCTCAGTTTTTTGGGGGGTATGTAATGCAAACTGCTATATATATTTTGAACATGGTTCCTTCAAAAAGTGTTTTAGAAACATCATACGAGTTATGAAGATGACGTAAAGGTAGTTTACGTCACTTCAAAATATGGGGATATCTAGCACATGTGTTGATGCAAAACCCTAAGAAATGATTCTCAAGAAGACAAAATATTTGTATCGACAAATGCTACTTTCTTAGAGGTAGACCACATAAGAAATCATCAACTTCGCAGTAAACTGGTATTAAATAAGATATCTAGAGAGTCTACAGATAAATCAACAAAAGTTGTTGATCAAGTTAGTCCTTCAACAAAAGTTGTTAATGAAATTGGTCCATCACATCTTTCTCCCGAGTTGAGAATGCCTCAACATAGTGGGAGGATTGTTCAACAACCTGACCGATACATGGGTTTAATAGAAATTCAGGTCGTCATACCTGATGATGACTTAGAGGATCCATTGACCTTTATATAGGCAATGGAAGATGTAGATAGAGACCAATGGATAAAAGCCATGGACCTAATGTACTTCAATTCCATCTAGGAACTTGTAGATTAATCAGATGGAATAAAACCTATTGGTTTCAAGTGGATCTACAAAAGAAAACGAGACCAAACTGGTAAGGTGCAAACCTACAAAGCCAGACTCGTGGTAAAAGGTTTTACCTAAAGGGAGGGGGTAGACTATGAAGAAACCTTCTCTCCTATTGCCATGATTAAATCTACAGCCTTATGCTTCAGGGTAGTAAGCCTACTTTGCTCGCCCAATCAGTCCAAATTCTCCAATTTTGCTCCGTTTTCCACCAAATCGAAGCCGAAAAACAAACACGAATCCAAATTTTGAATTACAGACTCGATAGTAATAAATTACGCCCAATATAATGAGCCCATACCGAATCATAAAATGCAGCAGAATTTTAAAAGGCCAATCCCGAAAACATTCAAACGTGCAAAACCCATTCAACATTCATCAATGCAAAATCATAATCATCAGTACTCTTAATTTTGTTCGAAAATTAAAATTGGGACTCAAACCTTGCTCTGATACCAATTGAAAACGTATATGATACTCTGTATGTAAAAGGATCGGCATCCCAATTTTATTTTATAGAACATTAAAATCATACTGAGGATGAAACATGAAATTAACATTCTAACTAAGCATACTTTATACATAACTTGAAGAGGAAGAATGGATCAATAGATCACTTATTTTTGAAGACCAAAAATCTTCACATTCCTCTCGATGTCACGAACTCTTCGAATTTCCTTCGAACTCATGAACAACCAGAAAAAACACAACAACGAATCTCCAGATTACTACACTACCACATGGAAACTTCAATATTCTCGAAGGGTAGAGAATTGATGAGAGTTTTGTGGGCTTCAAGACTAATTTGGAAGGATGAAGTTCTTGATTTTGAGAGAGCAAAAATTCATTCAGAATTTTTCTGTTCAATGTCCTTTTGAATGCAAGAAGAGGATGGTTCATCTACTATCTCCTTGCCCTTCCACTTCCACACATTAAGAGCATAATGGGGGGAGTTATTACTCCCTCCTAATAATTCAATTATTTAATTTAAAACTAATTTTTATTAATTATATTATAATAATATAATTAAACAAACCTTATATTATATCCCATAACATATAACCTATAGTTTATGTTATATCATATATAATATAACTTATAGTTTAGTATTCTCTCATTTAACCTATAGTATTTAATATGAATCAAATGCATATTAATTTTAACCTATAGTTTTTATATGAATCAGATTCATATTAATATTGGAACCATATTCAAATATTTATTTTCTCTAAAAACTTTATATTATAGTGTATCATATACATTATTATATCTCATATAAATAATTTTATATAAATTATATCTTATATAATTAATTCTCTTTATTAATTTGAACAATTAAAATTAATCCAAATTAATTCGATTCTCATTAATCCCAATTGAGCTAACGAGGAGACCTTATGGACCTATAGTGTAAAGCTCCAACAGTACTTGATTAATTAATTAAACACTCAGGATTCAGGTCAAGTCACCTATGGTCATCCTAATGACATGTAAGCCTCTTCTAGCAACGATATTATATAAAGAGACTATTCATTTTGTAGTCCATCCTTATACAAACTTTTTGTATAGAATACCACCGCTCACATGTCTCACATGAATGATTAGGATCAGATCATTTGTAGCACTTTACAACAATTGTAACAACTACAAAGCAAACAATATTCGTAGTATTACCAAGATAAGGTACCCAGCCTTATTTATCTACTACAGACCGTTTAGGTTATCACTTAAACATGATTCACCTGTATGTCTTCACATACATGTTTAAGTTATAGAAGATAACCCTAAATCTTAGTTTATTAGTTAATACAACTAAATGTCGAATAAAATATCTTTTATTTTATTAGATAAATAAACTATTTGTACAATACAATTACAAACTACAAAACCAGACATTTAGGGCATCAACCAATCAACAGTAAATTGACCCTTCATAAATTGCTCGTAACTATAGTTGGGTCAAAATTACCGTTTTACCTCTATAGTTACATCTAACTCCTTAAGTACCACTGATCTCTCTAATGAACAATTAGTTATAGTCCAACTATAAACTAGACACCTCTCTAGTCAGTGAGAAGGTAAGGTGTCTCATTGTTCGAGACTCAGAATCAGCCATTATGGGAGCATTTCATTTACTTACCCTAACAATGGAAAAGAGTAAATTTCATCTTGTGTATCTATGTTTCAGCTTCCCATTCGGACGAATCCCCAAAATAGTAGGCATATTGAGTCAACCAAACTGACCATTTTCACCCATACATATCAAAAGACCACCCTCATAGGTAGAAGTTCGCAACTCACTCAGAATGAAGGTCAAGCTACTTATGGTTATCCTAGTGAAATGTAAGTTTCTTCAAGTAGCGGTGTTATAAAGAAGGACTAATCATTTTGTGATCTATTCTTCTACAAACTCTTTATATAGGATACTCTCACTCGTTGTCTCTACATGAATGATCGGGATCAGATCATCTGCAATACTTTACAAGAATTATAACAATTACAAATCGGGTCATATCTATAATGTCACCAAGATAAGGTACTAAGCCTTATCCATCTACTACAAACCATTCAGGTTATTACTTAAACGTGATTCACTTGTATGTCACCACGTACATGTATAAGTTATATTAAATAGCTAAGGATCTTAGTTTATTGGATTTGAGTTAATGCAAACTAAATGTCAAATAAAATAGAACTTTATTTTATTAAATAAATAATACGTATATAAATCATTTATAAACTACGAAACCACCAGATATAAGGCATCGACTCCAACAAAATAATCATCTATGAAAGAGATGAAATATTTGTACCCTCCTCTTTCTTTTACATTCATCGGACCACAAAGGTCTAAATGTATAAGCTTCAAGGACTCTTTGGCTCTATAACATTTTCCAGTAAAAGGTCATTTCGTCTTTTTGCCTTTAAGGCATGACTCACATACTGGTAAAGAGTTGTCTTCTAAACCATTTAGAGTCCACTTTTAACCAATCTCTCAATATTATTGAGATTAATATGATCTAACCTTAGATGCCAAATGTAGGTGTTTTCTTTAGGAGAAATTCTTTGTCATTTAGTAGTTATTGTCGTTCTGAATATTTCAATATTTAGGACAGTCTTTGTAACCAACGGTCTTAGTACATATAAGTTATTTTCCATTAAAGCAAAGTCTTCTCAATCCCATTCTAAAAACTACACACTTTATTTTTAGAAAAAGAAAGAGAGCACTTTTGTTCAATCAAACAAAAAACGAAATTAAGTTCCTCTTAATATTAGGAACAACATATACGACATCTAATAACATATATTGTTTCTTCTTCAAAATTAACTTGAGTCTGCCCACGGTAACAATTGAAATAACCTCTCTAGGATTAACTTGAAGGGTCATCTCTCCAACTTCCAACCGCCTTCAGCAACTAATTCCTTGTGAGGAAGAACAAACGTGATTAATGGCCCCTATATCAATTATCCAGACAAAATCATCATTATCTTCTAACACGTTTCCAAGACAAGAAAATCACATCTACTATCGGTTTATTTCTTCCTTTTATAGATAATAGTGGAATCAATTTCAAACCCTCTACCATAAACTCCATCTTTTATCTCAAACGTCGAACCACTTTGATAAACTTCACTAGAGTTGGCAACATTTGTCTCCCCTATTTGTCCCTTGACATTCAATAAGGATTGGAGTTCATTTAGGGAGTTAACATTACTGGTTTTGTCAAATACAACCCTATTCTGCTTAAACTATGAGGACTCTCACCCAAACAATTCTTGCAATGATTACATGATCTCAATGTCAATGACCATACTCTCATATGTTTTGACTAAGACATCATATATGCTTACCAAAATGTAAACTCGGACTTTATCTATGGCCTTTTTCTACCTTTCGTATGCATCACAAATATTTCATGTTGCATTAGGTGTTGGGACTGGAGGACATTCCTCTATCAAGACGAAATTTAGGTCGTCAACCACGAAAATAGTTTCAAGTAAATTTTCCTCATGTTGTATAATTATCTTTGGTCAACTTTAAAGTGACTAACATTGAAAGAATTATACTTGACATATTGCTGAAATAAAATAAATTGATCTACATTAGATTTTTGCACAACTTTTTAAATCTAATCAAGTTTAGCAAAATTTTAATGAACTTTTTTTACATATAATTTTGCAATGATGCTTCAATAATTTAGGATAAAAGCCACCGAAGTGTGGTCAGTCACCCTTTCACTGAACTGAGACACTCTCAACCAATTATTACACCAGAATAACTCTTATTCCTATAATAATTAGTCACCATTGATTTGGTCAAGAAATCATTAACTTGCTTAACAATTTCTATAAGTGTGACCCTCCATTTTAGACCCTAGAGTTCAGCCCAATGAGCTAACTGAATGGAAAAATCGATTGGGACAAAAACTAAAGCGATCCTATCCATTTCTGGAGTTCGCACTGATATTGACCGAATGCACAAACCTCTAAAGGGGGACGCTCTCGGGGCACCACAAGGTTGTGTAAAAAGAACTCACGATGCAAACCAATGAAGGAGACCGTAGGACATGTTGACGTACATTCTTCTCCCACTTACTATAAATACTTTCTCCATCCACCTTGATATTGACCCATGCAAACACCATCCAAAAGGGGACGCTTCTAGGGTGCCTCGAGGCCGAGCATAAGTCTCATGGTGTGAACTTTAAGGGAGAATGTGAATGAAAAAAAACGACATATCATATATATCTTTTTCCTCCCACTAAGTACTTTAAAAACTAGAGTTTATTACTTAGGTAAATTCAGCTAATAAATTTATCTAAATGCATTGTTATGGTCCAACATAGTTCTTATACGGGATAGCTTAACAATATACGATTCTTGTTTATTAAATACTTTAATAAACTTAATCATGTATTGCATGCTTATAAAGTATTTGTTTAATTCACCTTTCAAGTTGATTCCCATGTAGGGGTGTTCCGTTTCCATCAGCTCAAATAACTCAATCCTACCAGAACCTTCCTTAGACAAAGGTCCATCATAGAAAATTATTTTATAAACTTAATTTTTAATTCTTTCCAATTAATCTTATTAAAAGAAAAAAGAGAAAACTAACATATTTCTAATCATCTTAGAAATAACTTTAACATAAGTTTAGGTGAATTAACTTTAAACCATTAAAATTAATTGAGACCTATGTTTGCATGCAACTCTTGATTATAGATTTTATTCTAATTCATTAAACTTATAACGATTATAAAATAATGAAATATTAAAATCTATAATCATGCATTGACATTAATTAAATATAACATTTAAATTTACTAAGTAATGTCATGCTCAATACAATCTCATTTTCATCATGTAATATAACACTTATATTAATCACTAATGAAAATAAAACTACATCCATCATACATATATAACAATTATATTAATGTATGATGCATGGATATGTTTAATTAAACATGCATTCATATAATATAACATTTATATTAAATACGATGTGTGTACATGCTTATAAGATCATGCAATTATATAACATTTATATTAATTATGATGCATGATTAACGTTTATCCTAAGGTGAGATTTTAAAACTATATGGCATCAATTATGCAACATATAAAATTTAATCATACATCACATGTAAAATTAAATAAACAGCAAAAAATGGATCAAATTTTGGTACCTTAAAAAATTAATTAAATCATTATAATCATATTGTATTAATTTAATTAATTAAAATAACAACAAAAAAATAAACTACTGTTGAAAACTACTCTTGAGGATCGAACCCACAAACTGGCGGTCAAATGCACATGCGCATCACATGTCTGGAGCGTTGCAATGCTCTAGACGAGTGTTACAATGCTAGGCTAAGCACTTGTCATAGTGTAATGCTACGCTCCTCGCAGCGTTGCAATACTCGGCATCAGGGTTGCAAGGTTGTTGCGGAATGCCATAACATTGAGCCTTCTATGTTGTAGCGTAAAGCATAGCGATGCAACGTTGTGCCTTTACGCTCCAACACAGAACGCATGTCCCTACTTCATTCTGAGTCCATTTTGCTTCGATTTTGATCTCCTCTCTTCAGCAACTCTTGCTGAAGCTTCAAGACACAGACTTATAGACTCAATTGAATAAAATAAACACCCAAAACAATGAGCCTTACAACTTTAATCAAATTAAAGCAGGAAACTAAGTGTCAAATTCAAAAACATCCAATTTTACAAACTAAAACATTCATAATGCAATAAACACCCACCTTTACTCTGATTTTCTTTTCAAATTGAAAAACAAAATGCACAACTTCACTCTGATACCAATTGAAGGAACGGAATTCCTTTACAGAAGCGTATGAACGTCGTGCAATCGTAACTCAATTTGAAACAACACAAAAAACAGAGAAATCCATACACAATGAATGATTGGATAAACATTAGAAATATTCTATAAGCATATTATCTATTGGGAGGGGGTAGAAGATGGAAGATCACGGGGAAACTTACCCTTGAAGACACACTTCTCTATTTCCTCACCAATCCTCGAATAGTCTCAACCTCTTTTGCACGATCTCAACGTACAACAATTCTTCTCCAACGAACAGTATACCACTACTTGGACTTCTTTGCTATTCTCCGGTAAGGAATACATAATTATGAGATTCCTTTTAAATTTTGGGAGAGGAAGAGTTTATTTTAAGAGAGATTGAGAGCTTATGTTTGTTTTTTCTTTTTGTGTGAAAAATACACACTATGTACCCCTACAAAATCCTTAAAAAACCACCATGAGAGCAAGTGTTATGGAGGGGACTTCTCATAACTCCCTTCCCTTTAACGCTTTTGGAGTTATTATCTTTAATTTATTTAATATATATATATATTAAATCCTATTTAATATATATAAATAAATTAATAACATTAATTAATTAACAATTAAATATCATGTATTTAATTTCATTTGAATCATATTCAAATGACATTCTCTCACATAACATATAGTTTACTATGAATCTTATTCATATTAATTTTAACCTATAGTAGTTATATGCATCACATTCATATAAACAATATTTGAATCTTATTCAAATTTATCACTCTCATATAGTATTATAAATCATATTTATAATTAACTATATATGATAATGTATCAATATACGTTATATTAGTTTGAATCTTATTTAAATATTTATCTCTCTTATTAATTATGAATCATATTCATAATTAACTATAATGTATCAGTATATATTATACTTTATATTAATCATATTAATATAAAAGTTTTCCTTAAATAATTTGAACATTTCAAATTATATCAAAACCATTTATTCCTTGATTTACCCTTAGTGAACTAGAAAGTGAACCTAGTAGACCTATAGATTAGAAACTTTAATGATAGAGATTAATAAATTAAACTCTTTAATTAATTAACCAACATTCATTAATTATTGGTCATTCTACTTAAGATCGACAGTTGTACTTTTCACACAGTAGATATATTTCTTTGTCCATGAATATAACCAATCAACAATAAGTCGATCCTTCATGAATTGCTCATAACCACAACTGGATCAAATTATCATTTTACCCCTATAATTACATCTAACTCCTTAAGTACAACTAATCCCTCTAATGAACAAATAGTTATAATACAACTATAAACTAGTCCTCTCTCTTGCCAGTGAGAGGGTGAGGGTCCTCATTGTTCAAGACCCAGAGTTTCCTTAAGGGAACAATTCATCTACTTACCCTAGAACTGAGAAGGAGTATAATCTATCTTGTGTAGCTATGTTCCCAGTTCCATACTCGAATAAATCCCCAAAGTGGTAGGCTTATTGAGTCGGCGAATCTGACCACTCTCACCCATATAGATCAAAGGATTGCCCTTATAGACAAGAGTTCACAAATAACTCAAGATTATGGTTGAGTCACCTATGGTCATTCTATTGAAATGTTAATATCTTGAAGTAACAGTGTTATAAAGAGACTAATCATTTCGCGGTTCAGTCTAATACAAACTCTTTGTATAGGATACCTTCACTCACATGTCTCTACATGAACAATTAAGATCAAATCGTTTGTAACACTTTACAGCAATTGTAACAATTACAAAGCATATTGTATTCGTAGTGTTACCAGAATAAGGCACCCAACTTTATCCATATACTACAAACCATTTAAGTTATTACTTAAACATGATCCATCTGTATGTCAATCACATACATGTTTAAATTACATAAAATAACCTTAGATCTTAGTTTATTGGTTTGAGTTATAACAATTTGTTTATATAAGTTTACAAACTATGAGAACAAAGAAATTTAGAACACCAATCTTAATAATATCCCCTAGGTATGAATATTAATGATAGTTTTAAAAAAATGTCGTAGTTAAACTTTTAATATGAATATTTAATTGTCAACAATGAACAATTACTTACTATCAACTGTCATTGTCAAGTTTACTAGAATAGGTTATCATTGTCATCAATTGACTCAAAATTGGCTTGTTGCTGTAACATCCCAAATTTTTAATTAATTTTAATTTTGATTATCTCGAGATGTTTGGTTGTTTATTTTGAATTTTAGGTTAAAAATTGAATTTAATCTAAGGAAAAGTTGGTTATGATAATTTGGAGATTTGGAATTTTGGAAGGAACTAAATGAGATTTGGAATTTTGAAAGGAATTAAATTTTGACTTGGGAAGCTAAGAAGGAAAAGGAAGTATATATATATATATATATATATTTGAGTGGCCTTATAAGGCCTTATAAGGCGTGCCTTCTTCTTCTTCTTCTTCACGTGGAAGAACCAGCTGCCGCCAGTTCAAGTTCCAACTGCCAGAGCCGCTACCAACTGCCGCAAGTTCGATCCGTCGCACACCATGTCGCCGATCGTCAATCGGACCCGCTAGGAGTGTCGCTGCTCGTCGGGTTCGAGTCACCCAGCCGCTTGTGTGGTTCTTGCTGTCGCACCGCTTTCTCTGTTAGCCCGTCGATTATTTCGTCACCAACCAGCCCAGCACCGTTCTACCAACATGCCGCCATCACCGATCTGCTCATCGGCGTCAGTACAGTCGCCGAATCTTTGTTCTAGGTGAGATTGTGTGTTTTGGCCAGAAGATTTGGACTTTATGTGAAACATAACAGTGGATTAAGTTCAAGTAGTAGCCAAAACAGTATAAGGGTAAGATTGGGTACCTTATCTTGGGATATTATGGATGCGGCCCACTTTGTAATTGTTATAATAGTTGTAAATAGTTATAAACTGCGTGATCCTAAATTGTTCATATGGAGACATGCAAGTGGAGGCATCTTATGCAAAAGATATTTGCATAAGACTGAACCACGAAATAGTCACTTTTGTTATTTACTGATAAGACTAACTATTTCAAATCAATGACCTTGGTAACTCGATCATAATCCTAACTATGAACTCCTATTTATTCAGGATTAACCTGGGTGAAAGTGGGTCAACATTGTTGACTCAATAAGCCTCCGATTTTAGGGGTAAGACTAGATAGATAGTTAGGGACATAGTCTTGCAAGACGGAATTATCTTCTACCTACTTCTAGGGTTAGTAGATAGATTGTTCTCTTAAGTGTTGAGTCTAAGTCTTGAACAAGGGGTCCTGCTCTCCCTAAGGCTTGAGAGGGACTCGGTTTAATGGTTGGACCATAAACCAATTGTTCATTAGAGAATTAGTGAGACTTAAGGAGCAAGATGTAATTACAGGGGTGAAACGGTAATTTTTACCTAGACCTGTAAAGGATCGATTTACTAATCATGGTTAAATCAAGTACTGAACATAAATATATCTACAGCGAGGAGAGTGCAACTATCGTGCTTTAGTGGAGTGTCTCGATAGTTAACAAATGTCAATTAATTGGGTTAATGAAGGTCCATTAGGTCCCTCTACTATAGCTCATATCGGATTAAACCTTAGGACAGTGAGAGAACTTGAAATGATCAAATCGTTTAAAGGGAATAAATATTATATGTGATAAAATTAGAACATTTATTTATTGAATTAAACAAATTAGAGAGTTTAACTTATTTAAATATTATTTAAATATTGTATACTTGAATGAGAATTCATGTTCGGAATAGGTGTTTTATTAATTTAATATCTAATATTAAATTAATTTAGTTAATTAAATTACTTAGTTGATTCTTTAAAATTAATTATTTGAATTAATTTTATTTAAAGTTATGTTTTGAATTTATGAAATTCAAAAATTAAAATCAAAATAATTTTATATTGATTTTATGAAAATTAATTCTAAAAAGGAAAGAAAATTGGAAAGTGAGTTTATCCCACATTTTCTACTAATTAACACCTATCGCACTAAATCAATTGTGGTTTTGGTTTCAATTGAAGATTATTACTCTTGTCCGTGATCTCTTCTATAAATAGAAGAAAATTATTTTGAGAAAATCTCCATGCAATTGAAAAATTGGATGAGAAATTGTTCTTATCAATTTTTCACCAAAACCTTACTCTCTCGAAGCTCCCTATTGCAACGTTATCGAGATGTGGAGTGGCCAACGTCATTCTTTAAGGATCTCTTTTGAGGTGAAATGTTTGGAGTCGAAATGTGGTCTACTTAAATGAAGTTAGATTCGGGAGTCGTTGACCATAGGGAAGGTATTAGCATCCTACAACACCCGTTTGAAAACATCTCATATTTGTTATCCAATTTATCTTATAAAAGATTGTCCTAATTTGTAAAAAAAAAAGTTGTTTATTTTATTTTATTAAAAATGTTTATTCAAAAAATGTTAATGAAGTTAAATAAAGTACAACCAATGAATAGTTCGTGTTCCCTTACGGTCAATTTAAGCATCTCAGCCTAGACAAAACTTATTGCATATAACTAATTTATTTAAAATTCATTGTCAAACTTTGTATTATTTTTTAATACAATTTAGAAGATGAGCATTTCATTAACACCTAAATTTCAAAATAAATGTAGACAATGTCTCACTAAATCTCAATCTAACTTTAAATAATAAAGTGAAGTTAACACTTTGTGAGTGGACAAACGTCTATTAATTTATTATCATGCCGATGTTAGAATTTTTCAATTAGAGAAAAATTTACCTCAAAAATTTGAGATATTTGATAATCTCAACTCCGTCATAGGATTAACATGATAGTTAAATAAATGTCTCATGTGGATCAAACCACATTTTAAAGATAAAATATGAAACGTTCCTTATGAGTTGTGTAAGCCCTTCAAATGAAGATCGTAATTATTTTGTAAACTAAGATGAAAATCCAATTGAAGCTTCATTTAGAAAATTCATATTTGAATGAAATTGAAATTCATTTGAAAACTTGGAATTAAAACTAATTTAAAAATCATTTATGAAAGATTCAAATTAAAGGTCAAATTGAGGTTGCTTTTTAGAAATTCCAAATTGAAATGTTCAAAATCATTTAAATCAAATTGAATTTTATATAGGGAATTCGAATTAAAATAAATTTAAAATATTTGAAAATTGAACTTGAATGGAATTGAAATTCAATTGACACTTGTTGAATTTTATATAGGTGTTAGTCGGATTTATTTAAGTTAATAAACCCTAGGTTTTAAGACACTTAATGAGAGAAAAAAGATGTATATGATATGTCATTTTTTCACCCACGGTCTTCCTAAAAGTTCACACCGTGAGATCCATTCTCAGTCTCGTGGTGTCCTAGGCACATCCTCCCTTAGGAAGGTATTTACATGGGTCAATATCAAGGTGAGTGGAGAAAGTGTTTATAATAAGGGGGAGAATGACGTGTGTCAATACATCCTACAGTCTCCTTTATTAGTTTGTAATGTTTTTCCATGTTTAGCCTTGTGATGCCTTAGGAGCATCTCCTTTAGGAAGGTGTTTGCATGGAAAGTGATAGATCGAATTCTAAAAATAGATACGATCACTATAGTCAATGGTATCAATTATGTTTTTTTCCTAAGACAGGCTAGTTGGGGCAAGACTATATGGTTAAAAATGAATGAAATATTAAAGTTATTAATGATTTCTTGACTTAATCAATGGTAATTAATGTTTAATGCATAATGTCTCGATGTTACCTGCAACGGAAAATTTTGAAGTTAGTTGAGAAACCATTAATGCATGTGACAAGCCCCACTAATTAATAATTAATTAATGCTTTTTTTAAATAAAAAAATTGTTCAGTTTGATTCTCATTTTTACAACATTAACTTAAATAAATAAAAATAATAATAGTTATTATATAATTAGAAGAAATACAGTCCCACCAATGGTATGTTTTTCTCTTTGATTAACACGATAATAAAGAAAATAGATTTTTGGGTTTGTTTTTGTAAGATTTGACTTTTAAGAATTATTATCGAAAGGGTCTACAAAGAAAGTCACGGGAAGAGACCATTTCTTGAATGGGATACATTCATTATCTTATTTAGCTGATATTAAACGGTTATTATTTAGATGATATTTTTTAATTCAAGCAGACAAATAGATCTAATATTTTGGTAAAAAATTATTATTCATTTACCGTTATTTAACAAAAGATATTGGATAAGGAAAATACTCAAGTGATATACTTGAGTTACATCTATCTTTGTACAGTCCAGATAGCTGTCAAATAAAAACCGTCATCTAATAATTTTTTTTTAAAAAAATTCTTTTGTATATAAATGAAAGGGAACATGAAGTTTGGTGCAATGGAAGAAAATGAAGTTTGAGATTCATATATTCTATGTCATGTTGGGGTAAAGAAAAAGAATGTGAATTATTGAATGAGACTATCACAATAAATGCGTATTTAGTAATCAATTTGGTTTATAACATAATACGAAAAAAATATCAATTTATATATTTAAATTTTGAAGGTAAAATCTACCGCTAATAATTATATCAATTTAAACCAAACATTTAATAAGTAAATCAAATTTAACCATTCATTAAGAATTTTGTTTTAAAATTTTTAAAGCATAACTTCTATACCGTTGTAACACTTCTTTAAATAATTATATAGAAATGTTGGATTTAAATAGTTAAAAGTGATTTTTTTTTAATTAAATTTGCGTGATTTTTCATTTCATCGGTTTCTTCTATTTTTCTATACTTATTTAGAAAATAGTTGCCATAATTTTTCTTGTTAATTTGGTGTGATTTTTTTAAGATGAATAATTTTATTACGTGAGTTTGAGATTATTTTAAACCGAAGGAAGTTAATATAACTATATAAATTATTAATAAAGTGCTTAATTTGATTCAATTATAAAAGTTAGGATTTAAATTGATATAATTATTGAAAGTTTTAATTGATACAATCCAAAGCTTAAGAAAAATATGATTTTTTTAAAGAAAAAAAATACATATACAAGCCATCTATCATTTCTAAAAAACAATTATATTTTGTCTGACCCAACAACATTTGGGTGTCAATAAACTCGTGTGATATTAAATCTTAGGTAGGTCACCACCATGGATTGAATCCATGATCCTTTAGTCTTTAACTGTACACTCTGAGGTGTCATTTATTCCAAATCACTGAAGTATCATTGCAAAATTAAATGTTGTTAGAGTTCATTAATTTTTGCTAAATTGATTGGATTAAATACGTTTTTGCAAAGATATCTAATATAAATGTATTTTTTTTATATCAACATCTTATAATCATGACTAGTATTGTAACCTCCTTACTTGGTGCTGATAAATTAAACAGTAAGAATTATGTCACATGAAAGAATACGAATAACACCGCCTTGGTCATCGAAGACCTCAAATTTTTTCTAACGGAGGAATGTTCTCCAACCCTGGACCCAATGCAAATTACGTGATGCCCAAGTAGGTGGATAAACGTTGATTAAGGCTCAAGTCTACATTTTGGTAAGCTTAACTGGAGTTTTGGCTAAAAAGCATGAGACCATGGTCATAGCACACGAGATCACGGAGTCATTGCATGAGATGTTCGGGCAATCGTCCACACAGTTCAAGCATGACGTTCTCAAGTTCATCTTCAATGCTAAGATGAACGAGGGATCATCTATTAGAGAGCATGTCTTTAACATGATGGTCACTTCAACGTGGCAAAGATGAACGTGATTGTCATAGATGAGTCTAGCTAGGTAAGCTTTATTCTAGAGACTCTTCCGAAGAGTTTCCTTCAGTTTTCCAGTAATGCTGTCATGAACAAAATTGAATACAACTTTACCACCCTTCTCAACGAGATGCAGACTTATGAGCCCTTGATGAAAGTCAAAGGACAACACAAGGAGATAAATGTTGATAATTGTGCCTTCTTTCTTAGGCTCTAAAAAATGGAAGAAGAAGAAAGGTGGTAAGAGGAATAAAGTTACCTCACCTACTACTGCCCAAAAGGGCAAAAAAGTTAAGGTTGCAAAGGGAACCTGTTTTCATTACAACCAGGATGGGCACTAGAAGAGAAACTGTCCAAAGTAGCCTAGAAGAAAAAGGCAAAATAAGATAAATATGATTTACTAGTTCTAGAAACTTGCTTAGTAGAAAATGACGATTCCGTCTGGATACTTAGTTCAAGAGCCACTAACCACGTTTGTTCTTCATTACAGGAAACTAGTTACTGGAAGCAGCTGGAGGCTGGAGATATGACTCTGCTGGTTGGGACAGGGCAAGTCATCTTGGTGGTTGCAGTAGGGAGTTTGAAGTTGTGTATTGACTCAAAATATATATTGTTGGACAATGTTTATTTTGTTCCTCATTTCAAGAGAAATTTGATTTCTTTATCCAGATTATTAGAATATTCTTATAATATATCTTTTAATTGTAATAAAGCTTATATCTCAAAAAATGGTATTAATATTTGTTCTGCAATAAACGAAAACAACTTATATGTGCTAAGACCATTAGCATAAAAAATGCATCATAATGTTGAAATATTCAACATTGCAACTACACAAAATAAAAGACTAAAAGCTTTTCCAAAAGAAAATACCCATCTTTAACATCTAAGACTGGGTCACATAAACCTCAATAGGATTGAGAAGTTGGTCAAGAATGGACTTCTAAAGAAGTTAGAAGAAAATTCTTTATCTGTATGTGAATCTTGTCTAGAAGGCAAAATGGCCTTTTATTGGAAAAGGTTACAGAGCCAAAAAAAAACTTTTGGAACTCGTATATTCAGATCTTTGTGGTCCAAAGAATGTTAAAGCAAAAGGAGAGTATAAATATTTGGTCACTTTTACAGATGATTATTTTACATATGGGTATGTTTACCTAATGCAACATAGTCTAATACACTTGGTGGATGATTAGTTATGCTTCTCTACCTCACTCGTTCTAGGGTTATGCAATAAAAATTGCAACCTATCTCTTGAACCAAGTTCCATCAAAAAGTGTTTCTGAAATACCTTTTGAGTAATCAAGGGGTCATAAAAGTAGTTTACGACATCTTAGGATTTCGGGGTGTTTGGCCCATGTGCAAGTGGCTAACCCAAAGAAATTGGAACCACATTCAAAGTTATGTCTTTTTGTAGGCTACTCAAAAGAAATGATAGGTGGTCTCTTTTACGATCTGAAAGAGAAATCGACAAATGTAACTTTCTTGGAGGAAGACCACATTAGTGAGCATAAACCAAGAAGTAAAATCATATTAAATGAGCTTTCCAACGCAACAACTAAAACTTCAACAAGGGTTGTTGAAGAAGCAAGCACGTTAACAAAAGTTGTTGGTGTTGCTTCATCCAGTCATGCACATCCTTCTCAAGAGTTGAGGGAGCCTCGATGTAGTGGTAGGGTTATAACCTAATTTGCTCGCTATTTGGGTTTAACATATCTCAAGTTATCATACTAGATGATGACGTTGAGGATTCATTGACCTATAAGTAGTCAATGGTTGATGTGGACAAGGATAAATGTTTTAAAGTCATAAATCAAGAAATTGAGTCTATGTACCTCAATTCTATCTGGACACTTGTAGATCAACCTAGTGGGGTAAAACTCATAGGTTGCAAGTAGATCTATAAGAGAAAGAGAGATGTAGATGGTAAGGTGCAAACCTTTAAGGCTAGATTAGTGGTAAAGGTCCGTACCCAGGGAGAGGGAGTAGACTATGAAAAAACTTTCTCACCCATTGCCATGCTTAAATCAATTTGGATTCTCTTGTCCATTGCCACATATTATGACTATGAAATATGGCAAATGGATGTCAAGACTGCCTCTTTGAATGGTAATCTAGACTATTTACATGTGCCAACCAAAAGGGTTCATTGAATAAGGTCAAAAGTAAAAGATTTGCAAACTTAATCGGTCTATTTATGGATTGAAACAATCATCTTGATTTTGGAATATAAGATTTGATACTACGGTCAAATCTTATAGCTTTGGTCAGAATGTTAATGAACTTTGTGTCGACAAGAAGATCATCAAAAGCTTAGTAGCTTTCTTAGTTTTATATGTGGACGATATTCTACTCATTGGGAATGATGTGGGATTATAGAATGATATTAAGAAATGGTAGGTGCTCATTTCCAAATGAAAGATTTGGATGAAGTGCAGTTTGTTGTAGGAATCCAAATTATTAGGGATCGCAAGAACAGAACACTAGCCTTGTCTTAAGCATCATATATCGATAAAATGCTTATCAGGTATGTGATGCAGAATTCCAAGAAAGGTTTATTACCTTTTAGGCATGGGATTATTTTGTCTAAGGAACACTAGTCTTAAGACATCTTAAGAAATTGAGGAGATGAGATGGACTCCCTATTCATCTGCAGTAGGTAGCCTCATGTATGTCATATTGTGTACTAAATTAGATATTTGCTATGTCGTGGGAATAGTTAGTAAATATCAATCTAATTCAGGATTTGATCACTGGATGAAAATAAAAACTATTCTCAAGTACCTTAGGAGAACGAGAAACTAGATGCTTGTGTATGGTGCTAAGGATTTGATCCTTACAAGATACGTTGATTTTGAGTTTTAGATTGATAAAGATTCTAGGAAATTCACATCATGATCAATATTTACTCTTAACAGAGGGGTTATAATATGGCGTAGTATCAAGCAAGGCTATACTACTGACTCTATCATGGAGGTAGAGTATGTAGTTGCTAAAGAAGCCGTCTGGCTTAAGAAGTTCTTGACAGATTTGGAAGTTGTTCCAAACATGTCACTGCCCTTCACCCTATATTATGATAATAGTGGTGTTGTGGCAAACTCCAAGGAGTCTCGAAGCCATAAACGAGGAAAGCACATCGAGCGCAAGTATCATCTCATTAGGGAGATTGTGCAACAAAAAGATGTGATTGTCACAAAGATCACATCAGAGCACAACATTGCTGGTCAATTTATAAACGCTCTCAAAGTTAAAGTTTTTTAAGGTCACCTAGAGAACCTGGGTCTAAGGATATGTGTCATCTTGTCTAGGGCAAGTGGGAGATTTTTGTTGGGATTGGTGTTCTAATTCTCCCGGTGGTCTCATTGTTTATAAACATTTTGTACACATATTATTATTAATAAAAATAAATGTTATTTATAAGTATTTACTCAAATCCAATAAACTAAGATCCGTGGTTATTTCAAGTAACTTAAGTATGTATGTGGAGACATACAAGTGGATCATGCCTGAAGTAATAACCTAAATAGTCTGTAGTAGATGGATAAATGAGGGATACCTTATCCTGATGACATTATAGATATGACCCACTTTGTAGATGTTACAAGTGTTGTAAAGTGTTATAAATGGTTTTATCCTAATGTGGAAACATGTGAGCGTGGTATCCTATACAAAGAGTTTATATAAGACCAGACCACGAGATGATTAGTCTCTTTATATAACGTCGTTGATAATTGAGACTTACATTTCACTAAAATGACCATAGATGAAATGACCTTAATCCTGAGTGAGTTGGGAACTCCTACCTATGAGGGCAGTCCTTTGATTTGTATGGGTGAGAGTGGCCAGATTTCTAACTCAACAAGCCTACCATTTTGGGGATTCATCTGATTGGAGAGGTGGGAACTCAGCTACACAAGACGGAATTCACTCCTTCCCAAAGCAGGGGTAAGTAGATAAATTGCTCCCTTAAGAGCTTATTCCAGGTTTTGAACACAGTGGCCACACCCTCTCCTGACTCGAGAGGACTTAGTCATAGTAGAATTATGACTTATTGTTCATTAGAGGAATCAATGGTACTTGAGGAGTTAGATGTAACTACACAGTGCAAAACAGTGAATTGGCTTAGTTGTACCTACGAGTGATTTGTGAAGGGTCATTGCACAGTTGATTGGTCATATGAACATAGAAATATATCTGTAGTGCAAAGAGTATAGTTGTCGGTCTTTAGTGGAGTGACCAACAGTTGACGGATGGTGGATTTCGTGATTAAAGAGTTTAATCAGTTATTCCCGTACCGTTGGAGCTTCAAGCTACAGGTTCATGAGGTCCCCTTGGTAGCTCAATGGGTTCAAGTTGAGAATAAGATTTTGGGTTAATCTGAAGTACTCAAATTAACAAGAGGAAATTCAATTATATTTGATGTAATTGATATGATGTATTAAATACATTAATCGGAGGAATTGATATAAATATGACTTATATTAAATACCATAAAATAGAAAAAGAACTATGGTTTATATGTTTCATATGATGAAATATTAAAACTATAGGTTATAAATATAATATGATAAGTTGGTTATTATATTTATTTATAACATATTAATTATATGATAATTAATTATTCTTTTTCTCTAATAATCGAATTGAGTGGGAGGTTATTGGAAGTTTTATGGTAACTATGAGATAAAAGGAAAATGGTTTTCCAAAATTTAGTTGATGATTCATTCGGAATAATCTCACAAAAAGGCTATCAAGTAAAAGGGTTTTACAAAACGATAGCATAGAGAGCATGATCCAGTTACGAGTTTACTATACAATAGTTACTTGCTTACTCGTTACTACACGATCAAGTAGCAAAGTCTATACGATAGGCTTCATCTTTCTGATCGTTTAGTTCAAGTTTGTGTTGATTAAACAATTTGCTGAACAATCGAGGGATACGTGAAGAAAGGTTCTTCAAAGTTTCGCTTACTCTATCCCTTGTATCTTCATTTATAAGTAGCATGTTGTAATTTTTAATTACGCGTAATCGTTTCCGTTTAGACTGTAATTATTTTGTGTTCTTTCTCAATGGGATTTGAAACAATCCGCTTCAGCTCACTGGAGATCTCTGTATAGATTTCCTTCAATTGGTATCAGAGCCAAGTTGTTCTGATATTCCAAATTATATTGTTGTATTGAACTTCTTTTACAGTCATGGTGGGTTTTAAGTTTTCTACAATGCGTTTAAGAGTTAAATGTGTCTGTGGATGTGTTGATGAATGTTTACGGGATGATTGCCTCTGTTTAAAGATTTTTTTAAGTTTACAAAGTATTAATTTGTAAGGGCCCCTGTGTTTTTGGGCATAATTAACAAGCAATCAAGTCTGTATTCAAACTGTTTGAAGTTTTTTGAGTCGTTCGTGATGAAGTTTCAAAGCATGGAGATGTTGTTCTCATCGAGGAAGAAGACTAAAGGTTGGTTGCATCGTGTAGCCCAGGCTAAACGATCGTGTAGAATAGTTCTACCTGTAGTGTTTACTAAACAATCTCATGGCTTATGCTAAACGATTGAGTAAAGAGTTTACTCTATCGTGTTGCGTTGGCTACTCGATCGCATGGACGATTGGGGTAAACGATTGCATAGAGTTTATAATACTCGTTGCATGGTAGGTACGCGCACTAAATGAACGTGTAGTCTAGCATACTTCATCGCATAGTCATTAGCTACTCACTCACTTAGTATAGATACTTGACACTTGTTTCGCGATCATTTAGACGATCATGCTTCACCGTATAGTTGTTGTCTACTTGATCGTTTAGGCATACGTTACACGATGTGCGTTGCACGATCGCGTGACCTTCATGCTTCATTGCATAGTCATAGGCACTCGATCCATGCTAAACAATCATTTATGCTTATACAGCATTGCTAGACGATCACAAGAAGCTGTTAAATGATTAAGGAGATGTGGCTTCGCCCGGAGGGTTCAAGACCCGATTCGCCTGTTTGAACCGGTGGACTCTATTCTCTTTATAATAGTTAGCTTTATTCTTCAGGATTTGAGGCTAATTATCTCAGTCCATCAACTTCTATTTAATGTACATGAGATGTATGGTAGTTTGTATGTCATATTATATGACATATAGATTTAAAAATCACCTTAGGTTATGTAATTATTCATGCATCATATATTATAAGTGTTATAATATAGTAGATGGCATGATTAAATTACATTAAAGCATGCTCATGCATCATATAATATAAGAGTTATATTTATGCATGCATTAAGCATATTCATGCATCATTTTTATATTATAAGTGTTATAGTATAAGGGTGTACGAAAGTATGTATGCTTGGTTCATTACTTTGATATATAAAAGTTATATAAAAGTAGTAATGAATGAACAATGCATGGAGCATGACACTTAGGTTTATTTATAAGAGTTATAAATGCCTTGAGAATGTGTTGCTTCGCATTGTAGATGGTTTTAGTTGTTTTCTTTTATAAGAGTTATAATGGAAATTAGAACTAAAATCAATAAGAAAGAGTTGCATGTAAATTTAAGTAAAATCATGTTTTAAAAGGGTTTTAAAATTGGATTGAGATAGACCTAAGTTCATGGTTCTAATGAGATTAGATACCTAAGTTCAATCTTTGAATCGGTTTAATAGGATTAAATTGATTTGAATAAAAGATTAAATTTGTAATAAATCTATCTATAAGGGACCTTTTGTCTAAGGTGGGTTCTGGCTAGGCTGGGGTATTTAAACTGACGGAAACGGAACACCCCTACCTGGGAACCTACCTGGAAAGGTGAATTAGATAAATTTTCTACAAGCATGCAACAGTTGATCAAAGAGTTCGTTAAAATGTTTAATGAATGATGATCAAAAGTTGTTTAACTTTCCAAAGTAAGAGTTACTTTTGGGCAAACCTAAACAGTTACTTAGTAAAAATAATTAGCTGTGTTTTTCTAAGTAAATTAAACCCTAGGTTTTAAAATACTCAGTGGGAGGAAAAGATATTTATGATATGTCAATTCCACTCATGTTTCTCCTTGAATGTTCACGCCATGAGATTCATGCTTGGCCTCGTGATGCCCTAGGAGCATCCCCCTTCGAATGGTGTTTGCATGAGTCAATATCAAGGTGGACGGAGAGAGTATTTATAGTAAGTGGGTGAAGGATGTGTGTCAACATGTCTTGTGGTCTTCTTCATTAGTTTGCACCGTGAGATCTTCTTGCACAACCTCGTGGCGCCCTAAAAGCATCCCCCTTCGAATGGTTTGTGCGGTTGGTCAATATCAAGATGATCTTCAGAAATGCATAGGGTCACTTTAGTTTTTGCCCCAATTGTATTTTTCCCTTCGGATTAGCTGCTTGGGGCGAAACTCTAGGATTTAAAATGAAGAGTCACACTTACAGGAAATTGTTAAGCAAATTAATGATTTCTTGACCAAATCAATGATGGCTAGTCGTTATAGGAATAAGAGTTGTTATGATGTAATGATTGGTTTTGTCCTAAACCAATTTTTAAGTGTGACTACCCTTTCGTGGATTTTGTCCTAAACCACTGAAGCGTTATTGCAAAACTAGATGTTACACGGGGTTCATTTAGATTTTGCTCAACCAGATTGGATTTGATTTAAAGAGTATTTGCTAAAATCTAATGTAGATCAATATGTTTGTTTTTTCAGCAACATGTCATTGTATGATTTTTCGTTAGTTGCCCTTTCTAATTTAACCGATTACATACGTTGGAAAGAGTCTCTTAAAACATATTTCGTGGTAAACAACCTCGAGTTTGTCATGGTTATGGAATGTCCTCAAGTCTAAAACTCTGATGCTCCAGAAATGTTCGTAATGCATATGAGGTGTGATTGAAGGCTAATTCGATGACCCAAATTCATATTTTGGCTAGCATACCTAATGTATTGGCCAAAAGGGTTGAGAACATGGTCATTGCACGTAAGATCATGGACTCATTGTAAGAATTTTTTGAACATAAGTTCTCACTTTTTTAGCAAAATAGGATGGATGATAATGAAACCAGTAGTATTAGTTCCCATGATAACCTCCAGTCTTTCTTGAATGTCAAGGGACTAAAAGAGAAAGCAATTATTGCTGACTCTAATGAAGTTCATCGACAAGAATTGTTCTCTGAAATGGAACTTGAAGCTTATATAGGTTATGATACTGATCCTACTACTCTCCAGAAAAGGAAGAAGTCTAAGGACAGTAAATGTGATTTATTTGTCTTGGAGACGTGTTTGGTAGAGAATGATGATTCTGTCTGGATACTTGATTCAGGTGCTACCAATCACATAAGTTCTTCCTACCAAGAATTTAGTTCCTGGAAAAAGTTGGAAGATGGAGAGTTGACTCTTCGAGTCGGTACTGGTGAGGTTGTTTCAATTGTTACTGTAGGCAGGCTAAAGTTATTTTTGGACAAGATATGTTATTTGTTACTGGATAATGTTTTGTAGTTCCTCATATCAAGAGGAACTTAATTTTAGTTTCTTGTCTGATTGAACAAGGTTATTCCATCTCTTTTTCTGAGAATAAAGTGTTTATTTTTAAGAATGATATGGAGATTGGTTTTGATTCAATGGAAAATAACTTGTATGTACTAAGGTCGTTAGTCATAAAAGCCTTGCTTAATACTAAAATATTCAAAACAGCAACAACTGCAAAAAGACCAAGGGTTTCTCTTAAGGAAAATGCCCATCTTTGGCATCTAAGGTTAGGTCACATTAATGTCAATAGGATTGAGAAGTTTGTGAAATGTGGACTTCTAAATGGTTTAGAAGAAAACTCTTTGTCGGTATGTGAATCATGCCTTAAAGGCAAAATGGCCAAACGACTTTTTACTGGAAAATGTTATAGAGCCAAGGAGACCTTGGAGCTTATACATTCAAACCTCTGCGGTCTGATGAGCGTAAGAGCTCGAGGTGGGTATGAATATTTCATCTCTTTCATAGATGATTATTCAAAATATAGGTATCTATACTTAATGCAACATAAGTCTGACGCTCTTGAAAAGTTCAAGGAGTAAAAGGTTGAAGTTGAAAACTTGTTAGGTAAGAAGATAAAAACACTACGATGTGATCGTATTGGATAGTATATGGACTTAAAATTCTAGAACTATATGATAGAACATGGATTCACATCCCAACTCTTGGCCCCAAGTACACCTCAACAAAATGGTGCATCAGAAAGGAGAAACAGAACCCTGTTGGACATGGTTTGGTCGATGATGAGTTATGTTCATCTTCCAGACTTGTTTTGGGGTTTTGTAGTGGAGACTGCAGCTTATATTTTGAACAATGTTCCCTCAAAGAGTGTTTCTGAAACGCCTTTTGAGTTTTAGAGAGGCTATAAAGGTAGTTTACGTCACTTCAGAATTTGGGGATTTTTGGCACACGTGCTTGTGGCTAACCTAAAAAATTGGAATCGTGTTCGAAAGTTTGCCTATTTGTTGGCTACCCCAAAGAAACGTGGGGTGGATACTTCTATGATCCAAGTGAGAACAAAGTGTTTGTGTCAACAGATGTTATCTTCTTGGAGGAAGACCACATAAGGGATCATAAATCACGAAGTAAGCTTGTTTTAAATGAGATTTCTAATGAGACTACTGAGAGTTCAACAAGAGTTGTTGAACAGACTGATAGATGAATAAGAGTTGTTGATATCGGTTCATCTAGTCAACCATCTCAAGAGTTGAGACTGCCTCGACGTAGTGGGAGGGTTGTGAACCCACCGAAACGCTACATGGGTTTGACTGAAGCTCAAAACATCATATATGATGATGGAATTGAGGATCCATTGTCTTATAAGCAAGCAATGGAGGATGTTGACAAAGATGAGTGGATTAAAGCCATGAATTAGGAAATGAGTCTATGTACTTCAATTCCTTCTGGGAACTTGTGGATCAGCCTTATGGGGTAAAATCTATAGGTTGTAAGTGGATCTACAAGAGGAAAAGAGGTGTAGATGGAAAGGTGCAGACCTTTTAGACTAGACTAGTGGCAAAAGGTTATACCCAGGTCGAAAGAGTGGACTATGAGGAAACTTTCTCACTTGTTGTCACGTTAAAGTCTATTAGGATTCTCCTGTCCATAGCCACATTATATGATTATAAGATATGGCAAATGAACGTCAAGACTGTCTTTTTGAATGGTAATCTTGAAGAGACCATCTATATAGCTCAACCAGAGGGGTTCATTAATCCAGATTAAGAGCAAAAGGTTTCCAAGCTTAATAGATCTATTTATGGACTGAAACAAGCATCTAGATCTTGAAATATTAGATTTGATAGTGCAATCAAATCATTTGGCTTTGATTAGAATGTTGATGAGCCTTGTGTTTACAAGAAAATCATCAACAGCTCAGTAGTTTTTCTTGTGTTGTATGTGGATGATATCCTACTCATTAGAAATGATGTAGGTTTTCTGACTGACATTAAGAAGTGGCTAGTTTCCCAATTCCAAATGAAAGATTTGGGAGAGGCACAATTTATTTTAAGGATCCAAATCATAACGGATCGTAAAAACAAAAGGTTGGCTTTTTCTGAGGCATCGTACATTGACAAGATGTTGATTAAGTACTCGATGCAGAATTCCAAGAAGGGTTTATTACCTTTCAGGCATGAAATTGTTTTATCTAAGGAACAGTGTCCTAAGACACCTCAAGAGGTTGAGGAAATGAGACGGATTCCCTATGCATCAACTATTGGTAGCCTTATGTATGCAATGTTATGTACTAGATCTGACATTTGCTATGCAATAGGGATTGTCAGTCGATATCAGTCCAATTCAGGATTAGAGACTATATGCTCGTGTAAGGAGATAAGAATTTAATCCTTACAAGATACACAGACTCTGACTTTCAGACTCATAGAGATTCTTGGAAATCAACATTAAGGCCAGTGTTCACTCTAAATGAAGGAGTTGTAGTTTGCCGAAGCATCAAGCAGGGATGCATCACGGACTCCACTATGGAAGTTGAATACGTAGCCACTTGTGAAGCTGCTAAAGAGGTTGTTTGGATTAGGAAGTTCCTTACCGATCACACTCTATTGTGATAATAGTAGGGTTGTGGAAAATTCTAAGGAACCTCGGAGTCATCGAAGAGGCAAGCATATAGAACGGAAGTATCATTTGATTAGGGAGATTGTGCATCGCGGTGATGTGATAGTCATGAAGATCGCGTGGAGCACAACATTGTTGATCCATTTACAAAGGCTCTCACGGCTAAAGTGTTCAAGAGTCATCTGAAGAGTCTGGGTCTACGGGACATGTGGCACCTTGTCTAGGGCAAGTGGGAGATGATAATGGGGTAAAGAGTATGCCCTAGTTTATTGTATATTGTACTGTGTATATATTGTACATTAGTCTCCCAAGGCATTAGGAAAAGTGGGAGATTGTTGAGATTGGTGTTCTAATTCTCCCGGTGGTCTCGTAGTTTGTAAACATTTTGCACATATATTGTTATTAATAAAATAAATATTATTTTATAAGTATCTACTCAAATCCAATAAACTAAGATCAGTGGTTATTTCATGTAACATAAGCATGTATGTGGAGACATACAAGTGGATCATGTCTTAAGTAATAACCTAAATGGTCTGTAGTAGATGGATAAATGAGGGATACCTTATCCTGATGACACTACGGATACGCCCCGCTTTGTAGATGTTACAAGTGTTGTAAAGTGCTACAAATGGTATGATCCTGACCATTCATGTCAAGACATGCGAGCGGGGGTATCCTATACAAAGAGTTTATATAAGATCGGACCACGAGATGATTAGTCTCTTTATATAACGCTGTTGATAATTGAGACTTATTTTCACTAAAATGACCATAGGTGACATGACCTTAATCCTAAGTGAGTTGGGAAGTCCTGCCTATGAGGGCGGTCCTTTGATTTGTATCGGTGAGAGTGGCCAGATTGCCAACTCAACAAGCCTACCATTTTGAGGATTCGTCTGATTGGGGAGCTGGGAACTCAGCTACACAAGATGGAATTCACTCCTCCCCCGAAGCAGGGGTAAGTAGATAAATTGCTCCCTTAAAGGCTAATTCCGAGTCTTGAACATAGTGGCCACACCTTCTCCTAGCCCTAGAGGACTTAGTCATAGTAGGACTATGACTTATTGTTCATTAGAGGAATTAGTGGTACTTGAGGGGTTAGATGTAACTACACAAGGCAAAACGGTGAATTGGCCCAGTTGTACTTACGAGCGATTTGTGAAGGTTCATCGCACTATTGATTGGTCACATGGACATAGAAATATATATGTAGTACGAAGAGTGCAGCTGTCGGTCTTTAGTGGAATGACCAAAAGTTGACGGATGGTGGATCTCGTGATTAAAGATTTTAATCAGTTATTCACGTACCATTGGAGCTTCAAGCTACAGGTTCATGAGGTCCCCTTGGTAGCTCAATGGGTTTAAGTTGAGAATCAAATTTTGGGTTAATCTGAAGTGTTAAAATTAACAAGAGAAAATTCAATTATATGTGATATAATTGATATGATGTATTAGATACCTTAATTGGAGGAATTGATATAATATGATTTATATTAGATACCATAAAATAGAAAAAGAACTATGGTTTATATGTTTCATATGATGAAACATTAAAACTATATGTTATAAATATAATATGATAAGTTGGTTATTATGTTTATTTATAACATATTAATTATATGATAATTAATTATTCTTTTCCTCTAATAATCGAATTGAGTGGAAGGTTATTGGAAGTTTTATGGTAACTGTGAGATAAAAGAAAAATGGTTTTCCAAAATTTAGTTGATGATTCATTCGGAATAATCTCACAAAAAGGCTATCAAGTAAAAGGGTTTTACAAAATGATCGCATAGAGAGCATACATTATCCAATTACGAGTTTACTATACGATAGTTACTTGCTTACCCGTTACTACACGATCGAGTAGCAAAGTCTATACGATAGGCTTCATCTTTCTAAACAATCGAGTATTTTGTCTATACGATAGACAACATTCGTCTCCCACTTACTCGATCGTCTACCTCATGCTTTCCTCAATCCAAAATCATACAGAGCCCACAACTTCTAGATTCTCACACTGAGAATACCAAAGTAACCATTGTGGTGGTGTTCTAATTCCGTTTGAGGATCAAGTTGGACTCGATTGGGATCGAAGTTCATTCAGACGTTTGTTGAGATCGAGTTTTGATCGTTGCATTCAAGTTCGTGCTGATTGAACGATTTGCTGAACAATTGAGGGATATGTGAAGAAAGGTTCTTCAAAGGTTCACATACTCTATCCCTTGTATCTTCATTTATAAGTAGCATGTTGTAATTTTTTATTATGTATAATTGTTTCCATTTAGACTGTAATTTTTTTGTGTTCTTTCTCAATGGAATTTGGAATGATCCGCTTCCGCTCATTGGAGATTTCTGTTTAGATTTCCTTCAATTTTTGGGTATAGAGGATGCCTAGTTTCTTATATTGTATTTTATATTGTATCTTGTACTATACACCCCACTTGCTTTAAGACAAATGGGAGATTGTTGGATTTAGTTTCCTAAATCTTGTAGATCTTGTAGTTTGTAATTTGTAAATACAAATTATTTATTTAATAAAATAAGAAGTATTTTGTTTGAAATTTAGATAGCATTAACTCAATCCAATAAACTAAGATATGAGATTGTTTAATGTAACTTAAACAGTATGTGATAAACATATAAGTGGATCATGTTCAAGTAATAATCTAAAAGGTCTATAGTATATGGATAAGGTTGGATGCCTTATCCCTCACTCGCTTTAGGAAAAGTTGAAGATTGTTGGATTTAATGTCCTAAATCTCGTGGATCTTGTAGTTTGTAATATGTAAATACAAATTATTTATTTAATCAAATAAGAAGTGTTTTTTTACATTTAGACAACATTAACTTAATCCAATAAACTAAGATAAGGTTCTTTTAATGTAATTTGAACAGTATGTGGTAGACATACAAGTGGATCATGTTCAAGTAATAACATAAAAGGTCTGCAATACATGGATAAGGTTGGGTGTCTTATCCTTGTAACACTGCGGATACGACCCACTTTATAACTGTTACATGAGTTGTAAGTGTTACAAATGATATGATCCATATTGTTCATGTGAAGACATGTAAGTGAGAGTATCTTGTATAAAGAGTTTATATAAGACCAAACTGTGAAATGGTTGGTTTCTCTGTATAACATCATTGCTGGTAGAAACTAATATTTCACTAGAATGACCATAGGTGACTTGACCTTAATCCTGAGTGAGTTGTGAACTCTTGTCTATGAAGGCAATCCTTTGATCTATATAGGTGAGAGGGGTCTGCTTCGTCGACTCAACATGCCTACCATTTTGGGGATCTATCCGAGTATGGAACTGGGAAAACAGCTACACAAAATGGAATCCACTTCTTCCCTTAGTTAGGAAAAGTATAAATTGCTCCCTTAATAGCTGATTTCGAATCTTGAACAATGAGACCTTACCCTCTCATTAGCTCGAGAGGGGTTAGTTTATAGTTGGACTATAGACTGTTTGTTCATTAGAGGGATCAATGGTATTTAAGGAGTTAGATGTAACTACAGAGGTAAAATAATAATTTGACCCAACTGTAATTATAAGCAATTTGTGAATGGTCGACTTACTATTGATTAGTTAAATCTGTGGACACATAAATATATCTACAGTGCGAAGAGTGCAGTTGTCAGTCTTTGGTGGCGTGACGGACAGTTAATGAATGTTGATTAATCTAATTGAAGAGTTTGATTGATTAATCTTGTATCATCGGAGCTTTTAATTTGTAGATCCATAAAGTCCCCTAGTTAACTCATTATGAATAAAAAAAAGGAATAATTATTTTTGGAATAATTTGAATTGTTCAAATTATTTAAGAGAAATTAGTTATTAATTATATTAATATGATTAATATAAAGTATAATGTTTGTTGTTACATTATAACATATAGTTAATTATAAATATGATTTATAATTAAAACTATGAGATTTGAAGTCATGTCTAGCGTATGGTTCGCTATTACAATCTGACATGCTTTTATCCTTTTATTTGTTAACATAATTTCTCCAAACTGAGTAGAAACTGATAAGACATAATGTAAAGGCTCTAATTCTAACATAATATAATGTGAGCAATCTATACTGGCATGGTTAGTAGCTAGTCAATTCATGCCTAATATAACGTTAAAGTCGCACATGTCTAAGACTATTAAAGTCACGTCTAGCGTATGGTTCACTATTACAAAATAACATGCTTTTATCCTTTTATTTGCTAACATAATTTCTCCAGACTTAGTAGAAACTGATAAGACATAATGTAAAGGTTCTAATTCTAACATAACATGCTTCACAAATACTGATGATATAAATGAATGGGATGAACTAGAATCAAACAACACCAAATGCATAATTTCCCAAAATTGGAATCATACCTGTCACCACGGTGAATGAATCGAATTCCTCTTGGAAGCTTGTGAATGTTATATAATTCAGAAGTCAATTTGATAAATAATGAACTGCAGAGAAGTTGACAAAATTAAATTATCACATGATAAACATTTAAAAAACCACGAGCATGTAATCTAAAGGGAGTTTAGAGAAGAAAAAAACTAAACCTTGACGAAAAACCTCTTCACGCAATTCCCCTCTTAAGATCACGAACTCTAATGTTTCTATACTCAAACAAAATAGGCAACCACCCAATCTTGAGAACATAATCATTCAATCACCTTGTTAGTCTCTGGGAACAAGGAATTGGATGGCTCCAAAATGTTTTGGTAGAGGGAATTTTTACAGGAGAGTTCTTGAAATTTTTTAGAGGATCTTTAACTTTCACAATGTGTTACTCTTCCATGTTTTCCAAAAGGAAGATAAAGGAGAAGAGTGAGAGAGAGGGAGTTATATAACTCCTTCTCACGTTATGCAGAGTATGTCCCCTAACATGGAAAGTTATAATCATATTATTAAAATATTAATAGTATAATATTTATATATAGTTAGTTAATTGATTAACAAACCATATAGTATGAATTATAATCATATTAAAATGCAACTCTCTTATAACTTATAGTTTTAATATGAATTATATTCATTCAAATATTTAGCAAATAAAAGGATAAAAGCATGTCAGATTATAATAGCGAACCATATGTTAGACGTGACTTTAATAGTCTTAGACATGTGCGACTTTAACGTTATATTAGGCATGGATTGATTAGCTACTAACCATGCCAGTATAGATTGCTTGCGTAAGGAGGTAATCTTAGGCATGTACAGAAGCTAGCATTAAGTTTAAAGGGATCGGGACCATGGTCTCGCCTAAGGTAATTTCAGCTATGAAAACCAACAAGTTTCTTAACCAAGGTACATGGAGTATCTTAGCCAGTGTGGTTGACACTATAGAAATTGAGGTCCCCTTGAATTTGGAGCCAATGGTAAGAGATCATCTAGATATTTTCCAAAGGATCTATCGGGTTTTCCACTATATCAGGAAATAAACTTTATGATCAAGTTGGAGCTAGGCACAACTCCCATCTCGAAAGCTTCTTATAGAATGACCCCAGTGGAGTTGAAGAAGCTCAAGATTCAGTTGCAAGAGTTGGTTGGATAAAGATTTTATATGCCTAAGTGTGTTGCCATGGGGTGCACCAGTGCGGTTTGTGAAAAAAAAGGATGGTTCATTACACCTTTGCATTGACTATAGAGAGTTGAATAAGGTAACCATCAAGAACAAGTACCCTTTTCCCAGGATTAATGACTTGTTCAATCAATTATAGTGAGCTACAATTTTCTCCAAGATTGACCGTTAGTTAGGTTACCATCAATTGAGGATAAAAGACGACGATATTCCTAAGACAACATTTCGTTCTAGATATGGACATTATGAGCTCATTGTGATGTCATTTGGCTTGACCAATACTCATGCAGTATTTATGGACTTGATGAATAAGGTGCTCAAGGAATTCCTTGACACGTTTGTGATAGTTCTTATTGATGATATCTTGGTTTATTCCAAGACATAAGTAGAGCATGAAGAGTATTTATGAAAAGTTTTGGAGACTCTGAAATCGAGTATGTTATATGCTAAGTTTTCTAAATGCGAATTTTGGTTGAAATAAGTGTTCTTCTTAGGGCATGTGGTTTCAAAGGATGGATTATCCATAGATCCAGCAAAAGTTGAAGCGGTTATGAGTTCGCCTCATCTTGCGATAGTCGATGAAGTGCATAGTTTTCTAGGTTTGATAGGCTATTTTTGTCATTTGTCAAAGTCATTTCTCGCATAGCCACCCCTTTGACTCAGTTGACTAGGAAGGGAGCTTCCTTTGTTTAGGGTAAGGCTAGTGAGGACAGTTTTCAAGATCTTAAAGAGAAGCTGGTTTATGCACCAGTTATTACAGTACCAAATGAATGGGGAAGTTTCATTATTTACAGTGATACCTCTAAGAAAGAATTAAGGTGCGTGCTAATGCAACAAGGTAAAATGGTTGCTTTTGCCTCTCGTCAGTTGAAGAATCATGAATGAAACCACCTTAGACATGATTTGAAGTTGGCAGCGGTGATTTTCGTTTTAAAGATCTGGAGACATTATTTATATAGAGAGAAGATACAGATTTTCACATACCATAAGAGCTTGAAATATTTTTTCACTCAGAAGGAGTTAATATATAAGACGACACATATGGCTAGAATTGGTGAAATATTATGATTGTGAGATTCTGTATTATTTGGGCAAGGCA
Source organism: Benincasa hispida (assembly GCF_009727055.1). Taxonomy (NCBI): domain Eukaryota; kingdom Viridiplantae; phylum Streptophyta; class Magnoliopsida; order Cucurbitales; family Cucurbitaceae; genus Benincasa; species Benincasa hispida. The sequence continues at coordinate 8,645,406 of NC_052360.1, read as the reverse complement.
AATGTAGTGGCAGATACTCTTAGTAGGAAGACCACCTATTTAACAACTTTAATTACCAAACAGACTCATCTATGAAAAGATTTTGAACGAGCTGAAATTGTAGTAGTATTGGGGGAAGTCACTGCACAGTTGGCACAATTGACAGTACAACCAACCTTGAGACAGAAGATTATTGATGCACAGCAGGGTGAACCTTACCTTATTGAGAAATTTCGCCAAGTGGAGTTAAGATAGGATGATGATTTCTCAGTAGCCCTAGATAATGGTCTCCTTTATCAGGGACACTTATGCATAGCTGTAGACAATAACCTTAAGATGAATTTTATTGGCAAAAGCTCATAGTTCACCATTCTCAATACATCTTAGCAGTATTAAGATGAATCATGACTTGAAACGATATTATTGGTGGTATGATATGGAAAGAGAGATAGCAGAGTTTGTCAGTAGGTGAAAGCCCCAAAACAAAAGCCAGTAAGCTTGTTGTAGCCCCTAAGCGTACCGGAATGAAAGTGGAAAAATGTATCTATTGTGGGTTTACCAAGAACAACAAAAGGTTATACAATGATATGGATCGTAGTGGACAGACTTACTAAGTTAGCATATTCTCTTCCAAGGAAGTCTACATATTCAGTGAATAGGTGGATGTTGTTGTATATGAAAGAGGTGGTGAGATTGCATGGGGTGTCGGTGTCTATTGTGTCATAGAGACCCTCGCTTTACATCTAGTTTTTGGAAGAGTCTCTAGTCAACATTAGGAACTTAGTTAAATTTCAATATAGCTTTTCATCCACAGACTGATGGTCAAACGGAGAGTTTGAACTAAACATTGGAGGATATATTATGCGTCTATGCATTGGAGTTATCAGGGAGTTGGGACTTTCACTTACATCTGGGGTTTGCTTATAATAACAGTTATTAAGCTATTATTGGCATGTCGCCATTTGAAACTCTATATATGAAGAGTTACAGATCTTCTGTCTATTGGGACGAGGTCAGTGAACAAAATTTGTGAGGACCTGAGTTAGTGTAGACCACAAATGAAGTAATATATAAGATTAGATCACGAATGAAAACTGCTCAAGGTGGACAAAAAAAGTTAGGTTGATGTTAGGCGTAAAGACCTGAAGTTTGAGGTAGGTGATAAAGTGTTTTTTAGTGAGCACTTATGAAAGGTGTTTTAAGGTTTGGTAGAAAAGGGAAGTTAAGTCCACGTCTCATTGGGCCATTCGAGATTTTAGAGCGGGTTGGTCTGGTGGCGTATCGGCTAACTTTGCCACCGTCTCTTTCTACAGTTCATAATATTTTCCATGTCTCTATATTGAGGAAGTCCATAACAGACCTGTCACATGTGGTAGGTTACGAGCCCTTGCAGTTGAGTGAGAATTTGAGTTATGAGGAGAGACCTATCCAAATTCTTGCAAGGGAGGTGAAGACTTTGTGCAACAAGGAGATAACTCTAGTAAAGGTTTTATACCAGAATCATCAATTCGGGAATACAACATGGGAACAAGAGGACGAGATGAGGACAAAGTATCTAGAGCTTTTTCAGGATTGGAACTTTTAAGGATGAAAGTTTCTTAAGGAGGGAAGAGCATAACATCCCGAATTTTTAATTAATTTTAATTTTAATTATCTCGAAATGTTTGGTTGTTTATTTTGAATTTTAGGTTAAAATTTGAAATTAATTTAAAGAAAAATTGGTTAACATAATTTAGAGATTTGAAATTTTGAAAGGAATTAAATGAGATTTGGAAGAGGTTTGGAATTTTGGAAGGAATTAAATTTTAAATAAGAGAATAAGAAAATTATTTACCTATATATAAATCTTGTATTTTGGAAGGAATTAAATTTTGTATTCTTCTTATCATTTATGAATAGAAGCAAAAGTTTTCTTTTTTTAATATTTTTAAAGGGATTAAGGTTTCACATTTAGTGATTTTAAGTGCTTCCACTAAATTTGCAACATATACACAAATTCTTTAATTGAAACAAAATCACTTCATGTGAAGTCTTGAACCCTTAAAAATGATTAAAGTTAATATATTTCATATTGACTGTGTTAACAATTAAGAGGTTTGTGGTTTGAATCTCACAACTCTTATAAAAATAGAATTGTATTGTATTTTCACAAAAGATATAACTCAATAATGACAAAAAAAAAAAAAACTATTTTTGCAAATAGTATTAATTTAATTTTTTGTTTGATTTTAAAGCATAATAGATTTATCATGAAATTATTTACCTTAGATTGAAATCAAGTATTTGCATTTCAAACAATATCGAAGTTAATTATTAATTAAACTCAACAAATTTCAACTTTTCAAACACAAACTATAATCGAGCAAAATCCTTTTCTTTTCAATTCCATGTGCATAATATAATTTCATTACCTTTCATTTCAAGTATTCCTCCCTCCAAATAAAACAACATACCATTAAATCATAACAAAAAAAAAATTACGTTATTTAAAATTATCTTGCTCTTTAATTCCAAACATAGGGTTAACAAGTAATTCAGCATACTTCCTACTTTCATCTCTATGATTGGGCCACGGCCCATAACCGATGATAAAGGAGCCAATGGGCCGAAAAGCCCAAAAGTTATCCATTCATTCGATGGTTTATAAGTCAAAGTTCAGATATTTAGGGCTTTACGCTGTGAAGGAAGATTGTGTAAGGGTTTCTCTCTTAGCTGCCGCATCTTCCTGCCGCCGCTGTCTCCGATCACTTCGTCAAAATGGTACGTCTTTTTTCCCTTCTCCATACATTCTAGCCTCTAAATTATTCGTTTGTTTACTCAAAAATCAGTGGAAAATGTTAGTGAAAATTGAATGAAAGATAACTAGTTGTTAATCCCGTCGAAAGCTCGTTGATTTGAGACTTTCATCAATGTGCTTGGTTCGGTTTGGATGCAATTAGTCTTACTGACCTGAACTCTGAATCGTGAAGTGTTCTAAATTTGTTGTTTATGATCTGAATCGACCCTCGACGGGGAGTAAATCTGTTTAAACGATCATGTTTCCATTTTTAGATCATCCCAGAGAAGAATCGCAAAGAAATTTCCAAGTACCTCTTTCAAGGTAGTGAATTTTACTGTCGTGTGTGTTTGTTGTTAGGGTTATTTTTGTTTATCTTCGTCGGTTTGCTTATTGTTCGGTTGTTGTTGTTTTGTATCAGAGGGAGTTTGCTATGCCAAGAAGGACTACAATCTGGCCAAGCACCCCGAAATCGATGTGCCAAATTTGCAAGTGATAAAGCTAATGCAGAGTTTCAAATCTAAGGAGTATGTTCGTGAGACATTTGCCTGGATGCATTACTACTGGTACCTCACGAACGATGGCATTGAGTTTCTGAGGACTTACCTGAATCTCCCTTCAGAAATTGTCCCGGCTACCTTGAAGAAACAAGCCAAGCCGGCTGGTCGATCATTTGGTGGCCCATCTGGAGACCGCCCACGGTAAATCTTCTCCTTTTTCTTATGGTGATTTGCTTCCCTTTGCTTATTGGTTTTTTGCTGAACATTGTGCTGGGTTTTACTTTTAGCTTGTTGATTGTACTCTGTATTATTGATTTTATGTTGAATAATTGTCAGTTCTAAATAGTCTTTAACTGCTCTGACTAGATGGGATTCATAAATCTATCCTTTTACACTGATATTACTGTGCTATTTATTCTACACTCTGCTGGTCTCTGAATCATTTTGTAGTTTGATTTTGATTATTCTTTTATCCTCATCCTATGGTATTGCTCTTGATTAGTGGTCCATCAAGATTTGATGGAGAGAGAAGATTTGGTGACCGAGATGGCTACCGTGGAGGTCCTCGTGGACCTGGTGGTGATTTTGGTGATAAGGGTGGAGCCCCTGCTGATTACAGACCTTCTTTCGGGGTAAGCAATTGTACCACTCTTAGGATTTCCCTACTTTTGATGTACATATGTTCAAATTATATTTGTTTGCTATATATGTATGTGCTTGGAGACATGTCAACTGGAGATTGTTTCATCTTTATATTTTGAAAGTAGTGACAGTTTGCTCTCCAGATTGGAGTTGGTTAAGTTAATAACTTTTTAATTGGTCTATGTTTATTCCTTAATATTGTAGGGTCCTGGTGGAAGGCCTGGCTTTGGCCGTGGAGCTGGTGGCTATGGGGGAGCACCTGCACCATCAAATCTTGAATGAGAGAATGTTATAGATGTATGGGAGTGTTTTTGTTAGTTTTAGATTCGAAGCAAATTGACTCAAAGATGTTGAATTAGAACTCATGAGATCATCGTATCAGTTTTGTTTGCCTATAATTAATTGCCGGATCTTTGGTTGCTGAAGTCTGTTTGAATGCCTCTTATTGCAGATTCCTATAATTCTGTTCACACTTTTTTTGAGATTATTATGAATTCATTAACTTATTCCAGAATCATTCTAGTTAACTGTCACTGAGTCTAATCTATTTTCAATCTCTCTTGGGGTTCTAGATGCTTTTGTTAATACTTCGATCGTGATAGAAAAAAAATAGTAATGCATCTGTTATGATCTCCAAATTCCTCTAACGAGGAAGATGATTCCTCTCTTGCATATATGTTTAGTAGACATCAAATGAACATTATACTTGAAACACAGCAATATTTGTGGGAAGAGGATAAGCCCACGTGTGAAATCTCCATGAGCTGAAGGAAAAAGAACCCTGGAACTCTCTATTTGGTATCTAAATATGCCTATCACATACACAAGTTGGTGAACAATAATGATATGTAATATTGTTACCGTTGGGGGGGATTGAAGCTTCAAAGTTCAAGGAATGCGACCTCTCAGTCCAATTGCAATTTGTAATGTAAATGATGAATCTGTTTGTTCTTGGTACACAGTATTCTTGTATTGTACGGTTCATTGATGCAGAAATGCATTTGCTTATATCATAGAGCTTTCCATAATTGAAATGCTTCTCTTTATGATCTTTTGAGCCAAATGAAGCTTTCAATCATTCACGTGAATTGCTCAGAATGGATGAGCTGAGCCATGTACTCCAAAAAAGGTTGTTCAAAGGTCCATGTTTGGCTGTCAAAGAGTCGACCCAAGAAGAGAAGGCTCTAACTTAACAGGCAGATCTCTCGTGAAACATTAACCACCATATCTTCTTCAAAAAGAAGGGGAAAAAAGTGCTTCTGCCTTCTCTGAAAATTTGAGGGAGTTTCCACTTCCATCTATTGGAAACTTTCTATTGTTATTCATTTTTTTAGTTTAAAATCATTTCCTTTTAACACAATCTACTATCTCGAGTTTTAGGTAATCATTGAGTATCTCTAGCGATATGAATGTTTGATTTGTAGTTGTCTTTCATTTGTTAGGTTCGGTACATTGTTTGAAGACCTGAATTTGTAAAAAAAAAAACTTGTGTTGGTATTATACTTGGATATTTAAATTGTTGGGATGTTTGGCAATAGGGTGTAAGCTAGTTTCCTCATTACAGAAAGAACATTAACTAAACTCCTTAATGAATTTGATCAAATCAATCAATCTAATTACATTTTGGGACTCTATTCTTTTAAACCCAACTTTGTTATTTTATTCTTTTGAACACTTTTTTTTTTTTTAATATTTCAAATGAGGATTGAACTTTAAATCTCGATGTTGATAGTACAAGTTCATCCCGATTGAACTATATTCATATTAGTTTCTCTTTTGAATTATTATTTTTGCGAAGAAACTAGAGTTGCAACAAATGCCAAAAATCCTATCCAAAAAAGGTGCTGAAAATCTGAAAAAGAAACAAAAAGGGAACATGAATATATTGTGAAAACTTTTGGGGACTGATGGGGAAATCTTGGATGAAGTGAATTTAATGCATTGGGGGACAAATCACAACACTTGTTATTAATTTTATTGACAACTACAGGGGAACCTTTGCTGGGGAATGGGCTATGATTTTATTTCATTTAAATTATGGGGTCTCTTCTGCAATTTCCCAAAATGTACTCATTATATTTTAGGGGCCCTTGGTATTTATAAGCCTCAACTCTCTCAAGAGCAGTTGAGAAAGATTGCTTCTTTTATACTATTTTGCTTCTTTAAAAAAATAAAAAATAAATAAATAATCTTTTGTATTGTTTTGATTTACACATTTATAAATGAAATAACCACTTTATTTTTTATAAATAATATTTATTTATAGTCAATAACTCAACTATCCTCGCCATCCACGTGTAATTAAATTAAAAATAATAATACTTACCATTTTCTAACGATTTCTTGGAATACAGATATAGAATCTTAATATGATGCAGTCTTATATAGAAAAAACAATAAACTAAAAACCATCATCTCGGAGACTTTCTAAGTGAATAATCATAAATAATAATAATAAATCATTTCCAGGGAAGAGTTTAGTACGTGATTTTTTAAGTCTCCAAACTTGTAAATGTTTATTTTAGTCTATGGATTTTTTACATGTAACTATTTTTATCTAAACTTTTATTTTAGTGTTAATAAATTAATGGTATAGTCTGAATATATGTACTAGTATGTTAATACGAATAGGATTTCAAGCTAAATAAGTTATGGATGAATATTAAGCCAAACGAATTTAAGGTCGAAAAGTAAAATGATAAAGACTATTATTGTTTTTTAATGGTTTAGAACTAAAACATATATTTTAAAATTTTAAAGACTAAATTATATTTTTAAATAAATAATAACTAATATTTGGCAGTTGAAATAATATGTATACTTGTCAAATCGAATATAGTTCAATTGACATTTGAATGTATTAAAAGCCACGAGATCCATAGTTTGAATCCTTCCACCCTCAATTGTGCTAAAAAAAATAATATTATAGTTATGAAAAACATTAATAATAATAATAATTACGTAGAAAAAAACTTTTTATAAAATCAATTATAAAAATAGAACACTTGTATGTTCTTAGTCTAATTTATATATATATATATATATATATATATGTATTTAGATTAGTTTACATGGATCTCAACTAATTTTATAAGATAATTAATCTAGTTTAAGTATTTTATCAAATTCATAATCTTTATTGACCACGACAATTAATTTATGGGTTATCAAATGATTAAGAATATACAATTTGTTAAAGCAATTGACAATTCTAAACAAAAATGACAATTTCAACTTCCTTTAATTAATTGAATTCAAAATGTTGAACAACAAGCAACTATTTCTTTTATAGCTACGAGAAGATTTTAAGATGTTGGAGGAAGAAAAATAGAAACTTGAAAGAGCAAATTCCTTAAAGTAGGGCTGAGCTGACCCAACTGCAACAGCAAAATTGTATGTAATCAATTTAAAGAAGAAAAAAAAAGGGAAGAAATTGCATTAATGGTGGTTTTAATTAGACCTTATTGGAGTAGAGAAGGGCGTTTGTTTTGGTGGAGGGAAAAAAGTCAGCTTTGATTCACGGATTTTCAAACCATTTTGCAGATCAAAAAACAGAAGCAAAGCAATCAATCGCCATTGCCAATCGTTCGCTCTTCACATTTTTCAGACCTTCCTTTTTAAAAAAGCCCCAAATTCCACCTTTTTCCAAAACCCCATTTCCCATTTCTCTTCTAATGCTTCCCCAGATATAGCATTCGTTTTAGAAATCAGTAACTAGGAACAAACAAATTTCCCCCTAGTTGCTGCTTCCCTTTGAAAGCTCTTCTGGGTTTTCTTCAAATTCCCAAAATGGCTACCAAAGAATCGAGTTCTACCACTGCCACTGAGGGAAAAATTAAAGGGGTTCTTACTCATGGCGGGCGATATGTGCAGTATAATGTTTATGGTAACTTGTTTGAGGTTTCGGCTAAGTATGTTCCTCCTTTGCGACCTATTGGTAGAGGTGCTTATGGTCTTGTTTGGTAAGATTTCTTGTTTGTTTGTTTGTTTGTTTGTTTGTTTTTGATTTGTGTTATTAGTATCGAGTTTTAAATGGTGGGGTTGTTCTTGCTTTGATGATTTTTTTTTTTAAATCTCTAAACTGCTGTTCTTCTCTTCTTTAGTTGTTTTCTGAAAAGTTTGTGGAAGTTTTGGCGATCCTCCTCCTGATCTGCTTCATGGTAGTTTACTTGTTCAGTGAAATCATGTTCTGTTTCTAATTTGGTTTGTTAATGCTTGTTTAAATGAGGAATTTGTCTTTTGGGGGTTTTCAGTGATGAATGGAGTAAGGTGATTTCTATTGGCTCATTTCAGTGTAGTTTGTGATAATTTGACATGGTTGGCATCAATTGGGTGGGGATTTGAGGGGATCTGAACGTCTAATCGCTTTGTCGGCGGTATCAGTTGAGGTTGTGCTCAGGTGATACATGGTTGGTTAGATTGGAAACTATGATTTGATGAAAGTTAGTTAGATTGGAGATCCACTAAAGGAAACTAACTATGTGAAAGTTAGTAGGAGTTCAATTCAGGCTTACCTTTTCTGTTTTCAACCTTTCCCTCAATTGCAGTTGTAAATGTATTCTTTACTGTGAAACTTACTAGTGAATCATGGTTGTAATTGTCCATTCACTAGAAGTTTCAAGTTTTGAGTAATATTGTAATGATTTCGATAACCAAACTATTTCTGCGTCGCATAATTTCTCTCTGCAGTGCTGCTGTAAATTCAGAGACACATGAAGAGGTTGCCATCAAGAAAATTGGAAATGCGTTTGATAACATAATTGATGCCAAGAGAACATTGAGAGAAATTAAGCTTCTTTGCCACATGGAACATGAAAATGTATGGTTTGTTTCTAGAAATTATGCTCTTCATTTTAATTTTATTTTCCCTGCTTTTGATTAGCTCCAAGTTTTACTGAGAAAAAGATGGGCTGAGAGCTGGTTTTTCTGCTTCATCCTTCGTAACCGCTCAATTTTTAACCCTTCACAGATTATCGCCATCAGAGACATCATTAGGCCCCCAAAAAGAGAGGTTTTCAATGATGTGTATATTGTTTACGAATTGATGGACACTGATCTTCATCAAATAATTCGTTCTGACCAACCACTGACTGATGATCATTGCCAGGTTTTGATGCTGCAATTTTGTCTTAAATCGTACTCTACTCCGATGATCATTTCTATAAAATAGGAGTTCATGACGCTTATAGTTGGTTTATACTTCTTGGGATCTAAGTTAATGTATGAACTTCATAAACTCTTTCCTTTATTTTAGCAAGTTCGAGCCAAACCACATAGAAAAAGGTAAAAAAATATGAAGTTTGAAGTTTGTCTGACTGGAGAAAAGTTCTCTGGTGAATTGGTGCTAATACCATTCAAAATAGGAACTTTTTGACCCATCTGTAATTAACTGGTCCCTTCCAAATACCAATTCCAGGGATGTTAATATATGTGTTATAATTTTCCACAATTGATCCATTGTGGATGCCAATGAATGAATTTTTTGTTGGGGTTCTGTCCTCGTGAGCCATTTCACTGCATCAAGTTTTTGTGTTCCAGTATGGCGATACATGTGGAATGGATGAGGATTTAAATACTAAGACTAAGACCATGTTATATTTAAATTATAATATACTTTTATCTCACCCATGATTTTCTCATCGGAATTTCATCGGTTGTGTAGGCATTCACAGTGCACATTCATATTTAGATGATTATCATTCATAACTTTCATTAGCCACTAAACTGACATATTATGCACTTGCAGTACTTTTTGTATCAGTTATTGCGTGGGCTGAAATATGTACATTCAGCCAAGGTCCTGCACCGTGATCTCAAGCCAAGTAACCTACTTCTGAATGCAAATTGCGACCTTAAAATCGGAGACTTTGGATTGGCAAGGACAACTTCTGAAACTGACTTCATGACTGAATATGTGGTTACTCGCTGGTACCGAGCACCAGAATTGCTACTCAATTGTTCAGAGTACACTGCTGCTATTGATGTTTGGTCTGTGGGATGCATACTTGGTGAGATAATGACCAGAGAACCTCTCTTCCCTGGAAAAGATTATGTTCATCAACTCAGACTTATAACTGAGGTACAAGTTTAAAACCTACGAGAGTTCATGTATTCAAATCTTTTTATATGTGAAAATCAATTTTTGCATCATTTGCTCTGCTGTCTAGTTCTCTAGATCATTTTCAATGGGCAATGCTTCAGACTGGTCCCCCTTACCTATTGGAGAATGCCTCATCTAGCTTGACATCTTTATCAATTGACTTTAAGGGGAAGATACGTCACCATATCTATTAGCCCTTTAAGATCCTATATTTTAACGATTTGGTAGAGTTTACTAAATTTGGAATGACTTTTAGGGCTAGTTTGAAATGAATGCTTTTTCCAAGTACTTAAAAATGGTAAGTGTTTCGAGCACTTGAAAAAGTTATTCCAAACAGGTCTTTAGAAGATCGAAAAGTGCTATTTGTCAATTTAAACCACTTTCCAACATTAGAGGATCTTAATTTTCATCCTGAAAAGTGAAATCGCTATAAGCCTAAGCAACACAATACAGAAACCTAGGGAAGAATCAGAGTTCGGATGTTCAGGGTCTCGAGCACTCATTCTCCCACTTATATCAACTTCCCTATTTTCTTCTTAGATACTCACCCTTCCCCATTCCCCCTAACATTCATATAAATTTGGGAATGTTGTAGAAGTGAAGAATAGAAAATAGAAAACCAGAAACATAATCAAACAAACATTTTCAAAAAAAATTTAGAGAGGGGTTGGTCAATCTGTCAAAGAAATATGAGAGAACAAATGTCCCAACGAATCAATTCTGTTTAATCCTAATCCTCACATGGTATGAGTTTCAATGTTTGTGGTGTTAAGTGACTATCTTGTATGTTTGACATCTTATGTACACTGAAAAGCTGTTTTGCTGACTGTTGAGAAGTTCCCTACATTACATTTTTGTGGTTGTGTGATATCTTGATTCTCGCCGTTGCTCTTTTTGACCGCATCGTTTTCAGAAGTACTTTTGCGCTTCATTCCTGCTGATGAATGAAGAAAAAGCATGTATATTTTTCCAATTGTGTTTGTATTAATCTGATCATTTACATTGTTTCTTTTTTCTTTTCCAATGTAAAAGCTACTAGGATCACCAGATGATGCCAGCCTAGGATTTCTCCGAAGTGATAATGCTCGAAGATATGTCAAGCAGCTTCCACAGTACAGGAAACAACAATTCTCAGCTAGATTTCCCAATGTGTCTCCAGCTGCTCTGGATCTTCTCGAAAAGATGCTCGTATTTGATCCCAACAAACGCATAACAGGTGTGCAAAAAACGTTCATAAAAACTCTCGATCTATGCTAATTCATGTAGCACTTCCTTAACATCATCAAAATCAAATATGATACTTCTGTACCCTTTTGCAGTGGAGGAAGCACTTTGTCACCCATACTTGCAATCTCTTCATGACATCAACGACGAGCCGGTCTGTGCCAGGCCTTTCAATTTTGATTTCGAGCAACCGTCATGCACTGAAGAGCATATTAAAGAACTCATCTGGAAAGAATCCGTCAGGTTCAATCCCGACGAATCCGCTAGGAGGACAACTCTTTGCGTTTGACATGATCTAGATGCTGGAAATTGAGCCCTTGTTTTCTTTTTCCTGACTAGGATTTACTCTCATGATCAAGTAGATAAGAACAGCAGTAAAATTTGTATGCTTACCCATATAAATTGGAGTCCTCTATTGTACAAGGAGCTGATACTGATTTCTGTGAGGGAATTGAGGGGTTCCCAGAATCATGCCAAACCCCAATAATTTAGGCTTTGTATGACTGAACGAATTCGAAGCAACTAAGAACAAAAAACAACCGAAAACCGAATGGAAAATGGGGCAGAGTATTAGGTATTGGGAGATTTTGGAGGAAAGATTGTGGATGCTTGTACTTTCCATGGATCTAATGAACTAAGAAATAAAGTGAAGGGTGTAATGTTAGGGATGATCTCTTTGTATTTGTTTCAATGTGTGTTTATCAATTTGCATAGTATTTTATTCTAATTAAAGTTTTCTGAATCTTTTGCATCAATCTGTTCTTTTTTTTTTTTTTGGAAAAATGTGATTTTTGTGTTAGGTCAGGGGTGAAGAAGTTTTTTAACTAGGGAAGTAATTAATGGCTGAATCCAGTTTGGAGGCAATGGTTTCAATGAAAGCTGCAAAAGTTTGCATATTTATCCAATGTGATAAAGTTTCTGTTGTTTGTTCCCAAAAAGTTCCTTAGCAGAATGAAAATGGGTTGAATTATAAGTTTAGTTACTCAAACTTTAAAGTTTTTGTCTCTTTGGTTATTGAATTTTCAAAGGTGTCTAATAGGTCAATAAAGCTCAAATCTTTATATCCCCACTTGTTGTACTAAAAAAATCATGTTGATGATTTTGGAATTTAGATACCAAAAGACTACAATGAAATTTAATCTACAATTCAAATTGATCAATGGAATTATAATATATATTAGATCCCATGATTTTTAAAATAAAATTCCACCCTAAATGCTTCAAATGGTAGGTAATTTAGTTCATAATTTGGTTAGTAACTAAAGTCAAAAGAAATAAAGAACAATTGAGATTCAAACTTTTATTTATTATTTTCTTTAGGCTAAAGTGAGTGTCTTTATCCATTTTAAGACAACGGAAGATGGGGAACCAAACAAGTCATATAGTTGATTTCACATTTTCTCAAATTTGCTGGTCTGCCCAAAATTAGATGAATTTATTCTAATTTGTATTTGAGTCTCATTTTGCTTCTATCTTACCTTGCTTTTTCCTCTTATTTTGTATCAATTCTCAATTTATATGCCCTTTTTAGGCATAGCCATTTGATGTGTTGGTACTTTGATCTTTTATTATTTTAAGATAATTAGTATCTTATCTACTAAGTTATGTTCGAATTGATAGTAGAAACAATGAATTTGTTGTTGTAATAAGTGGGTGAAAAAGAATTGAATCTCTAACCTCTTGATTGAAGACATATGCTTTAATTAGTTGACTTATGTTATCGATGATAAAATGAAATTCTGTTTCATAAATTATTATTTATATCGATCGAACATGGTCATTAAGAAGTGCCAATGATGATGGTTATGACAAAGATGGGTTGAACAAATGGATTATTATTGTTGTTATTGTTATGTAACACATCACACTTTTTTTTATCATAAAACTAAAAAATCTTATGTCAGTATTTTCATTAGCTATTTAACAGAGACATATACCAAATTGAATTATTTTTTTAAAATTAGGAATAAGTTGCACAATTTTGAAACTTTGGGACGAAATCAACATGTTCCCCAATCCTTATGAACCAAAAATGTACTATATATATAAATATAAAAAAACATTAACATAAATACACGAAAACGCTAATGAACAATCTCTAGAAGAAATATAAGGGCAGTTTCATAACTTCACTACATGCCTAAGTTAACCAAAAAAGAAAAGATGAAAAGTATTGATAACAAAAATTGAAACAACTACCACACTAGATGAACAAAACTAACAAAACACGGTGGTACATAACACAAACATAGGCAATAACTTCCCTTATATACACATAACTCTTAACAAGAAAAATAAGTATAAAGGCTATTTTAGTACCTTCACCACTATACCAAAAATGACTTCTTTCTTAACTAATTGCTGATTCACATTCAACACGCAGCCACAAAGAACTCAAATTCAATTTAAATCCTTATATATATATATATATATATATATATCGAATTCCATTTAATAAATCTAGTCTGAATTTCATCTTTTAACGTGTACCCATTTCTTTCATGGCGACGGTGATTGCGGCCGTTGCAACCGCCGCGCCATTCAATCAGAGATTCTTTCATCGGCCGGCTGGAGCTCCGCCTCCACGACTGGGTTTTTCAAACAGCTTCCCATGGCGGTGTTTTGCGGAACAGAGGTCAAGAAGATTGCTGGCTATGAAGAAGAAGAAAAGTGAAGAAGATGAAATGGTTAAGGAATTGAAGATGAGTGTGGATAAGAAAATGGGGAGGAAGAAAGCGGAAAGAGATGCTTATTTGGTAGCTGCAATTGTTTCGAGCATTGGGTTCACTTCAATGGCTGCCATCGCTGTTTATTACAGATTCTCTTGGCAAATGGAGGTACTCTGTTTTCATCTGTTTTGTCATTAATATCCATCGACTTTAAGTTTTTGAATTTGGAGTAACTCTGGAATCCTCGACAAGGTATTGCCTTAGTTCATGCCATTAAATTATTGTTATAGCCAAAGTTAAATTTTATAGCTTAAGATGCACTCAATTATCAATATATTTGGACATTTCATCACAACATGTCAGTGATAGGTGGAATAAGCTTAATCTATAAAATAATATTGAAATTGCATGGAATGTGGTAGAATTGATATATTATTTGATCTTGTGGAGTAGCTATGTTATGAAAATTTTATTAGTGCTAGAAAATTATCCCCATGTATTGACATTTATTAATAAAGTGACGAAGAAATGGTTTGAGAATTATAAATTGGAGATAAAATTATATATGTATGTCTAAATTTAGGGTAATAAACCAAAGTTAGGTTAAATTCAAGTTGTAGAAGGAAAGAGCTGAGTATTACAATCTAATTTACAGGGCAGAGAGATTCCGATTTGGGAAATGTTCGGCACTTTCGCACTATCTATCGGCACTGCTGTGAGTTGTAACTGAAGGGATTTGTTTACAACAACTTCCGAAATGTTTAAAGCATTTTCTATTTATCGATGGGTTTTTATTTCAGGTGGGAATGGAATTTTGGGCGAGATGGGCTCACAAAGAGCTATGGCATGGTTCGTTATGGGATATGCACGAGGTAATAAGGTGTTACATTAAATGTGTTAATAATAATGTTGAAAAGCATATAGTAAAAATTAATTTGTAAAGTGTATATATACTTTTTTGAGTAGTCTCATCACAGGCCGAGGGTTGGAGCTTTTGAATTGAACGATGTGTTTGCAATTATCAACGCAGTTCCAGCCATTTCTCTTCTTTCTTTTGGCTTCTTCAATCAAGGCTTCTTTCCCGGCCTCTGTTTTGGTGCCGTACGTCTCCTTCTCTCTTTATTTATTTATTATTATTATTATTATTTTTTAAAAAAAAACTATATTTTAGTCTCTATTTTTTAATTTATTTCATTTTGGTCTCTCAAAGTGTTCGAACTTTTAAAAATAAGGTATTTTGGTTGTCATTTTATTTTATTTTTAACAAAAGTAATGATTTAGTTCTTTTATTATGTGTTCTTATGTTTTAATATGGCCGTGATCTCAAATCACATAAATTAGAAATGAATATGGAATAAAGTAATTCAACATGAACCAAAATTATTGTTTTCAGCTGGTATGAGTGTTGTTGAGTAGTAATTGACATGTAACCTTCTTTTTTGTAGGTTGGAAGTTAAATCTTTATACCTTTATAGTTGTTGTACTAAAAGAAATTATTGTTTTCAAAGATATAAAGGTTAAAGTAGTTATTTTAAAATTTTTGGACTAAAATGAAACCAACTCAAAGTTTAGATACCAAATTAAGATTTAAACTCTTCACTTTTAATATTTATTACATTCAATTTTAAATAAGAATTAAAATTAAAAGACTAATAATGTAATTAGAAAAGAAATTTTAAAACTAAGTCACCTTCCCATAGGCTATAACAATTTTTTTTTTTAAATTTCTAGTTTTTGAAAATTAAGTTTATAAATACTTCTTTTATCTATAAGTTTCAAGTTTTATTACCACTTTTAAATGATATTTTAAAAAATCAAGTCAAATTTTAAAAAAAAAAATTGTAAAAAAGTTGTTCTTCTAGTTAGAATTTAAATAAAAATGTAAGTATTTATTTAAAAAGATGAAAATTATAATAGGAACAATAGAGAAAGCAAAGTAGAAAGCTAAAAACAAAATTCTAAATACCATTTTCATCTAAATCTAGAAAATAAAATTGTAATCTATCTAAAAAATGTTATTTAGGTCAAATCCTTTTCTTTTTCTTATAAATATTAAAATCCAATATTTAAAAGTATTTTCTCCTAATTTTATGAAAAATAATGGATGATACATACGTTCCAACTTTAGAATCCTTCCAACCCAAATTTAGTAAAGTGGTGAAGGAAAATTGAAGTCCAAGTCAGCTTCGTATGACGTGTCGTCCCATGATTGGTCATTGACTTTTATCAGTAATTTTCAACAGGGTTTGGGAATTACGGTGTTTGGGATGGCCTACATGTTCGTCCACGATGGCCTCGTGCACCGTCGTTTTCCATTGGGTCCCATAGCCGCTGTCCCCTACTTACGACGTGTCGCTGCTGCCCACCATGTACTTATCGACATGTCGTCAGTTTTTGCCTCATTATTATTAATGTGATTTTTATTTTTTTTTTTAATTTCGGATTAATTTTACTTTTTTATTTTGTCACAGATTCATCATACGGATAAATTCGACGGAGTTCCGTACGGGCTGTTTTTAGGACCCAAAGTTAGTTCCTTCCTTTTACTGGCTAATTATTTTTAATTTAAAATATCATTTTAGTTATTTTGAAACTCGTTAATTCTAGACTATAATTTCAAAGGTTCAATTCTTAAATCTAGTCTGCTATTTTATTAACTCATTATCTACTAGTATTTTAACTATAAATTTAGAAATATATTTATTATATTGTATCTTCTTACCCTATAACTATTATTAATTAAGTCAAATTTCAATTTATACTCTTAAACTTTAGGGATCCTATCAATTTAAATCCAAAATTAATAATTGTATAATCTAAACCTTGAACTTTTGAGGTTGTAATTTAAACCTTGAATTTTGGATTGTATTACTTTAAACCTTAAACTAACAATTGTATCAATTTAAATCCTAAACTTTCACGAGTATATCAATTTAAATCCTAAATTTTCATAATCGCATCAATTTACATCTTTTTTAGATTTAGTTTGACAAATATCAGATAAAACATTTAATTTTTTCAATCAAATTTATGTAAATTTTAAAGGTCTAATTGATAAAATTGCAAGTCTTACACTATTTATCCATATGAAACATAATAAAAGATTTAAATTGATACATTTATGAAAGTTCAGGATTTAAATTGATACAATTATTAGTTTTTGGTTTAAATTGATACAACCTCTAATGTTTAGGTTTAAATTGATACATTTATTAATTTAAACCTTAAATTGATACAACCCCAAAGTTTAAGGTTGAAAATTGGTATTTTCTCTATTATTTAACTAATTTTAAGATTTATTAGAAATATATATAAAAAAAATGGTATTTTAATTATTTGATTAATTGCATGAAAACGACGTCGTCTGTTTTCAGGAACTGGAAGAAGTGGATGGTGAGGAAGAGCTGCAGAAGGAAATTAAAAGGAGAATCAAGGTTTACAGAAATTAAATTAAATTTTCAATAACAAAAAGTAATAAAAAAGAAAAAAGAAAAAAGGAAAATAACACCACTCTCTCTTCTTGCATATTTATTTATTTGTATTTCATTTGTTTTTCTTTAAAGGGTGGATCGCTAATTACGTGATTGATAGTTAACCAAAATATTGATTAGAATACTTTTTTTCTTTACAAGTTTAGTCCTATAATTATCTAATATTTCAAAGTTTAGAAATTAAACCTATAAATTTAACCCAAAATTAAGAGCTTAAAGACGTTTTGAACAGTTTATAAAGTCTTAAAATTAAATATAATATTTAGCTACTTGTAATTCGACCTTCTTTTTAATCTAATCATTATTAGTTGGATTTTCAAATTATAAAAATTAAATTGAACATAAAGAGAACTCAGGTTATATTAATTAAAAAACTATTAATAATATCAATTTAAATTTTAAACTTTTGTAATTATATTAATTTATATTCTTATTTATATATTGTCCAAAAAATATTATGTGAGACTTACAACTATATCAATTAATCTTGTAAGTTGTCAAAAGTGAATCAATTTAGACTATTTAACAAAATATACGATTTTCAACGGAAATCCTAACTAATAGTCTAAATTGATTCTCTCATGAAACTTTGAGCGTTTAATTAATAAATTATAAGTGTTACCCAATGATTATCTAAACAAAATATAATAAAACATATAAATTGATAAGTTTATAAAATTTAGATCACATTTACATCCGATGAAAAGTAATCCATCAACGGTAAAGTAAAAGGTGAATCTCAAGTGATTACTTTTGTTGTTATTTACATGCTTTTCATAATCTAATAAGGTGTGGAACTCCCCTTAAAATTTGTAATTAAATCATGTAATCTAATTAAAAAATAAAAAGTGTCCGCCGTGGAGATAGAGGTGTAACATTTGCTTTCTAAAACGAGAAGACGTGCAAGCAAAAGAAAGTTACACATCTACTCCACTCTACGTTTCTTTCATTTTGGCTTTCCAAAATTCAGGTCATTTTCTTGCCGACGTATCGTTCTTTCTTGGACTACTTGTCGCCCAATTTCTAAGACAAACAAACCCCAAACCCTATTGCAAATATCATTTTGACTTTTCTTCATCAAATTAAATTTAGAGGAGAAAGAATACGTTCTTCAGTTTAGTTTTCATCCAGTTTCTAATTTTTAAAAATGTTATACATTTCATCCTTAAATTTTGAGTTTGATTTTGATTTATATCATATTTACCCTAATAAAAATATAATGAATCAATGATAATGTGAGATAATGTGAAGGTAGGCGCTATTTGATTATATTTGGTATTGTTTACTTGTGTTTTACATCCATACTGACACACGAGGCACATTTCTAAATCTGTAATAAGAAATGCAAATTGATTAACGAACAGAACATGCTCAATCCAATTGTGTTTGAGAATTATGTCGTACCATTACCATTATCGTTTTGGTTATCGTTACGATTACCATTGTTATTACTGTTTTAAAGAAAAAAAATTATGAACTTTTACTGTTACCGATATAGTTTGACCCTCAGAGGTAACAGTAATAGTAAATGTGACAAAATTCATAAGCAATCCAGTACATTTTTTCGTTACGGCTTGGTAAACATGGCCTTAGTCTCTAAATTTTAAGATGTTACATATAAATGTTTCAATAGTAAATTGATCTCTCCCTCTACTCATAGACATAACGAATGCACTATTAACAAATATCACACTTCTTTTGATTCATAGACATAACGAATGCACTATTAACAAACTACGAAAATCTCTTTCTCGATTTTTATTGTTTACATTTTTCTCACATTCTATATTGTTAATTTCATTACAGAATTTTAAAATGGTAATTAATACTTTACTTAGAGGACAAATTAGATACAACGAGTTGGTCATTAATTGAAAAATTTAGACAAATTCTTTTCCAGTTTTTGAAAAAATTCTTCTCAATCAGTGGTTTGAGAAAAGTACTACTTCAAGATATGAAATTAAAAAATATATATCCATTTTTGAAAAAATATTTCTTTTAGATTTGGGGTTCCGTATTTGGTAGAGTGCAACAAAAAGAATCGAAAAAATCGAGAAACCAAACAAATCTAAATCGATACAATGATTTGATTTGATTTTTTAGTATAAAATTGGACATGAATTAGATCGGTTTTTGTTGGATCCGTATGATAACATTATGAGAGGTGAATAGGGTTTAATAAAACTAATTAATACTTTTTTACTAAGTGTGGGCCCAATTAAACAAATTAACAAACTTTTTGGTGCAAAATTAATTTAAACAATAAATTCATGCAAATAATTTCAATTCAAAATAATCAAGTTAATAATACTACTTTAAAGAACTCAATTTGATTCTAGTATGAAGATTGGTATGAGATATGTAAAGATCAATTCAACCAATCTAAATAGACATTTGAAGGAACTCTGAATCGAGATCTAAGTGGAAGTGAATCGTTCCCAATTCCATTGAGAAATAACGCAAACAATTATAGTCTAAATGGAAACAATTATTCATAAACATTAAATTACAGGCATGCTTCTTTAAGGAACAAGCAGGGATAAAGTATGCAAACATTTGAAGAACCTTTCTTCAAGTATTCCTCGATCATTAAGCAACTCGTTCAATTAGCACGAACGTCGAATACAATGATCAAAACTCGATCTCAATGAACGTCTAAATGAACCTTGATCCCAATCGAGTCCAACTCGATCCTCGAATGGAATTAGAATACCACCACAAATGTTACCTTGGTATTCTCAGTGTGAGAATCCCGGAGTTGTGGGCTCTGTATGATTTTGGATTGAGGAAAGCAGGAGGTAGACGATCGAGTAAGTGGGAGATGTAAGTTATCTGTCGTATAGACGAAATACTCGATCGTTTAGAAAGACGAAGCTTGTCGTATAGACTTTACTACTCGATCTGTAGCAACGAGTAAGCAAGTAACTATCGTATAGTAAACTCGTAACTCAATCGTGTATGCTCTCTATGCTATTGTTTAGTAAAACACTTTTCCTTGATAGCCTTTTGTGAGATTATTCTGAATGAAAAAATTAACTAATTGATTTGGAAAACAATTTTCCTTTTTATCTCAAAGTTACCATTAAACTTCCAATAACCTCCCACTCAATTTAGTTATTAAAGAAAAAAAAATAATTAATTATCATATAATTAATATGTTATAAATAAATATAATAACCAATTTATCATATTATATTTATAACCTATAGTTTTAATATTTCATCATATGAAACATATAAATTATAGTTCTTTTTCTATTTTATGGTATATAATATAAATCATATTTATATTAATTCCTCTAATGATAATGTATCAAATAAATCAAATCAATTATATCACATATAATTGAATTTCCTCTTGTTAGTTTGCAAATTAACCCAAAATCTGATTCTCAACTTGAACTCATTGAGCTACCTAGAGAACCTCATGGACTTGTAGCTTCAAGCTCCAATGGTATGTAAATAACTGATTAAACTCTTTAATCACGAGATCAACCATTCGTTAATTGTTGGTCACTCCATTAAAGACCGACAGCTGCACTATTTGCACTACAGATATATTTCTGTGTACATATGAACAATCAACAGTGCGATGACCATTCACAAATCGTCCATAAGTACAACAGGGCCAATTCACTGTTTTGCCCCATGTAGTTACATTTAACTCCTTAAGTACCACTAATTTCTCTAATGAACAATAAGTCATAGTCCTACTATGACTAAGTCCTTTCGGGCAAGGAGAGGGTGTGGCCACTATGTTTAAGACCCGAAATCAGTCTTTAAGGGAGCAATTTATCTACTTACTCCTGCTTCGAGGAAGGAGTGAATTTCGTCTTGTGTAGCTGAGTTCACAGCTCCCCAATCAGACGAATCCCAAAATGGTAGGTTGTTGAGTTGGCAATCTGGCCACTCTCACCCATACAAAGCAAAGGACCACCCTCATAGGTAGGAGTTTCCAGCTCACTCAGGATTAAGATCATGTCACCTATGGTCATTTTAGTGAGATGTAAGTCTCAATTATCAACGACATTATATAAAGAGACTAATCATTTCATGGTTCGATCTTATACAAACTCTTTGTATTAGAATTCCCCACTTGCATGTCTCCATATGAATGATCAGGATCAAACCATTTGTAGCACTTTACAACACTTGTAACATCTACAAAGCGGGTCGTATCCGTAGTGTCAACAGGATAACGTATCCCTCCTTTATCCATCAACTACAGACCATTTTGGTTATTACTTAAGGCATGATCTACTCGTATGTCTCTACATACATGCTTAAGTTATATGAAATAACCACGAGTCTTAGTTTATTGGTGAGTAAATGTTTATAAAATAACATTTATTTTATTAATAACAATATGTTTACGAAATGTTTACAAGCTACGAGATCAAGAATTGGGACACTAATCTCAACAACATTAAGCAATTAATTTAAGGAACAAATATTGCAATTAATTTCATGCAATAAAAAATAACAAAAAATTAATTGCAAAATTAAAGTAGGAGAGAGATAGAGAAATTAATATTGGAAATTTTATGGTGGTTCGGCACAACCGACATATATCCACTTCCCAAGCACCTCTTAGGTATGTCACTATGAACTTGACTCTTTTCACGACTTAGAGTCAAACCGCTACAATATTCCTTTTCTTCGAGGGCAAGAACAAACCTGATCCTCCATGATTGAGGATTAAGCCGTTACAACCACTCTTGTTGGGATCAAGAGCAACCTTTACAATGAATTTGGAAATGAAGAACAATGTGAAAACTCTCTTGAAGAGTAGATTTATAAACTTTTGCTCAACAAATTTTATCTTCACAATACATAAGATTTGATTTGGGTCATTGGATA
The DNA here is from genome assembly GCF_009727055.1 of Benincasa hispida. Lineage (NCBI taxonomy): Eukaryota > Viridiplantae > Streptophyta > Magnoliopsida > Cucurbitales > Cucurbitaceae > Benincasa > Benincasa hispida. The sequence continues at coordinate 8,623,166 of NC_052360.1, read as the reverse complement.
TTGGTAAAAGAAAATTGAATGATTGAGATTTTAAATTCAACTAGTAGTTAGATTATATATATATATATATATATATATATCAGAATCATTTCTTTTAAAATTAAAAAAAAAAAAAAAGAAGCAAAAGTTCATGTGTCCAAAATTAGCACACAAACATAAAATAATGCATTTTATTTTTAAATTTGTTTTTTAAAGAACAATCCAAAAATCAAAAGTCCACTATGTGTCGCTTCTCCATCATTCTAAATGGCACATTTCAATTAGTCCACTTTTATGAGAAAAGTTATGTCATGTCATAAGCTCGGGTTTTCTCCATTAACTTGTTTCGGTCTTATCTTATTCGTTTGAGGTCCAATAAATAAAAGCAAGTTTGTTATCATCAAAATATTAATTAATTAATTAAAATTAATTAATTTGGGATTAAGGGCAAAAAAAAAACCAACAGTTTTTTATTAGAAAACCAATCAAAACAAAACCAATCCAATAGTATATATATACCCTTAAAAATAAACTATCTTTTAGTATTTAAATTATTATGGTGTATGTATAAAAAAAAAGACCCAATTTTAATTTTAAATTAACAAAAATGACCAATTCAAAATAAAGTGGTAATAAAAATAAAAATTAAAAGAAAAAGAAAAATGCCAAAAATCGAAAATCAAACCGATAATAAATCGTTCCAAATAAAACCAATCCAATGGTTTTGTTTTTTTATTGGGTATTGATTTGGATGTAAAATCGATTGACTTGATTTGGTTATTGGTTGATCTCAAAACCGACAAACCCGAACCGACTACCACCCCTATTATTTGGGAGAAAATACGGTGATTTTTTTTTAACGTGAGCACCAAATATGAAGGAGGAAGGTAGTTGGTCAGTTTGAAGTTTGTTCAATTCTAATTGTATTTTTAATGATCTAATTTTAGTTATTTATTTTTAATAAATCTTAATAATAATAATTTTATTTAAGAAAATATAATATGTATATATGTTTTAAAAAATTATAGTACAAATATTAAATATTTTTTTTAAAATTAATAATAAACTAAAAAGGACTGAATTTAAGATTTATTGAGATTTTAAATTGCATGAATTAAAATTGGACAATTGAAAGGAAATGGATAGGGACCACGTGTGATTCTAGTGTTATCATGATAAGGATTAATACAATTACAAATTTTATGATTTCTTAACAGAAGTCCTAACCAAGACAATAAGTGAAAAATAACAAAAATGAAAAGTCGAAATTCAAGCACCATTTAGGATCATGGTATTAACTTTTCTTCAACATATCGACATCGCTGTCAATATTTCTACATTTCTATAGGTTCGACATCACCTGAGGGATAAATCAATATTTCTATTATTTCGTAAAATGAAAATCATGAAACATAAACAATAAACAATAAAATGTAAGTAATTTGAATATAATATGAATAGTGAACATTTTATGTGGTTTAAAAAAGATAGAATGTTTATTTATTAATTTAAACATCTTTTTAAAAACTTTTTATTCTTATAACTTTTTCATAAATATTCATGGACGTTGATATTTTATTAATATTTTTATCGGATATTAAACATTTTGATGGATTATTTTTCAAGTCCCATGAACTATAATATTACTTCGACAAAGAAATGGAAGTTCTGATGTCGATATTACTGATTCACTAAAATAGACTAACATCGACTACAAGTCTTCAGGTCTTGGGCTCAAGCTCAACGGGCCAGTTTTGGTGGGCCAATTGGAGAACCAAGCCCAATATCTTAGGACACGTAATTTGGTCCATGAAGATTCCCGAAAGTTCGCCCCCCCCCCCCCCCCCCCCCCCACAACCAAAACTCGCAACTTTCTTATGCGCAATCTCAACACCGGAACGGCGACGATTGCAGAAGATCGGAGTACGGACACTCTCATCTTGCTTTTCTCATATCTGATCTAATTCTTTATCACTTTCATCTCTCGCAACATTCTTTGTTAATCGGTGCTTTAAGTTTCGTTAGTTTTCGTTAATCTTACTTACTGCTTCAAGTTCTTTTCCATTACGATCGTTAATATCGTTTTCTGTGTTTGGATATGAAAAGAGTGTGTGTGTGAAATTTGTCTCTCTTGATCCTAAGTTTATGTCTCTTGGAACTGATGAGTTCTGTTGTTTTGCCTATTGTGATCAGATTGGATATATAATCTCTGCTCCTGTGATATTGAACTGATTGGTCTCTAAGTTTGGGGAAGCTTAATTGCTGAAGGTTGTAAAATATATATGCGTGGTGCAGCTGCCTTATTGACTGTAAAGAACAAATTTAGACCGATCCATCCTCTGAAAGGATCATGGGGTATTGTCCCTTCTCTTTGATCGATTTAATCTTTCCATATTTTTTTTTTGGCTCCTAAGTTTTCGGAGTTTTTTCGATTTAGTCTTTGTACCTTAAAAAGTTTCGGATAAGTTCTGAACTTCTAAAGTTAACAACTCCCTGTATTTTATAATGTTTTTGAATAGATCTTGGAATCTCAATTTTGTATCTATTAGGTTAGGCCGCGAATTTGTTTAATACTTACATGACATATTTTTTAAGGGTCTTTTAGTAGGTTGATTTTAGGTCAAAAGCATTGAACAATAAAATTACTGAAAATATAGTTTCAGGGTACAAAATTGGAAGTTCAAAAACTTATTAAATTTTTTTTAAAGGTATATTAGTTAAACTTATTATTCAACCATTCAAATTCTGCAACCTATTTGAATCTTTTTAGTTTTTAGAGTACAAAGATTATATAGACAAAAGTTAATTGAACCAAACATGTAATATAATTTTACTGTTTCTTTTTTGTTTGTTTCCTTGTTTTGCAATTCCATTACATGAAACAATTGTTGAACTGTAATTTGATAGGTAGTCTAGCTTCATCAATACAAAGGCAAGGAATGAAGAATGATTCTGAGGGAGAGTCTGTGGTTACCAAAGAGAAAGCAGACCCAATTGCAGCGTTGAGTAAGCCCCCACCACTCCCTCCCCTTCTTGGTCCATTGGCTGTTTTCTCTTTGTTAGAAACATATCTGAGTCGTGATGGAAATGATGACTAGAAGGGGATGTTTTGTATGTTTACAATCGTTTCCATGTCCACGAACAGAATAAATCATCGTGTGTGTATATGATGTATCCTTTACTTGAAAGACTTTATAACATAATGTAAAAATTTGAGTACATTACTATACAGTTCAGCCCCAAAATGTATAAAGGTTAGATAACTCTTCAAAAAGCTGTCCAAGAGAAGCTTGAAGAGAATTATACAGATCTTTGACATCCACTTTACCCAACGTTGTTGAGAAACTTTTATCAGCCCTACAGGAGACATAATTCATGCATCTTTAATGTTTAATAAGAAGCTTTTGCTCACGAAGATCTGTGGCATAGAGTATTAAATTTGACTTACATTCTGGAATTGCTGGATACTTGGCGAGCAATAAAGTCACAAGCTTCATTATAGCCTGATATTAGTTATAGACAGCGCCCCATCAGTCCAACAAATTGAACATTTGCTAATACACACAATTTACTTTGATTTCAATTGAATGAATATTGAATGATTTTACTCCTTTTCAAGTGTTGAATGATTTGAAATTGGTTGGAAGTGATGGCTTGTGTACTCACCAAGATTAGATGTCCTGCTTTTATTTGTGGTTCAATTATAATTTGTGCCTTCCTGTAAAAGAGTTGCATTTGATGTAATTAAGATCTTATTTCTTCAATCAATTGAAAATATTAGGTACTAAGTTTATTTATGGTTAACTGTATAGTTTTTCTTTCTTCATTTCTTATGTCGATGAAGGTGCAACCCTTGGTGAAGGGAATCTCCATGTTCTTCCACTCTGCCAAATGATAATTAGGTTTGTCAATGTTTTAGAATGATAGATTTTGAATTGTAGGGTTGTTCTAGATAGAACTACCTAAATGCCAGATTGCTCCTACGCTGGAAACGCGTCTTTCGTAGATGTTATGGATTCTAAACTTCACATCTGGACCCATGCTATGAGTTAGTTCTTCAAAGAAACGCAGAGCTGCCTGCAGTTAGGTTCCATAGACTCGTAAAAAAAATCAAATTTCTGTCATACATCTATAGAAGTATGAATGAGAACGGAAATAAAGGAATATCTAACATTAGCTCATTTTACCTTCTTCCCTATAAATGGTTCAACGAACAAGGAGTCTTCAATGTGGCAGTCTTCTGAGATGTAACTGCTCAATTCCTTCAAGTTCTTTTCGTTGATGCATTTGTAAAACCTCTCAATCATTTCTGATGGAGAATTTGATCTTGAATCTAAGCGGGAAAAGGAATCATCCTTTAAGCACGACGAGACGAAATGTAGCTTGACATCGGTGGATAATCTGTTGTTTGTTTTCTTCTTCTTGCAGTTGCCATAGTTTTTCTTTTGCTGTAATATACATGAGGATCTTTTAGTCAAGAATGTACAGGAAAATCTTCTCAATGATTGGGAGCCCCCCAAGTTGACAGCTTGAGGAGGAGGAGGACTTATAATAAGGGACATTATTATTATTAATTCACTGCAAAAGGAGAAATGGGTGTGAGCCTTTTATGAAGACAAAGAATCAAGGAAATATAAAAGGTTTTGAAAAATGGTGCTTATTTGTTGGAAATGGGATAGGAATATTATGAGTGATTTTGCCTTGGGTTGTAGGCAAGGAAGCTTCTTCTTATGGTTTAGTTAACTTGGAATCATAAGTGTTCTGTTCTCTCTTTTACATGTTAATTGTTCTGAAAAGTCCTTAAATTTATGTTTTCTTTTTGTGTGAAAATTATCCCTTTTAGGCTAATGTTCTCATGGGAATGGTTGCCTTTAGGGTTTGGAATGTTGGATGAATCCAATGATCATGTGTTTGAAACAAATGAGAGAGTTGTCTTTTGGGCCTGATAGGTCAAATCTAAACTTAGATTGAAATGACATTGATTTAAGAAAAATCAAAACAATCTAATCAATTGCTCGATGATTGATTCGACTTAGGTCAACTAAAGTCAATATTAATAGCCTAAAATGTATAAAAATTGAAATTGAATGATCAACGCTTTTTATAATTATTTCACACTTTAGAAATCAAAGTGACCAACACGCATACAGAATTTTGCTTGCATGCTTTGTATGATGTTCTTTCGTATTGACTACAGTGAAGAAGAATCAAATTATTTTATACGTATTCAATATCTAGAGCTAGTTCTATTCAAACCTTTCTAATTTACCTCAGTCCAAAATATTAAAAAACACGATTGAAATGTTGAAAGCAAAATTGTTGTTATTTATTTTTTTTTTCATTTTTTAGCTTAAAACTTTGGAAATAATTTTAAAATGTAGATGAAGAAAGTTGTTCATAAGTTTTGATTTTGTAAAATAGATAATTACGGAGACCCTTCTCGTGACACATTTGCCAATCCCAATGCAGTCCATGGGGGTGCTTCTTATCATTAAAATTAAATTAAATCAAATCAGTCCGTAGCTTTTTATCATTTCAATTTCTAATATTTTTGTCGGTTACTTAATTACAGGAAATAAAAATGAAAATAAATTGATTTTTTCTTTTTATGTTTTTTTTTTTAAAAAAAAAACAAATGGAAAAAGAGAGTGGAAGTCAGAAGATATCATTTTTAATGTATTGCGCTGCAAAGTTGTACAATTACACATTTTAAATTCAAAATCATACAGAAAAAGTAACATTATGTTAATGTGTATGATTTAATAAGATGGGCGTGTGGCAAACGATGTATTTGTCACTACGAAGATGACAGTGGGAATCTTGGAAGAGAAATTGCTGAATTTCCTTAAATTCCGTCTGTTCCATCTTTTATCTTTACTCCAAAATGAAAAATATCAGGGAAATTTCATATGCTAGGTTCCATCATGTTAGATTATATTATGGAAAAATAATTCACTCAATATTTGACCCATAAACTTTAAATATCGATAGAGTTGAGTTAGTTATTTTTACTAATTCACTTCATCTCATCCTCAATTCTTCTTCTTTTCAATGTTATTTATTATTCTATCTGTCGACCCTCGCTACTATATTCTAGTGACATATCCGGCAATCAATTTCGTTGATTACTTTTGGTGTGACTAATTCCAACGACTAACTCCAAGTTCCATCAACCACTTTCGACAACTCCAGCAAAGACCACCTTGATAATAACCATCTATGACGACCAATATCGATATTCACCTCGGGTGACCAACTCCAAAACTAAGATCTTCTTCGTTCATCTCCAACAACCAACTCTAACGACTAATTCGAATGATAATATACTAAAAGGAAAAAAAAAACTTAGCTGACTAATTCGAATGATAATATACTAAAAGGAAAAAAAAAACTTAGCTAGCGAAAGTGTTTTTTAAGTAAAATTTGAAATTATTAGTTTATAGTGTTTAATAATCATCATATATAGTAATTTGATATCAAGGAATAGTATGAGGATGATCGAGTCATCCTTATAAACCTACTTGCCACAAATATCTAAAAGATCGATTTTTCTTTAATAGTCCCACCACGAGGTCTTATTTGCTTCAATTTGAGAGGGCTAATTAGCTTGACTATATTAATGAACAATATATTTTTGTATACATGAAATTGGCTTAATTGTTGGCCATGCTTTTAAATATATGTTTTTTTAGATATATGTTTTCTTTTTACAATTATAACCTTATTTTTTTGTGTATGTTCAATCATATGCTCCACAATCTTTAAAATATGTAGTAAAGTTATTGATTATATAAATAATAGTATTTTATTTACATTAAATGTAATAGTTACATGAAGAAAATTGTAAAATATATTTTTATTTATTAAATTCACATCTCAAATTAGTGTTAAAAATTTAGGAAGGTGTATGTAGTTGAATGGAAAATATTGAAAGAAAACAATTCCACATTGAAAGATTAAAGAAAATGACGGGCTCCAAGTACTATTGAAAAATTCTAGGTTATGGTTTCAAATAATCTTCGCAGCTCAGGAAACATGAGCATAGCACAACTGACATAAAATTTGTACCATCAATTTCGATATCAAATGTTTGATTTCTGAGTCTGGTAACTCTAATGGTAGCCAATACTTGGTACTAATATACATGTTAACTTACGAATTTAGTCCAAAGAGTTTTCATTTTCAATAAAAAAGAAAAAATACTAGATACAAAATTGAAACTTTAGAGTTTCATTAGACATAAAATTCAAAATTTTGAATCTAATAGATCAATTAACTTTTAAAAAAATTGAAATTATCAATAATTTATTAAACAGAAAATTGAAAGTTCAAAAACCATTTAGGCATAAAACTAAAAGTTTAGGAACCTAGTAAATAGGTTTTTAAAGTTAATAAATCAAATAGATAAATTGAGGATTATAATTTGCCGTAATATATAATAAAGTTTTGATTAGATTTTGGGTTGAACTTATGGTTTACTTTTAATTAGTAGTGGTAGCAATGAATACACGTTGCTATCGAAGACATGATCAACTTAGGAAGAAAATAAGTTATATCGTTATCCTAGCAAGTTACATCACAATATCAAACTGATGTTCATCATTCACACCTACTAGTAATTTAGACCCACTCAATAGGATATTTCATCTTTCATGCTACTATTTAGCTAACTCTTACGACTAACTGTGATTACCACTATTGTCGACCAACGTTCCATTATTTTAAATTATTAGTTTATAGTACTTTGTGTTCATTCTTTACAATATTTTGACATTATTGATATAACAAATCAAACAAATTTGTATACAAAAATACTTTTGAAAATGAGTTGCGAAGTTTGTGAGGGTTTTTGTTTGAAATAGTTTTTTCATGAAAAGTGTTAAGTGAAAATGAGGTTTTGAAAAACATTTTTTTTCAAGTTAATTCAAATAGGCCTAAATGCATGTTTAAGAGTGATTTTGAAACAATTCAAATCAATTTTGTCATGTTTAAAATCACTTCAAAGTATATATTTATTGAAATTCAATGTTTTATTTTATACTTTTAAGTATTAAAATAAATAGTAAATGAATAAAAGTATTTTTCGAGTGATTTTTAAAAGGACAAAAGTAATTTTAGAATATCCGCTTGACATGAAATTGTTATTAAAAGTAGTTTTGAATTTGACAAAATGATTGCTAATTATTTATTTATTTCATATTGAAAATTTGTCATTTGGTTTTGTCTCGGAAAAAAAAACACACTTAAATCATTTGGTTTTGGAAGCATTTCACATTTATCATGGTGACTTGATTGATTGGTCAATTTTTTTTAAATATAGTAATAGTAAGGTGAGAATTGAATCTTTAATCTCTTAGATTGTAGTACATGTCAATATCATTTATGATTATTCATTGGTCAATTTAAAGTATGAGTAAATGAAGATAAAATAAAATTTAAAACTATATTAACGCCATTTATTCTTTTAAACTAAATTTGAATATTATTATTCATGTGTACACATTATACAATTAGGCAAAGAGGTTTATCTTTCTAGTTTTTATTTTTTTTTTCCTTTTCGAAGTCATAATAATACAAACACAAAAGCTCCCAAATTGAGCATAGCTTTGTGAATAAAGCATCATATCATATCAATGGTCATGTTTGATCCTCCATCTTAATTTTGAGAAATTGTTATAAATGAAAAAATGATTGAAAATATTTTGGAATATAGCAAAATGATAGTCTATCATAAATAATTAGTTACTCTAACACATGAATCCACACAAATATAAAAAATTAAGTGGTGATATAAAAGAAAACTCTCCTACTCGCAAGAATAACATATTTTGTGAGGATCATGTCAAGTTGAATAGAGAATAGAGAAAGAAAGATGGTACAAATTATAAGTCAAATAACGCTCTTGTTCTAAATCAAGAATATTGGCAAAATAAAAAATAAAAATGCACTAAGCAAAATTTGAGAATTGATTGCGACAATTTCTTTAAAATTGTAATGGTTAATTAATCATATGTGCAAATTGCACCTTACAACAAATTTATTTGTGAGTTCATAGTATTTATTATAAATATTGCCACTAATTGTGCTGGATGTTTGACCCCTAAACTGCAAATTTCACTATCTTATAACAAATAATCAAAGGCAACATGTCTATATTATATATATATATATATAGGCTATCATATTATAAATACGATATTTGTGATTCGAATCCTCCTACCTTCAATTATACTAATAAAAGGACATATCAATATTTTGATTGATATTTCCGCGTTTTCATAAGTTCGACATCGACATAAGGAGTAAATCGATATTTCCATTACATTGTAAAAAAAATCCATAAAATATAAAATATAAACAACAAAATACCACTAATATAAATATTAATGTAAATAATAGATATGTCAACTTGTTTAAAAATCATACTAATTCAACTTTTTTTTTTTATTATTATTTTAACATTTTTTTAGAAATATTTATTAATTATCAATATTTTCATCTACATTTTTTTTTTATTAATTATCAATCTTGAAAATATCTTTAAAAAAAACTTTGATACTTTCATCGATATCGACATTTTAAACTTCGACAACAATAAACACAACTTCAAACCAAAAATTGGCACTACCAAATTCAAAAAGTAATCTCTATGATATTATATTGGAAGCATAAATTGAATAATGCTACTTTAGAAAACTTCTAATCTTCATTTTTAATGCTACAAAAAATTTCTTTCTAAATTCATTTGGTAGAAAGAATCAGAACAAAAATTTATTTTGTCTCTTTTAACAAATTCAAAGAATTAGGCAATTTTGTAAGTCAAAAGTTGACAAATGTAGCATATAATGCCTCAAAGTGAACTTTAAGAATTAGATTATCAAAACCACCAAAAATTTTATGAACACTCAAGTATGGTTATTTCCATTTTTTAAAATGAAAATTCATGTAAACTAAAATTTCATTGATGACTTTTTTAATTCCAGTTAATTAAATAGATTTTTTTAATAAACAAACTAATTTAGATGAAGGGCGGGGCCGCTTTTTGAAAACATGGACTTCCTCTCCTATGATTCACCACCTTTATATAGAAAATAATCCAAAAAACTATTTCCATGTATCGAGGTCTTTATTGGAGAGAGTTTCACCCAAAACTTGCTTTCAGGGTATAGAGCCACCGTCGTTGAGTATAGCGTGTGGAGGTACAGAAAGCTTATTGGAGGTCACCACACCCCCGTCTTTCCACACCTCTGCGCAAGCCCCGTCTAGTCAATTCGTCTAAACCCAACTGCTCATTTAGCCTCTTGAGCAGGTCTTGCAACTGATGTCGTCTTGTCTCTAGCTGTACTTGTGAGGGGAGATTAAACTATGTAGTTTTTGTGCGGTCTAGTAAGTTAGACGATAGTTTCGAGGTTCATCAATCTCTTAAGTCATTTGAATTTGGAACTGATTAGGCGATTCAAATATCAAGTGATGTTTATACCTTTTATTTCCAATTGTATTTTATCTCTATATTTATATATAATATGTAGCATTTAAATATATATAATCTTAAAACTATATGGTTCTTAAAATTGATTATGAGTTTCAACTACTTTACGTATATTTTTGGTCTTACATTAAAGTTAAGTTTTAAATCTAAAGATTTCAAAACGAAAAGATGCATAAGAATTATTATTCACACTCTATATTTTAAGTGTTGATATATATATATTTTTTTGTTTATAAAAAAAGTGTAAAATATTAGCAGATGAAAATAGGATATTGAGTTGTAAATCAAAATTTTGAAAAGATTAAAAAATTATCATATAAATTCTTTTTACAATAATTTCAGTTAATTCTGTTGACGCCTTCATAGGATTTTGGGAACATTTTAAAATATAGATTAAAAATAATAATAACTATGTGATGAAATAACAACAATATGAATTGTTAAATTGTAAAGATATTCATCTGTTAGGATATTCATATATTAGGTTGAGAATTGTTAAGATGTTTGTTAGGAGATCTGCTAGCTATTTTTGGTATTTGTATACCTGTACTTTACTTTATTGAAATATAGAATATACACAAAAATTATTCATTCAGAGAACTTGATATTGTATTGTTTGCTTCAAGAATTGTCAATCTAAAAAAAATATTTTTTACTTTTTGAAATATGAATTGTTAAATTGTAAAAATTATTCATTCAAGTCTGAGAACTTGGTATTGTGTGTTGCACTATTTGCCAAACATAAGTCTTCATTTTTCATCTTTGAATCAACAAAAATATGAGAAATGTCCATGATTCTTCACTATATATATATAAAAAAATATAATAACTCTCAAATCAAAATTAACTTGTAAATGAAAAAAAAAATCATAAATTAATATTAGTTTTGGACATTATTAAAATTAAAAGGAAGTATTTGCTACTCTTTGAATGTCATCAATTTTCTCTTTAAGAGACTCAAAGAAGTCTGGAACAACCAAACGTGTCATGTTTGAAGGGTCAAATACATCATTTTGAAATGCAAAGTTTGCTCCTTCAATGAAGCTTAATAGATACGAGACCAATGCCCCTTCATACCACTCGAATGCATTGATTTTCAACACTTTTAGAGCTCTTATTTTGTGAAGTTTTTCCTATATAATCATTAATATTTGTGATTTTCTTAAAATATGAATGATTATTACCATAACCATGATTATTTAAAATTACATCATTTGCTTCAGGGAATCTCTAAGTTAGTCGAGATTCATGATTTTTCATAAATAGCTTATTGTTTTGTTCAACCACGAGAAAACTTGATATAAGTTCATAACACTTTTTAAACATATCGATAAATGGGAATAGTAATCACTTACGGATTTAAAATCTTGCAACCTTAGGTGCATTCAACCATAACAAACTTTAGGAAGAATTATTGTTTTTTTTTTTTTATTTTTTTATTATCGTACCTTTCTTTTAAACTTTGCCACAAGACATTCCTTTACCGTAAGATATTCAATCTTTAATCCCTCATGAAGATGATGTCGAAAAAAAATCATGGCTTTTGCTTTTTCATGACTAGAAGTCTTATTTCCTTCTTTAATCGTTTCTCCAAGATTCATGGCATCCAAATGAATTTTAGCAGACCAATGATAAATAATTATTACCATTGATATCTAGAGCTAGAAACTCTAATTTGGTAAGACTTGTCACGTTAAAACTATAACAAAGGAACACACTTATATTAGAAATTTAATAAACATATATCGTTTATGTATTCTATACAATGTAGGTAATTATTAGAACATGTTGTATTATGTCTTTAAAGTATATATCCAATATAAATAACATACTCAATATATATATGTACCGTTGACATGATATTCATATATATAAATAATAATAACAAACAACATAATACAAAATGATTCAAAACAAACATGTCAATAGACCACTAAAGTTATAAACATATCATAATACATAGCAATTTACCAATCCTTTTGATTAAATTATCAAGTAATGAAAATTCAAATATGCACATTTTATCCACATATTGATGGTACTTCAAATAAATAAATTGCAATATATGCTCATAGAAAAAAAAACGATTGACAACATACTTAGATAAAAGTGATATAACTATTTAGATCAATGCTATGAATGACACAAACAACAAGTTTAGGTAAAATAAGAAAAGATCTCATAGAAAATAAACAACACAACATATGAATCACGTACATGAGCAAAAACATAAATCATAAAGAAAGATAAATCCAACCATGGAATTATTGTAAACAAATTATCATTTTGCAAGTATATTATATCAATAAGAAGAACATGTTAATAAGAGGAACATATTATCAACTTTGAAACTATATACAGTGTATATATGAGGTATTGGATACATATACACTATATATATGAAACGTTCATAACTCAAAACACATAAACAAATGCAAAAACGAAATTAACCTACCTTTTACAAATGAAAGTGGTAGAATCGTGCTATAACATATGATGAAATAAAAACAATATGAACACTAAAATAACAATGAAAGCAAGACAATAGAGAAAAGTAGAAGAGAATAAGTAGATAACTAATATTGAATTCAATTGTGGTGTGTCTTACAAATGCACCATACACCACTATTTATAGGATATGGAATGGTTTATGTTACAACATAGACGTCAATGGAGAGTGCATATTACAATATGCAATTCAATGGGAGGTTCGTGATATTTGATAACATATGTAAGTTATGGATATCTACCATAAATAGTATATTGTAATATATATTTCATTTATAATAAACTAAAATTTAACCAATCACGAAGAGACGAAGTTTTTTTTTTAGAAAAATAGAGAATTTGATTTTTTTGACTAAGAATTAGGATAGTTGTTAGAAATAGCACAAAAACTTTTCACTTTTTACAAATTGGTCAATTGATTTTTATGTTCTCGTGTCAATTCGATAAAATCGATCTCAAGACAAAAAAAAATATTTTTCATATTATTATGGTAGGTTTGGCACATTTTTCTTAACCGGTCTTTTACCAAGCTAGTCAACGAAACCATATAATAATAATAATAAGGATAATTATTTTAAATAGTAAAATTGTTAAAAATATTTTTAAATATAACAAAATATTATTGTCTATTAATAATAGATCACGATAGACTATAATAGACATTTATCAATTGATGATAGACCGTGATAGATATTTATCAAACATGAATAGATTTCTATTGCAGTCTATCATAGATAGATAATAACATTTTATTATATCCATAAATAAATTAGTTTATTTTTCTTTATTTGAAAAAAAAAATGAAAATAATGATGGAAAAAAAAACAAAAAATACATAAATTAGTTTAATAATAATGATGAAAACAAAAAACAAAAAAAAAAGCGTTAAGTGTGGAAAGGATTTTTTTTTTTTTTTTTTGTGTGTTATTTTTTACCATTACCTTAAAAAATTTCTATCAATTCATTAAGAGCGACCTATATCTCTATGTTCTCATTATAATTAATGAATTGATGAGAAATGATTGGCCTAGAACTATAGATTTTCATTACCCTAATTAAACTTTAAGCTTAGTTCAAGAAAAAAAAAAACTTTAAGCTTCTAATGATTAATTAATACCATCTCGATTTCAATTAATTAAATGAAAATATTTAAGAAAAAGTTCTGTCATGGGAAGCATAATCATTAATTCCATCTCCTACAATTCTTGCGTGAAGCTTAAATTAACCACAAATTAATATATTAATTTTACATTTCCCTAAAACATTAATATTTTCATTCTTTTTGTAATTTAAAATTTTACTTAATTATTTTGAAGGTGTATTTTAAATTTAAGTCTTATTTTGATCACTGAAATTTGAAAAACGATCGTATTAATCCTTAAATTTTTTAAAAATATTTATTTTAATTCTTACTATTTAGATTTTGTTAACTCATGAAATTGCGTCTAGTATGTATTGAGTAAAATGAGTGTGAAGTAAAAAGCCTACAACTAATGCAATTTTTAGTGCAACTAACTTATTTGATAGTCTGGTTATCCAAAAATACAAGTCATCTCATCATTTTGTTTAAGAGTTAACATAATTTTAATAGTAGGGACCAAAATAAGCATTTTTAAAAATTTAGATACTATAATAGACGTTTTTAAAAGTTTAGAGATCAAAATAGAACAATTTTCAAAATTCAAAAACTAAAATAGGATTTAAACCTATATTTTACTTGTTATTGATTAATTTTTAAATATTAAAGAAAATAATTTTGTTTTTAAAAAATCAATATAATATACTTTAAAAAAATTATACATTGAATTGATGAAAATTTAAAATAAATTTGATTAGATAAAAAATAATAAATATATAAAATAAATTTTATTTTTAAAGTATAAAATTGAAAACTAAATAATCATTAAAAATTCTACCGAAAATCTAAAAACTAATTGGATACCGCTTTAAAATGGGTGAAAATTAAGTGTCTTTAAAAGTAATTCTTACCGATGATTTTTCTATGCACGATCAGAATTTATTTTTATAGAATTAATTGAATTTCAATTTTAGACCAAATGAAATGACTCCAAAAGATAATAATAATAATAATAATAATAATAGTAAGCCAAGAAAAAGTCACTTTTAGCTGTCTCATTAATAAAGGGTCTAAATTCTCTTTAATTTTTCCTTTATGCAATGTATTCTGTAAAAATTTATATTCTCAAAATCTAACTTTTCAAATTCAAGGAAGATAATTAATTTTTACTTAGAATTTTCATTCAAATCAACTTTGTACTTTATAATTGTACTAGCTTTATGTTATGACTTATATCATATTTATTTCATTGATCATTTTCAGAAAAGAAAAATGTACCATATCCTAAAATCCGTTTCTTTCAATGAAAATTATTTAATGCTCAAACTTCAATTGAAGTGTAAGTTTAAATTATAAATTTAATCATAATTTTTTAGAAATTCAAAGATTAAATACATTAAAACCTTACCATTTAATTAGAGATCAAATTTATATTGACCTTACCATTTAAACAAAATTAAATCCAAACATATTTGATACATAAAATTATACACTTGTTAATCTCAAAGGTAAAAAGAAAAAAGATCCCAAATTGAAAATTGAAAATCAAAAGAAAAAAAAGTTCAAAACTTTGACAAATATGAAAATTTAGAGGTAGAAATTGCAAAAAAGATCCCAAATTAAAAATTGAAAATCAATTTTTTTTTTAATCTTTTACAACTAGCACCCTTTTTCACAATTCATTATAATAGTTTTTTCTCGATATTTTTCAACAAGAATAAAAATTAACTTTTTTTCATCTCACATACAAATTATTGATTTTTTTTTTTTTGGCTATCTTGATGGTTATAATCTTTCCCAAATCTTAGCTAATCTAAACGTAAATCAAGTCTTCGTTAGTTATTTTATTCTTATAGACCAAAGATTTTTTAAAATATAATATTTTAAATATTTAAGATGAATCAAATTTTCACAAATTGGGACCCACTTCTCTAAACTAAAAATCTCCCAAAGTATATTTTTAACATTTATGATCAATTAAATATCAATGATAATCGAATTCTACAAAATTACATATACAATCTTGATATTCAAGATTACCAAAAGGTGATAGAAAATTTTCGGAGATTATTTCTAACAGTATCTCAACAAAATTTTATTCCAATAGATATTTCCTTAAATTTTATAGAATTAAAAAAATTGAAAAAAGTATTTAAATTAACAGATAACCCCTCCATCCTATATCCACATATGTTCTATTTTATTGATTTTTTATTTGGTATTTTGTCAATTTTTTTTTATCACGTATTAAAGTTATTGACATTGACCTTAATTTAATACCTCACATAATCACAGCTAGCCTTAGCACTAACAAGTCCTCGTATTTAACTGATTATACTAAAACAGCACAATAAATTACAACATTATATTCCAAAACTATATACTAAATATATATAATTTGCATGGCACAACACAAAAAATTAAATTTAGTTTAAAAAATGAAAAAAAATAATCAGGTGAATAATAATAAATAATGAAAACTCAGTTAACAGAGCCCCAGAGGTGGACTCTCCCAGGTAAACATAGCCCAGTTCGAAATTATCGTCTACGACGCCCTCATCATACTGCCCCTCCATTCTCCACCGTCCGATCAATCTCCTCCACATCCTCTTCCCCGATCTGGGCCCCTCTTTCATCTCAACCGTCCAACTTTACAATATCGTTTCGCCTCCTCTGTTGCTCACAAGAACGCTCTCCTTCATTGCCTTTACCCTTTTCTCTGCAAATCCCTTCATTTTCTTCCCCGCATTGTTTAAAGGGTTTGATTCGGATTTATGATCCTTCATTTATTCTTCTTATTCTTCGGTAGAAATCGAAGATTCATTGTGGGTATTGACAAAAAATGAAAGATTCAGAGAAAGTTTTCTGGGATCCGATGAAAAATCCCGCCGGAAACCACCACATTGCCGCCGCTTTCAATTCTCAGTCCAGACCTTCCTCTAAGCTTCTCTTATGTCTCATCTTCTTCGTCTCTTTCACTTATCTCATTTACTCTCTCAAACTCCTCTCCTCTTCTCGCCCCTGTTCCGACCCACAACCATTTTCCTCCTCCTCCGCCGCCACCGCCGTAGATCCACTCCTCAATCTCACCGCCACTGCCGCAATTTCACTTCCGACCACATTGCAAGAGGGTTTACCCACTACGAATCAGACGGAGCTCCGACATGTTGTTTTCGGAATCGCGGCATCGGCAAAGCTGTGGGAACAGAGGAAGAACTACATCAAGCTCTGGTTCAAACCGGAGGAGATGAGGGGGACGGTTTGGTTGGACCGGAAAGTGAAAATCGATGAAGATTTCGACGAACTCCCGCCGATTAGAATCTCCGGCGACACGTCGAAGTTCGCGTACAAGAATCGACAGGGGCACCGGTCGGCGATTCGGATCTCGCGAATCGTGTCAGAAACTTTCCGGCTGGGTTTGAAAGACGTGCGGTGGTTCGTAATGGGTGATGACGACACCGTCTTTGTCACCGAGAATTTGCTTAGGGTTTTGAGAAAGTACGATCATACTCAGTATTACTACATCGGAAGCTTATCGGAGAGCCATTTACAGAACATTTACTTCTCGTATTCGATGGCATACGGCGGCGGTGGGTTTGCCATTAGCTACCCCTTGGCGGAGGCTTTAGTGAAAATGCAGGATCGGTGTATTCAGAGATACCCCGGATTGTACGGCTCCGATGACCGGATGCAGGCTTGCATGGCTGAACTCGGTGTTCCACTCACTAAGGAACTCGGATTTCACCAGGTTTGTTAAATTTACATTTGTGCTGTAATTTTAACCTTATTTTAATTTAATTCTGGGTTTTAAAAAAGTACTTTTACCTTAGATTTTCTTTGGTTAAACTATAAATTTGGTATTTACACTTTTACCACGTTTCAATTTAAAAATTGTGTTAATGAGATCAGTAAAAAAATATTCTTCATTTCAAAAGTTTGGTTAAAATTTTAGGTGATTTTGTTAAAAATCTCATTAAAATTGGGGAATTCTTATTTGTCGGTGATATTTAGGGGGTTTTGTCTCTTCATCTGAAAAAATGCCTACTGTTTTTGGAAAATTATGTGCTTTAGTTACCGACATTGTTTTGAATCAAAATTATTGGTGCGGATGGGCCGAGTTAGAGCGAGAGGTTAGCGAGTCATTTCCGAGTTATCATTATTATTATTGTTTTTTAATTTAATTCTGACATCATGCATCTTTTAATGGTGGACAAAGTTCGAGGCCTTGGGAGTTGGGGAATTTGGAATTTTTCTGAAATAATCAAATTTAAAATTTAAATAAAGATTTTGATTACTGATTTTTAAGGTAGTTTGTGCTTTCGTGGATTAAGAATGTTATAATATTTTTGTTTAGCTTAATCTTCATTTTAATTTAATTCTTTCAATCTCTAGAGTCAATGCTATATAAGTAGAAATTTGTTGTGTAGACTTAAAAATTTGCACGCCCTTAATGATTATAAAATACATAAATTCAATAGTGATAGTTTCATTAAATAATTTAAAAATCAAATTAAAAAAAATTAAATTTTGTTTTTTTTGGGGAGGGGGGAACTAAATGGGTCAAATTTGATAATATAAAAAGGAACTTTAAAGTCACTGAAGATCTACTATTTGTTTGTCAATATTTATATTTGTTGGTATTGAATGGGACCCACCTTGTCCTTAAGACAAGACCTGTCATAAAACAGACGGTTCTAATACGCTGACACGTGTCATTGATACGCATGGTCCCCATGTGCGAGAAAAAAGAATTTATAGATTATATATTATAGTTGTAAGCTTTGAATTTCTTTCTTCTGTGTATAATTATTGCCAAAAATAATGTTGTTATTGAATCAAAGAATTCTTTTTTTTTTTTTTTTTTTTTTTTTTTTTTCTGGGTTTGTATTGAATTGATTTGAATTGAATTGAATGATCCAATCAGTACGATGTATATGGAAATCTATTTGGCCTGCTCGCGGCTCACCCGATCACGCCATTCGTGTCGCTTCACCACCTCGACGTTGTCGAGCCAATCTTCCCCAACGTCACACGCCTCCAAGCCCTCCAACGTCTCAAAATTCCAATGGAACTCGACTCTGCGGGGCTAATGCAGCAATCCATTTGCTACCACAAATCCAACTCGTGGACTATCTCCGTCTCTTGGGGCTTCGCCATCCAAATCTTCCGTGGGATCCTATCTCCGCGTGAAGTCGAAATGCCTTCTAGAACATTCCTCAATTGGTATCGTCGCGCTGATTACACGGCTTATGCATTTAACACCCGCCCTGTCAGTCGAAATCCCTGCCAGAAGGCATTTGTGTTTTACTTATCTAATGCCCTACGAATGAACTCGACGAAAGGGCAGACGATCAGTAAGTACACTCGACACCGAGTGCCACAACCGATGTGTAAGTGGAAGAGCCCAAGCCCGGGTAGCATTGACGTTGTTAAGGTGATCAAGAGGGCAGACCCCAAGTTGTGGGAAAGAGTAAGTAGTAGTTAATTTGAATGAAAAAAGTTGAAATTGATATAATTTTTAAAAATGTTGTGACTGATTTTGTTTGTGTTTTAATAATCAGTCTCCAAGGAGAAATTGTTGCAGAGTGATGAAATCAAAGGAGAGGAAGACAATGATGGTGGAAGTTGGAATATGCAAAGAAGGTGAAATCAGTGAAGTTTAATTAATTGAGATTCATCTCTTTCTAATTTTAATTTTAATTTTTTAATGTTCTAAATTATTGGGGCTCATCATCTTGGATTTGAATATAGAAATTAAGGTTGTATTTAATTACTTTATATATAAATATATATAATATGATCTAAAATAGTTCTTCCATTGATGGGTGCTGGAATATAAGGTAATAAATGATAACTTATAACTGAATATACTAAATAATAATAAAAAAAAAACCACTGATAACTGAACTATTAAAAATGGATAGATTTTGGAAGTCAGATCTTGATATATATTTAGTTATATTATTAGTATGTGCCATTGTTTGCCTCTTTCAAAGATTCTTGGAAATGTTTTTTTTTTTTTTTCTTTTTCTTCAAGAAACAAATTAATAATTGTATGGTTTGGGTTTGTTAGGGTTTGAGAGGTTGATTTTAACCTTTTGAGGTAAACAAATATTATGGTATGTAACCATGCTCGATATTTTCATCAACGTTTGTATAGTTCAACGTCTATATAAATAAAGTCCTAATAAAAGGACTTTATTGTCATACAATAAGATGAATAAAATTTAAATTATAAATTTAGTTCCATAAGTTTGATTTTTCTAATATTATAAGCTATAGTTCAATGGTAGATATAAATAATATATAAAATGTTAAACTATTTAAACTTTAAAGATGTATAATTTGTAAAAATATGTATTTCGGATTTTGGGAGATTAGTTGTAAAAATCTGAGTTGGGTTTTGCTACTACTTTAAGTCTTAGAGTTGCATGGTTGTCAAAAGGACTTCTAAAAGTCTCTATAGCTTTGACTTTATTTTAATTTTACTTAACCAAATGTGTTAAAAGTAATTTCTAACTTAAATGTTGAGTTGGACTCATCCAACGAGAGTTTCAAACTCTCATAGATGAAATTATTAAGTTAGTTTCCTTTGTGAATGCGACTTTATTTGGTAAATATTGTTGCTCATAGGTTGGCCTTTGGTTTATCAAAAGTTATCATGTTTCTAGTCTTTTCTTAGTTAAATGAAGTTTTAGTTCTAACAAAAACATAAGATTTCCCATAATTTAAAATATTTTGGAACGGTTTAAGTTGATTCATTTGTGAAAATCAAAGTTTAATTGAATCAAGGTTATGATTAATATAATCCCAAAATTTAAGAATAAAAATTGATTTTTTTTCTCTCCTAAATTTAACTAGAATAATCATTATAGAAAGAAGTAGTTCAACTACAACGTCTTTGTTTGAAAAAACTAAAGAAAATATTAATAAATAATGAATTCTTTTTAGAAAAAACCAACAACAAACCAATAATAAAAGACTGCATTTCACGTTTATTAAAATATAAAGAATAAAATAGAATATTTGTACATAAAAAAAGGGCTTAGATTAGTCTCAATATAATGAGATCAAAATATACATGATAGTTTATCCAAATATATAATATATTTATATATGTATTTGGTTTGAGTTGAAAGTATTACTCATATTTTTAGGATGCTACTTGAAATCAAATTTAGTAATAATGTTCCCTAGGTATAATATTGACTTCATTTTAAAAAGGAAACTGCAAACATCACTCCTAGTCACAAAGGCTAATTAAAATCATACCAACAACTATCTCTTAGAATTAATAAATTACAAATTCAGTCCATAAAATTTTAAGTGTGTATAATAGGTTTTTGAAAAGTAACTTAGTTATTACATACAATATTGAATTTCATGTCTATTCTAATCCAAAACCTTCAATTTTGTGCTGAGTAGTTTATAATTTTTTTTTTTTTTTTTTTTTATAAAAAAAAATTGTCAAATAGACCAAAGATTTGTTACACACAAATTTTGAAATCAACATAAAATTGAAAGTTTAAGGATTGATTAGGCTCTTTTTTTTTTTAAGTTCATGGACCTTTTAGATGCAAATTGAATATTTAGATTAGATTTTTTTAAGAAAAATATTATTGCTTTTAAAAATAAGATTTTTTTTTTTTTTTGAAGAATACTATGGATGGATTATATGACTTGTACAACTAAACATTTTTAAACTCTTTATTTGGCAATTATACCCAAACAAGTATGAACTAGAAAAAAGTTTACATTCAAGTAAATTTGAAAAGTATAATGTCAACTCTTTTAAATTAAAAGGACTAAAGCATTAGTGATGAATTATTCATTGAAAATATGCTTGAGCCAATCAATGAGGGGGGTGTTTAATTAAAGAAAATAGAACTAAAAATAATAATAATAAATACTAAAAAATAAGTTGGTTGACCATAAAATAATGGTATGCCTACAAAGTTCAAAGTACATTTTTTGTATGCAAGATAATTAATTAAAAAAAATTGTTATTTGGACTGGGCTTTTGTATTTGTTGAAGCCCATTAATTACATTTCTGGATTTGTTAGCGGGTTTAATCCAGAAGAAAAATAGGCCCAAGGATAAATCCAGAAGAAAAATAGGATAAATTCTGTTTATACTTAACTTTGACAAATAAAGGCCCAAGGATAAATCCAGAAGAAAGGAAAAACTTTTATCACTTAGCTTAGGAGCCATGCGAGATGAAGGACTCGTGAACGGTTTCTTGTTCTATCGTTGATTAGTGATTTCTCTATGAATAATACGAATTAGAGTTTGAAGAGAGAGAAGTTTTAGTTATTTATTTATTTTTTTTAATTGAGGGATTGATGTTTAGGGTTTTCTACAATCTCTCTCCTCATCGGCCGAGTTACTTTGCTCCTCCCCCATTTGACGATTTGAGATGAGCTGTTAAAAAAAGAAATTAGTTTGACCCTGATCGAGAATTTGTTCAAAATATATATATCTCTGTGTGTGTGGAAAAATTCTAAGATAAAGCAATCGGATGAAAAGGAAAAGAAAAAGGCAATTGAGATCAACAACTTTTTTTTTAATAATAATAGTAAGGGGACAATAGATTTAGACTCTAAACTTGTTGGTTGTATCAATTTTAACTCTATTTTTTTAATATTTTATCACGGTAAACCACAAATATGAAAGATAGTATCAATTTAATCTAGATTTTTTTTTTGAGAAAAATACTACCAAATCGGGTCTGTAGGTGTATCATAAACTTTCAATTTCATCAATTTAATTGATACACTCATTCAAGTCTAAGATTTAAATTGATAAAATTGAAAATTTAAGACTAAATTTTAGACCTTTGTCAAAAGACTTCTTCCCTAATAATGATAATGCTAAATTACAAGTTTTTTCTAAACTTTGAGAAATATTTTAATTTTATGTTTAATAAATATTTGGACTTTAAATAGTGTCCAGGGCCATAAGTCAATAATCCATTAGTCCTAAAATATACAGTTTTAAATAACAGTAGACACAACACTTAGTTGCAACAAAATTTATAATTTAACGTAACGATAATATAATTTCTTTACCAATGAAAAAGAGAAGGAATGGACATTTGTGCTAAACTATTTGTGATACACTCTTTTTTTTTTTTTAAAAAAAAATAATAATAACTTGATGTTTATATACGAAGAAACATGAAGTAAAGTGGTTTCTTAAAGAAAAAGACAATAAAAAGCATAAAAGGCATAAAAATATAGCTTGACTTGACGCTTTGTGTTAGTAAAATTGTTCTCTTGTTGTTGATAATGGATCACTTAATATTTTTAAAAGTGTCCAAAATATCTCTAATTTACATTTAAAAAACAAACAGTTAATTTTGTAGTAGTATACACATTTACAGACAAATAAAGGAACCCTAATAATGTCCAACAAAATGTGTAAAGTATTCAAAGAATTCTACGTTATATATACTTTACAACAAATAGAACAATGACCAAATATAATGAAAAACTCCAAAAGAACGTGAATTATTACATACATTATATTTACTTAAAAAGGGAGAATGAGTGCTACCAGAACTGAAAAATGAGAACATTCTCTTCGTTGGTGAAAATTTTATTTAATTTTTAACAGAGGATTTTATTCTCACAGTGTCAAACTAAGCAAACCAAACCCAAATAAATGAGAGAGTACATCGACAAGACTATATAGGATCTAAAGTACTCTATTTTATGAAGTCTAAATCTTTTACTCTTTCAAACATAGATTTATTCTATTTAGAAATATCTTTCGACTTATTCAAATAGTTTATAAGGCATGCATAAAACAAGTTGAACACACGATTAAACTTTACTTAGTTCATGTTAGTTACAATGCTTCTCAACCCGTTAAAAAATTAGTTACTCATGATAGATAGTGAAGAGATGGATAAACAAAATACTATATATGTATTCATGTTGATAAAAGAAGTTTCTCAACGTTTTTACACAATATAAATGAAAACAATAGTAAAAAAAGAGATAGAGATAGAATATCAAGTCGTGGTATGCAATTCCTTACTCCTCCGATACTGTGGATGACTGTCTTGCTAGATTGTGCTGAAGGCGAAGTCTCCCCTTTGCCTTTTGGAAGAAATCTTGAGTTCTCACTCAAGATCCACGAGGGCTCGAAGGGAAGTGTTTATGAAGTGAGAAATTATGCAGAGTTTCCTCTAACGTCTTTTTGGCTATTCTTTTGCATGTACTACAAGAAAACGAGACTATCCCGACGCCTAAAAAGGCCCGACGTTAGAGGAAACTCTGCAATACAATATAACCTATAGTTTAATTCTCTCAACAACGATATTTAATATAAATTCCAGTCATATTATATTTAATTATATGATTCCAATTCACATAATTAATATTTGAATCATATTCAAATATTTAATTTCTCTCAAATAAACTTTATATTATAATGTATCAAATACATTATAGTACTTATAAGATATATAATTAAATTAAAATAATTATATCACATATAATTAATTCCCTCAATTAATTTGAACAATTCAAATTATTCCAAAATTAATTCTCATAAATACCCCATTGAGCTGCGGAGGGGACCTCTTGGACTTGTAGTTTGAAACCCCAACGGTACGTGAATAAGTCATTAAACTCCTTTAATTAAATTATTCACCATCCCGTTAACTGTCGAGCACTCTACTAAAGACCGACAACTGCACTCTTCATACTACAGATATATTTTTTTGTCCATTAGATATAATCAATCAACAATACAATGACCCTTCACAAATTGCTCGTAAGTAAGCTAGGCCAAAATTACTGTTTTACCCCTATAGTTACATATGAAGTAACTGCATTTAAAGAGAACTTTTGACCAGATACGGATCGTCTAAATCTCATTGTGATTGAACGCATACATTTACGGTCATATAGAACAGATTATCCACAAATCTTAAATTGCAACATGTTTTGAAATGAAAAACAAAAGATCAAGAGATTATACCTTTAAAGATATCTTCTTTAAGTAAATCCCTCGATCGTTCACGAACGTGTCGAACAACACGATATCCCTTGAACAGTAACAAGCAGTAACTCTGGTCCTCAAACCAAAAAGGAAACTATCGCTTGGATACCTTGGTATTCTCGGTGTGAGAATCTAGGAGTGGTGGGCTCTAGCTAATTTTGGTTAGAGGGGAAGTTTGGTGTGGAGGAGGAGGACGATTGAGTAGACGAACAACACTTTCGTGTAAACGAATAAGTTTATCGCATAGACAAATCTCTCGATCATGTAGATAGTGAGGCTATCGTATAGTAACTCGATTGAGTACTCGATAGTATATCTTATCTCTCAGAATAATTAGAAAACCATTTTCTTTTATCCCACTTTTTCCAAACTACCCACTAAGGGTGGTTATTAAAAAAAAGAATTTAATTATCAAATAATTAATAAATAAAAATAAATATAATAACTAATTTATCATATTATATTTATAATCTATAGTTTTAATATTGCATCATATACATGAAGGAACTCTAATTATAGAGGACCTTTGAGCGGAAGCAGATCGTTCCAAACTCCATTGTGAAAGAATTCAAACATTTACAATCATACTGAACAAATTATTCATTAAACATAAATTACAACATGCTTCAGAAAAAAATACAAAGGATCAAGGAAACAATACCTTTGAAGAACGTTTCTTCAAGTGTATCCCTTGATCAAACTCGAACGCAACGATCAACTCGAATTTGATCTCCCTCAAACACCAGCAACAAGTATCAACTCGATCCTCGAATTAACGGACACAACCACGAGATTACCTTGGTATTCTCGGTGTGAGAATTCAGGAGTTGTGGGCTCTGGCTTATTTTGGATTGAGGGAAGGATTGGAGTAAACGATCAAGTAAGCAACAGAAGTATTGTGTAGAAGAAGGAAGCCTATCGCATAGACTCGATACTCGGTTGTTTAGAAAAGAGTACTATCATATAGTAAACTCGATCCTATCGTGTAGTTACTCGATAGTCAATTATGTGAGACGTTTCATGGTATAAGATTTTGAAAACCAATTTCCTTTTATCTCACAGTTGCCGTAAAACGGTGTATAACCACCCACTAAGGTCGGTATTTGAGAAAAAGAAATATCAATTATCATATAATTAATAAATTATAAATAAATACAATAACTAACTTATCATATTATATTTATAACCTATAGTTTTACTATTTCATCATATGCAACATAGAAACCATAGTTCTTTTTCTATTTTATGGCTTTAATATAAATCATATTTATATTAAATTTAATGACTATAAATCTTATTCATAGAATTTATATTTGAATCATATTCAAATATTAGTTCCTCCAATTAAATATTAATGTATCAAATACATCATATCAATTATATCATATATAATTGAATTGATTTAATTATACCATATATAATCAAATTCCCTCTTGTAGTTTGAACATTTCAAACTAACGAAAAAACCGATTCTCAACTTGAATCCATATTGCTACCAAGGGGATCTCATGGACCTATAGCTTGAAGCTCCAATGGTATATGAATAACTGACTGAACTCTTTAATCACATTACCCACCATCCGTTAAATGTCGAGCACTCCATTAAAGATCCGACAGCTACACTCTTAGCACTATAGATATATTTCTATGTCCATTGGATATAACCAATCAACAGTAGATGACCCTTCACAAATCGCTCGTAAGTACAATTGGGCCAATTTATCATTTTGCCCCTATAGTTACATCTAACTCCTTATGTACCATTGATCCCTCTAATGAACAATAGATCATAATCCCACTAAGACTAAACCCCTCTCGAGCCAAGAGAGGGTATGGCGCCACATTGCTCAAGACCTGGAACCAACCCTTAAGGGAGCAATTTATCTACTTACCCCTACTTCGGGAAAGGAGTGAATTCCATATTGTGTAGCTGAGTTCCCAACTCCCCAATCGGACGAATCCTTAAAATGGTAGGCTTGTTGAGTCGGTGATCTGGCCACTCTTACCCATGCAAATCAAAGGACCGCCTTCATAGGCAGGACTTTACAACTCACTCAGGATTAAGGTCATGTTACCTATGGTCATCCTAGTGAAATGAAAGTCTCAATTATGAACTACATTATATAACGAGAATAAACATTTCGTGGTCCGATCTTATACAAACTCTTTTATATAGAATATCCTCACTCGTATGTCTAATACACGAATGATCAGGATCAGATTATTTGTAGCACTTTACAACAATTGTAACACCTTCAAAGCGGGTCATACTCGTATTGTCACTTGGGTAAAGTACTCAGCCTTATCTATATACTACAGACCATTTAGGTTATCACTTAAACACGATCCACTTATATGTCTCCACATACATGTTTAATTTACAATGACAACCATGGATCTTAGTTTATTGGTTTGTGGTTAATGCAACTAAAATATCATATATTTCATCGACAATGTGAATAAAATATCATATATTATAAATCACAGAATATTTGTTCATACAAGTGTTTACAAACTACATGACCTTATGAGATTTAGGGCATTAACCCCAACAATCTCCCACTTGTCCTAAAGCTAGTTGGATGTACAAGATAATCAAATTACAAGTACACAAAAAAATAAACTAGGGCACTAACAAGCCCAATACGAGATCTTCCACTTGCCCTAGTCCAGCCGTGGTTTGTTCTATAGACCCATACTCTGCAGGTAACCCTCAAACACTGCAGCCTTCAGAGCCTTCATAAACGGATCAACAACGTTGTGCTCCGAAGCTGTCTTCCTGACAATCACGTCCCCTCGATGCATAATCTCTCGGATGAGATGGTATTTCCGTACAATGTGTTTGTCGTGCTTATGACTCCGAGGCTCACCAGAATTCACCACAACACCACTATTATCACAATAAAGTGTGATGGGCTTAGACATGTTTGGACAACTTCCAAATCAGTCAGAAATTTCCTGAGCCAAACGGCCTCCTTAGCAGCTTCACAAGCCGCTACATACTTGGCCTTCATGGTTGAGTCTGCGATACACCCTTGCTTGGTGCTTCGCCATGTTACAGCTCATATGTTAAGAATGAACACTGATCTTGAAGTGGATTTCCGAGAATCCCTATCAGCTAAAAAATTAGAGTCAGTCTATTCTGTAAGGATCAAATCCTTAGAACCATATACAAGTATGTAGTCCCTCGTTCTCTGAAGATACTTGAGGATGTTCTTGATGGCTGTCTAGTGATCATATCCTGGATTAGACTGATTTCTACTGACTATCTTCACAACGTAGCAGATGTTATGTCTAGTACATAACATCGCATACATTAAACTGTCCACGCCAGATGCATAAAGAACTTGTCTCATATCCTTAACCTCTTGAGGTGTCTTAGGACACTGTTCCATAGACAATGTAACTCCGTGTCTGAAAGGCAATAGGGCCCTCTTGGAGTTCTACATCGAGTATTTGATTAACATCTTGTCAATGTATGATGTCTGATACAGTACTTGCATTTTGTTCTTTCGATCCCAAAAGATCTGTATGCCAAGAACAAATTGAGCCTCTCCCAAATATTTCATTTATAATTGGTTCGCTAGCCAGCTTTTAACTAAAGTCAGTAAACCTACGTCATTCCCAATGAGTAGGATATCATCTACATACACCACTAGGAAAACTACTGAATTGTTGATGATCTTTTTGTAAACACAAGGCTCATACACATTCTAATCAAAGCCATAAGATTTGATCGCAATATCAAACCTTATATTCCAAGATCGAGATGCTTGTTTCAGTCCATAAATGAACTGATTCAGCTTGCAAACCTTTTGCTCTTGACCTTGGATTATGAATCCCTCGGGCTGTACCATATAAATGGTCTGCTCAAGATTGCCATTCAGAAAAGTAGTCTTAATATCCATTTTCCATATCTCATAGTCATAATATGAGGCAATGGATAAGAGAATGCAGATAGACTTTAGCATGGCAACAGGCAAGAAAGTCTTCTCATAATCGACTTTCTTTATCTGGGTATAACCCTTTGTCACCAATCTAGCCTGGAAGGTTTGCACCTTCTTATCAGCACCCCGTTTCCTCTTGTAGATCCATTTACAACCTATAGGTTTAATCCCATCAGGTTGATCTACAAGATCCCAAACGGAATTGAAGTACATAGACTGTATTTTGAGATCCATGGCTTTGATTCATTCATCTCTGTCGACATCCTCCATTTCATTTTTGTGAGACAATGGATCCTCAACCTTGCCATTAGCTACTATAGCTAGGATTTTAGTTAAACCCATATAGCGAATAGATGGGTTCGCATCCTTCCCACTACGTCGAGGTTCCCTCAACACTTGAGGTGGATTTGACCTACTAGATGAACCTACATCAATAACTCTTGTTGAGGTAGTAGGCTATTCAGCAACTTTTGTTGAAGATTCAATAGTTTCTTTGGAAAGCTCATTCAACATGATTTTGCTTCTAGGTCTGTGCTCCCTTATATGACCCTCCTCAAGAAAAGTAGCATTTGTCGATACAAACATTTTGTTTTCTTTAGGATCATAAAAATAACCCCCTCTCGTTCCCTTGGGATAGCCTACAAATAGGCATAGCCTCAAACATGGTTCCAGTTTCTTAGCATTAGCCTCGAGCACATGTGTTGCGCAACCCTAGATACGGAAATGACATAAACTAGCTTTACAACCATTCCACCCTAGATACGGAAATGGTATTCTGGCCACTCTTGGAGGGAATAGAGTTATGGATATAAGTTGCAGTCTCTACTGCAAAACCCCAAAATGAGTCAGGTAAGGAAACGTAACTCATCATCTACTGAACCATGTCCAACAGGGTTCGATTTCTCCTTTCTGATACACTATTTTGTTAATGCGTTTTCTACTTCAGCTTTGAACTCTTTAAACTTTTCAAAGGATTCAAACTTAAGTTGAATTAAATAAACGTACCCATACCTCGAATAATCATCAATAAAAATGATGAAGTATTCATAGCCTCTTCTGGCTCACACATTCATCGGGCCACAAAGTCTAAATGCACTAGCTCTAGAGGCTTTTTGGTTCTATAACACAATTCTAAATGAAAGATTTGGGTGGTGTTCAATATGTTCTAGGAACATAGATCTTTCGTAATCGAAAGAATAGAACTCTAGCACTATCTCAGGCATGTTATATTGACAAGATGTTGTCAAAATATAATATGCAAAATTCCAAAAGAGTTATGTTACCTTTTAGACATGGAATTTATTTGTCAAAGGAATAGTGTCCTAAGACACCTCAAGATGTTGAGGAAACGACAAGAATTCCATAGGCATCTGCAGTTGGGAGTTTGATGCACGCAATGTTATGTACACGCCCTGTCATATGCTTTGAAGTTGGAATCGTTAGCAGGTTCCAATCCAATCCAAGACATAGTCATTGGACTGTTGTAAAAAAGATCCTTAAGTATTTAAGGAGAACGAGGGACTATATGCTTGTGTATGGACCTAAGGATTTGATCCTTACAAGATACACTGATTTGATTTCCAGACTGACGTAGATTCCAGGAAATCTACTTCAGGATCAGTTTTCACTCTCAATGGAGGAGCTAGAGTTTGGAGAAGCATTAAGCAAAGTTGTATTGCTGACTCCAAAATGGAAGCAGAATACGTGGCTGCATGTGAAGTTGCTAAAAAAGCAGTATGGCTACGAAAATTCTTGGCTGATTTGGAAGTAGTTCCAGATAAGCACCTGCCTATCACACTGTATTGTGATAATAGTGGTGCTGTTCCCACCTTAAAAGAACCAAGGAGTCACAAACGTGTAAAACATATTGAAAGAAAGTACCATATCATCAGAGAGATCGAACACCGAGGAGATGTGATCTTCACAAAGATAGCCTCTGAAGACAACCTTGCTGATCCATTTACAAAGGCCCTCTCGGCTAAAGTGTTCGACGGCCACCTGGTTGGACTAAGACTCCGAGTAGTGTAATCTAGGACAAGTGGAGAATATCTATGGTATTAGAGATGCCATAGTGTATTGTATTTTCCCTTTATGTTTCTCGACATTATATTGTATATATTTGTTCTCACTGGAGTTTTAGTCCAAATGGGAGATTGTTGTGAATATCCTAGAACTCGCAGTCACGTTAAATATTCTATTTATTAATAAAATATTATTGAGTAATTTATACAATAAAGTTGTTGATTTTGCATTCTATTATGATAATCCAATAAACATATCCATGGCTATAGTGTGAATACTTTAACTTTATGTGGTGACATAAACAGGATCAAGTTAATAATATATAGCCTAAATGGTCTAATAAGTATATGGATGAAATTGGGTATCTCATCATGGTAACTGATAGGTCTCCAATTATGTTGCAATATAAAAAAAGAAAGAATAAAAGAGATAAGGGGAAGTCAGCAATTGAATCGGTTAAGGATTACTTTCAATGCTGTTGGGAGAAGTCGAGGTTTAAAAAGAAGAAAGAAACTAGAAGGAAGGGCAGCGAAGTCTGAATATCAGGAGTGAGGAAGGTGAACCCTCGAAAGTGGGAGTTCGGAAGTCTCTATCGTGTAGAGTCCATCGCAGTGTGTAGCTCATCGTCTACCACTTCTACTAAGCGATCATATAGCATTGGTAGGCGATCGTATACAAATTACCAAGCGGTTGTGTAATATTTTGTAAGCGAACGTATAGCATCTTGTAAGCGTTTGCGGGGTGTTTTGTAAACGATCGTCTAGTATTAGTCAACGATCATGTAGAGACTGTAAGCGATTGTAAAGATTTTTGTAAATGATCGTTGGTTAAGCGATCGTCTAGTTTCTGTTTGTCTCGATCGTTTAATGAAGAGTTTGTTCATCGTTTAGTTGCTATTCCAGAAGTTTGTACCAACTTGTTATGTTAATGAAGATTTTCAAGAATCAGTATCCTAACAGTAACACTATTGGATGCGGCCCATTTTGTAGGTAGTAAAAATGATGTGATCCACAGATCATTCATGTAGAGATATGTGAGTGAGAACATCCTATGTAATGAGTTTGCGTATAGATTGGACCACAAAAGTAGTCACTTTTCTTTATAACTACCATTTACTGTTAAAAATTGACTATTTCATTATTAATTAACCTAGGTTAACATGATCTTAATCTTGAGCTAGCTATGACTCCTGTTTGTTCGGAATTATCCTTTGATCTGCATGGGTGGGAGTAGTTCAACAACACTGCTCAATAAGCCTTCCATTTTGGGGATAAGACCAGATGAATAGCTGGGGACATAACCCTACAATATGGGATTCACTCCTACTCGATTTAAGGTTAGCAGATAGGTTGTTATCTTAAGTACTGATTCCAGGTCTTGAACAATCGGGACCCTGCCTTCTCTTGATAGAGAAAGGATTTGATTCATAAATATTATGAATCAAAATTGTTCATTAGAGGGTTAGTAGGAACTTAAGAAATAAGATGTATTCATAGGGGTAAAACGGTGATCTTGACCCAGCTGTGATTAAGAACGACCTGTGTAAGATCAACTTACTAATTATAATTATATCAAGTTGACATAATATATCTACAGTGAGGGGAGTTCAACTACGGGTTTTAGTGGAGTGACCCATTAGTTAACGAATGGGGGTTAATTCAGTATAATGAGTTTAGCCAATTAATCTTAGATCGTTGTAGCCCATGATCTATAGGTCCGCGAGGTCCTCTACTAGCTCATAAATGGATTAGTTTTAGAGTAGCATGATAAGTTAATTCGAAACGTTCAAATTAGAATTAAACAGAATATGAGAATTTATATTTAAATAAGATTTAAATATATGAAGGTGGATTTATGTAAAAATTAATTTAATATTTGATACTAAATTAATTAGAATTAATTGAATTATTTAAATAATCATTTATTAAATTTATTAGAAAATTAATTTATGAAATTAATAATATTTTCAAATTTAAAATCAAATTGATTATTTGAAATCATTTGGTTCTTTGAAAAATTGAAAAATTAGAAAATTTACACAAAGTGCAAAAATGAGTTTTTCCATTATCATCTTCATCTAGCTGACATAAAAACCATTCACATTTGCTTCAATAATTCCAAGCATGAGCTCCATCTCATGCAACCATCTTCTTTGCATGTTAACCTACAATAAATAAAGAAGATTGAAGTGGATTTGAGGAATGCATTCAAAGAATTTTTTCATAAAAATTCGAGCTGAAGAATTGTTCTTCGAAGTGGGTTATAGTAGTGAGTTACTATCCTTGTTTCCGTTTGTTCAAGCTGTTCTTGAGTCCCACAACTCTTTCTAAAGCTCCAAGAAGATAATGAGGAAGATCTTGAGGTGGTTTACAGCAAGTTTTGGAGAAGACGATAGCTGAGAATCAAGATCTTGAAGAGTTCAATGGTATAACTTCAAACCCTCTTATGTTAAATGAACATGCTTTAGTTTCTGCCAAAATTAATGAATTAGAGTTCTTATTGATTCTTGTTATTTCAGCTGTGCTGATATACTCTTACAATTGGTATCAGAGCATCATATAAGCATTCAATCCGGTTTTATTTTGGTGTGGTGGGTGTTTTTCATGAGATATATGAAACCAATGTACTGATATGGTTTTCTGGTATTTGGCATTTTATTTCTCTTTAATTTCTTGATTAAATTTGTAATTGGCTCTTGATTCATGAGCTTATATGTTTTCTCAAGAGTCTGTAATTTATTTGGAATTATTAGAGTTGAAATTAAGTTGTAATTGAAGAAACAAGTGAAGAAGGCCGAGTTGCAGATTCCAGTTTCTCAGCTTCTACTCAAATATCGTCGTTGAGGTTTAAATATTAGATGATCGTCTAGCTACTGATGGTAAACGATGTGAAGAAAAGCTAGATGATCGTGTAGCATGGGCGCTGGATGTTGTAGTGTTATGCGCTAGACGATCTTGCTGCGACGCATGCTAAACGATGTGTTGAAAGTGCTATACGATGGCACTACACGATCGTGTAGTTGCGGTGCGCGCTAAACGATCAAGAAGAGGCATTATGCGACGGTGCTAAGTGATCGTGTAGCTCTACCTGGCACTAGACGATGGCGATACATGATAGTTGGAAGACACTACACGATCGTGTACCTCTGCCCGACACTAGACAATCGTACTAGATGATAGAATCTAGTGCTACACAATGAGTCTTATCGAGATTTCGAGCTGAGACCGAGAGCAGCGGATTTGATCGATTTTCTCAAGGTTCTATCCGATTCAGCCTTAAAAGGTTTTTGGCTGGTTCGATTCAGACTTTTCCAGTTCGATTCAAGTGGTTTGGGTTTGGTTTGGAGAGGTTCGAGCGGTTTTGAAGCTGTTTTGTAATAATTAGGCATTTGTTTACTTGTTTATGAAAAAACTAAAACCATATCAGTTTATGTCTAATTGTTTATGCATGTGATATATGTAATAATTAAATAAATAATTCATGTATATGCATACAATATGCCATGTAGATTAAAAACCCCAACGTAGGAAGCATGTTACATGCATTAAAAGTATGTTATATAATGTTATAATATATAATATGTATGTTAGGGTTTCTTTTATTTAATATAATAGTTATATTAGATATTGAATGCCTTTGTTGAATGGTGTGTATGTTTAACGTGTCTAAAATTTTGTAAGCTATTATAAAATTGGGTTAGACGTTTAAAATCCATAACAAAGAACAGTTGCATGCTCACTTAGGTTAACAACTAGTTTTAATCATTAAAATAGATTTTTACCTTATAAAATTTTGTCACAAACTCAAATCAGTTCATAAACCTGTCTAAGGCTGGGGGTACTTAAGTTGACGGTTTAAGGAATACCTTCTACCTGGGGATTTGACCGAAAGATTGAGCATTATTAACTGATTTTATGAGCTTGTGTGAGCGTTGTGAGGTAATAAAATAGTTTATCACCTAGTCATCATGGGTTAAAATTCAATTATAAGCGTTATATTTGGATAAACCACTTAGACTTAGGGTAATTTGTTTAGACGGAATATACCTAAGTAAATACCCAAACATATAGAACACTTCAGTGGAAGATTACTAATATATTCAATATATAGTTATTAGCTCTCACGTCCTCAAGAGTTCACACTGTGAGATCCATGCTCGGCTTCGTGTCATTTTTACCATGACTGCTCCATTCGGGAAGTGTTTGCATGAGTTAATAACAAGGTGAATGAGGGAAGTAGTTCATAGTAAGTGGGTGAAGGAATGTGTCAACATTGTCCTACGGTCTCCTCTATTAGTTTCAACTGTGAGATTCGTATATTATGCCTGTTGTCGTTTTTAGGCGGCACTAACTAGTCGTTAACCACGGTGATTCCCTCGGAGGGTTGTAACATAGCATTCGGAACAACCCAGGCTTCAGTAAAATGAATAGGGTCTTATAGTTCCGTCTTGGATATTGTCTTTTATTTTGGGGGCATATTCATATCGATCTATAAGATCTGAAAATGGCAGGTCCCACTTACAAGAATTACTAATTGTTAGTAAAGATCTTGACAAAAAACAATAACCAAAATAACTATAGAAGTAAAGAGTTATTTTGATATAGTATTTAGTCAAGAATTGTCTTGCTTCAGTGAAGGAATTCTTAACTACCCTTTAATAGTAATTGTTCTAAATCACTAAAGTATCATTGCAAATAAATAAAGATTTATTAGGTACTTTATTATTTTGCTAAAAATGGATTTAGATGCATAAATATTTAATAGAATTTGTTTAAATTATTTTAGCAATGTCGAATTTAATCATACAATTACTAGCTTCCGATAAATTTAAGGGTGAAGGATATTCAAACTGGAAACCCAACATCAATACAGTGTTAGTTGCAGATGATTTGAGGTTTGTGTTGACGGAGGAATGTCCTCCAGTTCCCAGTACAACAGCGAACCGAAATTTTTGGGATATCTATGATAGATGGGTAAGAGCTAATGAGAAAGCTCGGGCTTCAATCTTAGCAAGTATATCTGGTGTACTTAATAAGAAACATGAGGTTATGCCCACCGCTCGTGAGATAATGGCGTCACTTCAGGAGATGTTCGGGCAACCGCCATCTTCTGTTTCCCATGAAGCCATTAAGTATGTTTACGTTACTCGCATGAAGATGGAACCAACGTTAAAGAACATGTTCTCGATATGATGGTCCATTTTAATGTTGTTGAGGCTCATAGGGTAATGATAGATGAAGCGAGTCAAGTAAGTATGATATTGGAATCTCTTTCGAAGAGTTATCTGCCATTCAGAACCAATGTTGTTATGAACAAAATTACTTATAATTTGACCACATTGTTGAACGAGTTACAGACATATCCGCCATCGATGAAGCTGAAGGAAAAAGAAATAAATGTTATTTCTAAACCTAAGAAGTTTTATAAGGGGTCTACGTCTGGGACGAAATCTACTAATAATAAGAAGTCTATTCCTTTTTCTTCGAAGGACAAAACCGTATAAATGAAGATGAAAGGAAAAGGGAAAAAGAAAATGCTGCTAAGAAAAACTAAAACAAAACTCTTAAAGGAAAATGTTTCCATTGTGGAGAAGATGGGCACTGGAAGAATAACTGCCCAAAGTATTTGGCTGAGAAGAAAGCATAAAAGGCAAAACAAGGTAAATGCGATTTACTAGTAATTGAAACATGCTTAGTGGAGAATACTCACCTTACCTGGATATTGGATTCAGGCACCGCTAATCATGTTTGCACTTTTCTAGTGGAAACTAGTTCTTGGAGAGAACTTTCTGAACAAGAAATGACTTTCAAGGTGGGAACGAGTGAAGTCATTTCAGTTCATGTAGTGGAAGATGTCAAGCTATTTTTTGGAGACTCTTTTATCTTCCTTAGGAATTTATATTATGTACCTGAGATGAAAAGAAACTTGATCTCCATTTCCCGTCTGCTAGAAAATATGTATATAATATTTTTTGAATCGAATGAAGTGTTTGTTTATTCAAGAGGTGTTCATATTTGTTCTGCAAGACTCGAAAATAACTTGTACATATTAAAACCAATTAAAGCATAGGCTATTCTAAATATAAAGATGTTTAAAATTGTTGGGACTCAAAATAAGAAATGAAAAATTTCTCCTAACGCCTATCTTTAGAACCTTATACTTGGTCACATTAATCTCAACATGATTGAGAGATTAGTAAAACACTGTCATCTAAATCAATTAGAAGATAGTTCTTTACCTCTATGAATCATGTCTTGAGGGAAAAATGACAAAAAGATCTTTTTCTGAAAAAGGTCTTCGTGCCAAATAGCCTTTCGAACTTGTACATTCAGACCTATGTGGTCAAATGAAGATTAAAGCTCGAGGAGGCTATCAATATTTTGTCAGTTTTATTGATGATTACTCTAGATATGGCTACATTTACTTAATCAGTCATAAGTCTGAAACTCTTGAAAAGTTCAAAGAATTTAAGACTGAGACAGAAAATTTGTTAAGTAAAAGAATCAAAAAACTACAATCTGATCGAGGTGGTGAGTATATGGATTTACAATTCTAGAACTATATAGTAGATCATGGAATTCAATCCCAGCTCATAGTACCTGGAACACCACAACAAAACGGTGTTGCAGAAAGAAGAAATTGAATCTTGTTAGACATGGTTCGATCAATGATGAGTTGTGCTCAGTTACCTCAATTCTTTTGGGGGTATGCAGTACAGATTGCAGTATTTATTCTAAACGTCGTTCCTTCAAAAAGTGTTTCAGAAACATCGTATGAATTATGGAAAGGACGCAAAACTAGTATGTGTATCTAGGGTTGTCCAACACATGTGTTAGTATAAAATCCTAAGAAATTAGAAACACGTTCGAAATTATGCCTTTTTGTAGGATACCCCAAAGAAACAAAAGAATGATTGTTTTATGATCCCTAAGAAGACAAAGTATTTGTATCGACAAACGTTCGTTCTTGGAAGAAGATCATATAAAAAAATCATCTACCTCGCAATAACTAATATTGCAAGGAATGACCAAAGATGTTACAGAAACATCAATAAGAGTTGTTGATCAAGCTGGTCCATCAATAACGGTTGTTGTCTTGTCACATCCATCCCAAGAGTTGAGGATGCCTCGACGTAGTGGGAGGGTTATTCAACAACCTGAACGCTATATGAGTTTAACAATCAAAACATCATACATGTTGATGGTTTAGAGGATCCATTAACCTTTAAAAAGGTAATGGAAGATGCTGACAAAGAATAATAGATAAAAGCCATGGACGTTGAAATGGAGTCTATATACTTCAACTCTGTCTGGGAGCTTGTAGATCAACCACATGGGGTTACACCTAAAGGTTGCAAATGGATCTACAAGAGGAAACAAGACCAAACTGGTAAGGTGTAAACTTATAAAGCCAGACTCGTGACAAAAGGTTTTGCCCAAAGAGAAGGAGCTGATTATGAAGAAACTTTTTCTCTTGTTGCCATGATAAAGTCAATAAGAATACTTCTTTCCATTGCCACATATTATGACTATGGAATATGGCAAATGGATTTCAAGACAATTTTCTAAACGACTATCTAGATGAAAGTATTTTTATGTCTCAACTAGAAGGGTTCATCGAAAAAGGATAGGAACAGAAAATCTGTAAGCCTAAACGATCCATTTATGGATTGAAACAAGCATCCAGATCCTGGAATATAAAGTTTGACACTGCGATGAAATCTTATGGCTTTGAACAGAATGTCGATGAACTTTGTGTAAACAAGAAGATAGTCAACAAGACAGTAGCATGCTTAGTTCTTTATGTTGATGATATCTTGCTCATTGGGAATGAGACAAGCTTCCTTGCTGACATAAAGAGATGGTTAGCAACACAATTCTAAATGAATTATTTGGGTGATGCTCAATATGTTATAGGAATATAGATCTTTCGGAATCGAAAGAATAGAACTCTAGCACTATCTCAGGCATCTTATATTGACAAGATGTGTTCAAAATATAATATACAAAATTCCAAAAGAGGTATGTTATCTTTTAGACATGAATTAATTTTTCAAAGGAACAGTGTCCAAAGACACCTCAAGATGTTGAGGAAATGACAAGAATTCCATACGCATCTGCAGTTGGGAGTTTGATGTACGTAATGTTATGTACACGCCCTAACATATGCTTTGCAGTTGGAATCTTCAACAGCTACCAATCCAATCCGGGACACAGTCATTGAACTACTGTAAAAAACATCCTCGAGTATCTAAGGAGAACGGGGGACTATATGCTTGTGTATGTACCTAAGGATTTGATCCTTACATGATACACTGATTCTAATTTCCAGATTGACGTAGATTCCAGGAAATTTACTTCAGGATCAGTTTTCACTCGCAATGAAGGAGCTATAGTTTGGAGAAGTATTAAGCAAAGTTGTATCGCTAACTCCATATTGGAAGCAGAATACATGACTGCATGTGAAGTTGCTATTGAAGCAATATGGCTACGCAAATTCTTGGCTGATTTGGAAGTAGTTCCAGATATGCACCTGCCTATGACATTGTATTGTGACAATAGTGGTGTTATTGCCAACTTGAAAGAACCAAGGAGTCACAAATGTGGAAAGCATATTGAAAGAAAGTACCATCTCATAAGAGAGATAGTACATTGAGGAGATGTGATCGTCACAAAGATAGCCTTTGAAGACAACCTTGTTGATCCATTTACAAAAGCCCTCTCGGCTAAAGTGTTCGAGGGCCAACTGGTTGGACTAGGACTCCGAGTAGTGTAATCTAGGCAAGTAGGAGAATATCTATGGTATTAGAGATGCCCTAGTTTATTGTATTTTCCCTTTATGTTTCTCAATATTATATTCTATATATTTGTTCTCACTGGAGTTTTAGTCCAAGTGGGAGATTGTTGGGAATGTCCTAGAACTCGTAGTTCGTGTTAAACATTCTATTTATCAATAAAATAATATTGAGTAATTTATTAAATAAAGTTTTTGATTTTTAATTCTATTATGAAAATCCAATAAACATATTCATGGCTATAGTGTGAATACTTTAACTTTATGTGGTGATATAAACAAGATCAAGTTAATAGTATATAGCTTAAATGGTCTAATAAGTATATAGATGAAATTGGGTATCTCATCCTGGTAACACTATTAGATACAACCCACTTTGTAGGTAGTACAAATGATGTGATCCATAGATCATTCATGCAGAGACATGTGAGTGGGGGCATCCTATGCAATGAGTTTGCATATAGATTGGACCACGAAAATAGTCATTTTTCTTTATAATGACTGTTTACTGTTAAAACTGACAATTTCATGATTAAGTAACCTAGGTTAACTCGATCTTAATCCTAAGCTAGCTATGAACTTTTATTTGTTCAGGATTATCCTTTGATCTTCATGGTGAGTGTAGTCCAATACCACTACTCAATAAGCCTTCCATTTTAGGGATAAGACCGAATGAATAGCTGGAGACATAGCCCTACAAGATGGAATTAACTCCTACTTGTATTTAGAGTTAGCAGATAGGTTATTCTTTTAAGTACTGATTCAAGGTTTTGAACAATCGGGGCCCCGCCTTCTCTTGATAGAGAAAGGATTTGATTCATAGGTATTATGAATCAAAATTGTTCATTAGAGGGTCAGTAGAAACTTAAGGAGCAAGATGTATTCACAAGGGTCAAACGGTGATCTTGACCCAACTGTGATTACGAACGACCTGTGAAAGATCGACTTACTAATTATAGTTATATCAAGTTGACATAATATATCTACAGTGAGGGGAGTTCAACTACGGGCTTTAGTGGAGTGACACATTAGTTAACGAATGTGGGTTAATTCGATATAATGAGTTTAGCCAATTAATTTAGGATCGTTGGAGCCCATGATCTATAGGTCCGCGAGGTCCTCTACTAGCTTATAAATGGATTAGCTTTAGAGTAGCATGATAAGTTAATTCGAAACGTTCAAATTAGAATTAAACAGAATATGAGAATTTATATATAAATAAGATTTAAATATATGAAGGTGGATTTGTGTAAAAATTAATTTAATATTTGATACTAAATTAATTAGAATTAATTGAATTATTTAAATAATCATTTATTAATTTTGTTAGAAAATTAATTTATGAAATTAATTTTATATAATTAATAA
This sequence comes from Benincasa hispida, assembly GCF_009727055.1. Lineage (NCBI taxonomy): Eukaryota > Viridiplantae > Streptophyta > Magnoliopsida > Cucurbitales > Cucurbitaceae > Benincasa > Benincasa hispida. The sequence continues at coordinate 8,581,971 of NC_052360.1, read as the reverse complement.
TATTTTCAATTTTAAAATCAAATTGATTTTTTGACATCATTTGGTTCTTTGAAAAATTGAAAAATAGTAAATTTATACAAAATGGAAAAATGGGTTTTTCCATTATCATCTTCAACTAGCTCACACAAAAACCATTCACATTTGCTTCAATAATTTCAAGCATGAGCTACATCTCATGTAACCATCTTCTTTGCATGTTAACCTGTAATAAATAAAAAAGATTTGAGTGGTTGAGGCATGCATTCAAAGAGCTTTTTCAGAAAAATTCGAGTTGAAGAATTGTTCTTGAAAGTGGGTTATAGCAGTGAGCTACTCTCCTTGTTTCCGGTTGTTCAAGCTATTCTTGTGTCCCATAACTCTTTCTAAAGCTCCAAGAGAATTGTGGGGAATATCTTAAGGTGGTTCACAACAAGTTTTGGAGAAGACAATAACTGAGAATCAACATCTTGAAGAGTTCTACAAAGGTATGACTTCAAACCCTCTTATGTTAGATGAGCATGCTTTAGTTTTTGCCAAAATAAATGAATTAGAGTGCATACTGATCTTTGTTATTTTCGCTGCATGCTGATATACTCTTGCAATTGGTATCAGAGTATCATATAAGCATTCAATTTGATTTAATTTTGGTGTGGTGGGTGTTTTTCATGAGATATATGAAACTGATGCACTGATATGATTTTCTGGATTTTGGCATTTTATTTCTCTTTAATTTCTTGATTAAATTTGTAATTGGCTCTTGATTCATGATCTTGTATGTGTTCTGAAGAGTTTGTAATTTATTTGGAGTCATTAGAGTTGAAATTAAGTTGTAATTGAAGAAACAAGTGAAGAAGACTGAGTTTTAGCATAATTGTTCTAATGTACAAACTTAATAAGTCTACTTGCACAATAAAATAGTTCTATGAAACAAGTGAAATTATCAGCAACAAGTAGTGATAAAGTAGCAGTAGCCATAATAAAATTGCTGAAAAATGAACAAACTTAATAAGTCTACTTGCATCAAACCACTTTTAGAAGCAATTAAGTTTTAGCAAAATATTTCTAGTGTACACTAAGTGACATCTATTTTGTAATGATGCTCCAGTGAGGCAGGACAAAAGTCACTGTAGGATGATCAAGTGCCCCTTCACTAGAATGAGACAATCTCAACAATTAGACAGAAACAACTCCTTGTAATTGAATCTAACAGTCACCATTGTTCGGTACAAAATTTGTTAACATCCTTTTGTGTAACCCCTTATTTTAGGCCCTAGAGTCCCGCCCTAATGGACCAATCTTAGGGAAAATTCGATTAGGACAAGAGACTAAAGCAACCCTATCCATTACTGGGAATCAGATAAAGAGTTGTGTAAAACAACCATCCTTTAGAGGGACACTCCCGGGGTGCAACGAGGCAATGCACTAAAACTTTATCCAAGTAATGAGAGAGACCGAGAGATCTGTTGTCACACGTCCCACTCCCACTTACTATGAACATTCTCTCCATTCACCTTGTTATTGACCTACCAAAATGTCATCCGTAGGGGGACTTTCCCAGGGTGCCACGAGGCTGAGGATTGATCTCACGGTGTGAACTTTTTAGGGAGAAACGTGTAGAAGTAAAATGAAGTATCATATTCCCTAATTACCTCCAACTAAATGTTCTACCTAGAGATTCATTTAACTTAGAAAATCCGACTACTGATTTTAACTAAGTGGTTTGTTTAATTTGCTCAAAAACAACATTTTCTTTTGTTGATTAAACAAGTTTGATCAAGTCTTATTAAACACTTTAATAGACTTTCATCAAATTTGCATGCATGTAACAAATCTATCTAATTCACCTTTCTAGGTAGGTTCCTAGGTAGGGGTGCGACATTTCCATCGACTTAAGTACCCCAGCCTAGCCAGAACCAACCTTAGCTAAAATGTCCCTTATAGTTACATTTATTTAATCTTTTATTAATCAATTAAATCCTATTAAATCGAATTAAAAGATTAAACTTAGGTTTCTAATCTCATTAGAAACGTGATCTTAGGTCTATCTCAATCAAATTTCAAAACTCTTTTAAAACATGATTAAAGCCTAAGGTGTGCATGTAACTTTTTATTATTGATTTTAATTTTAATTTCATTAATTATAACTCTTATAAAGAATGAAATAATTAAAACCATTCACATTGCTAAGCTAGATATTCACAAGGTATTTATAACATTTATAAATAAATCTAACTGTCATGTTTCATACAATGTTCATTCATTACTAATATATAATTTTTATATAACAAAGTAATGAACTAAACATACATTCCATGCCAACATACAACCTTATATTATAATATTTATAATATAGATGATGCATGGATATGCTTTAATACATGCATATATTATAACTCTTATATTATATGATGTATGTGCATGCTTTAAATAATTTAATCATGCAAACTAATAAATTATAACACTTATAATATAAAGATGATGCATGAATAAAATGCATAACCTATGGTGGATTTTAAAACTATATGACATACATTATGGCATATAAACTAAACATACACCACATGCACATTTAATAAAAATTGATCGACCAAGATAATTTGTCTCAAACCCGGAACAAAAATGCTAAACTATTACAAAAGTTGGAGTCAACCGGTTCAAACAGATGAACCGGATCTTGAACCGCCTGCATTGAAGCCTCATCACTTAGTTGTTTAGCAAATCCTTTGGTCATCGAGTAACGCACGTCGAGTGCAAACAATCGTTTAGCAATGATCGAGTGGCTTAGGAATATGCGAGGAGCATGAAAGTCCACGCGATCATGCAACTCACTTCAAGTAACATATGCCATGCGATCGTGTAGCTAACGACTATGCGATAGCATGATAGTCTACACGATGGAGTAGCAAGTGCGAGTATCATATACTATACATCTGTAACCACTGATTATGAGATGAGCATGATAGCCTACACGATCGTTTAGCACGCATGCTTTGTGTCGAGTATCAAATACTATGTGATCTTTTACCCTTTATCATCTACACGATCATGCAACCAATGCAACACGATCGAGTAAACTCTTTACACGATCGCATAGCATTAGCTATGTAATCGTTTAGAAAATACTACACGATCGAGTAGAACAATTCTACACAAACACATAGCTAAATCTAAACGATCGTCTAGCTTGAGCTACATGATGCGACCATTGACTTGCCTTCTCTATCAAAGTGAACTGCAACTCTTTGCATTTGAAGCTTCTTCACAAACAATTAAAAAAACTCGAATGAATATAAACTCGATTGCAAGCATTTATGCCAAAAAACGCAGGGCCCTTACAATTAACTTTTTTAAAAGTAAACGAAAGCACTAAACAAAGACAATTATCCCAAATTATCCATCAACATCATCCACAAACATTTAACACTTAAACGCATTGTAGAAACTTAAAAAACCCACCAGGCTATAAACAAAATTCAATACAGCTAATGGAATTTGTAAATCAGAACACAATCTAGCTTTGATACCAAGGAATCCATTTGCAGAGAACCTTTGAGTGGAAGCGAAGCGTCCAAATCTCATTGTGATTGAATGCATACATTTACAGTCATACAGAACAGATTATGCATAAACTTAAATTACAACATGTTTTGAAATGAAAAACAAAAGATCAAGAGATTATACCTTTGAAGAACCCTTCTTCAAGTAAATCCCTCCATCGTTCACGAACACGTCGAACAACACGATCTCCCTCAAACAGCACAATCGAGTAAACTCTTTACACGATCGTGTACCGACCATCGATTTGCCTTCTCTATCAAAGAAAATTGCAAATCTTTGCGTCTAAAGCTTCTTCACGAACGACCAAAACACTCAAATGAATACAGACTCGATTGCAAACATTTATGCCCAAAAACGCAGGGCCCTTACAATTAACTTTTTTAAAAGTAAACAAAAGCACTAAACAAAGAGAATTATCCCAAAATTATCCATCAATAACATCCACAAACATTTAACACTTAAATGCATTATAGAAACTTGAAAAACTAACCAGACTATAAACGAAATTCAATACAGCTAATGGAATTTGGAAATCAGAACACAATCTGGCTCTGATACCAATTGAAGGAACTCCATTTGTAGAGAACATTTGAGAGGAAGTGGAGCGTCCAAATCTCATTGTGATTGAATGCAAACATTTATAGTCATACAGAACAGATTATGCACAAATCTTAAATTACAACATGTTTTGAAATGAAAAACAAAAGATTAAGAGATTATACCTTTGAAGAACCCTTCTTCAAGTAAATCCCTTGATCGTTCACGAACGCGTCGAACAACATGATCTCCCTCGAATAGCAACAAGCAGTAACTGTGGTCCTCGAATAAAAAAGGACACTACCACTTAGATACCTTTGTATTCTCGGTGTGAGAATCTTGGAGTGGTGGGCTTTGGCTAATCTTGGTTAGACGGGAAGTTTGATGTGGAGGAGGAAGACGATCGAGTAGACGAATAACACTTTTGTATAAACGAATAAGTCTATCGCATAGACAAATCTCTCAAGTGTGTAAATAGTGAGGCTATCGTATAGTAACTCGATTGAGTACTCGGTAGTATATCTTGTCTCCCGGAATAATTAGAAAACCATTTTCTTTTATTCCATTATTTCCATAAAACCAAATAACTACCCACTACGAGTGGTTATTAAGAAAAATAATTTATAATTAATAAATATAAATAAATATGATAACTAACTTATCATATTATATTTATAATCTATAGTTTTAGTATTGCATCATATACAATATATAAATCATAGTTCTTTTCCTCTATTTTATGGGATTTAATATAAATCATATTTATATTAAATTTAATTACTATGAATCTAATTCATAAAAAATATATTTGAATCATATTCAAATATTAGTTCCTCCAAATAAATAATAATGTATCAAATACATTATATCAATTATATGATATATAATTGAATTAATTGAATTATATCATATATAATCAAATTTTCTCTTATTAATTTGATTATTTCAAATTAGCCCAAAAACTAATTCTTAACTTAAATCTATTGAGCTACCAAGGGGACCTTATGGACCTATAGCTTGAAGCTCCAACGGTACGTGAATAACTGACTAAACTCTTTAATCACATTATCCACCATCCGTTAATTGCCGAGCACTTCACTAAAGAACGACAGCTGCATTCTTCGCATTACAAATATATTTCTGTGTCCATTGGATATAACCAATCAACAGTACGATGACCCTTCACAAATCGCTTGTAAGTACAGTTGGGACAATTTACTGTTTTGCCCCTGTAGTTACGTCTAACTCCTTAAATACCACTGATCCCTCTAATGAATAATAGATCATAGTCCCACTATGACTAAACCCCTCTCGGGCTGAGAGAAGGTGTGGCGTCACGTTGTTCAAAACCCGAAATCAGCCCTTAAGAGAGTAATTTATCTACTTACCCGTGCTTCGGGAAAGGAGTGAATTCCATCTTGTGTAGCTGAGTTCCCAGCTTCCCAATCAAATGAATCCCCAAAATAGTAGTCTTGTTGAGTCAACGATCTGGCCACTCTCACCCACGCAAATCAAAGAACCGCCCTCATAGGTAGGAATTCACAACTCACTCAGGATTAAGGTCATGTTACCTATGGTCATCCTAGTGAAATGAAAGTCTCAATTATGAATGGCGTTATATAATGAGACTCAACATTTCGTTGTCTGATCTTATACAAACCCTTTCGTATAGAATATCCCTGCTCGCATGTCTAATACACGAATGATCAGGATTAGATCATTTGTAACACTTTACAACAATTGTAGCACCTACAAAGTGGGCCATACTCGTAGTGTCACCAGGATAAGGTACCCAGCCTTATCCATATACTATAGACCATTTAGGTTATCACTTAAACACGATCCGATTGTATGTCTCCACATATATGTTTAAGTTACAATGACAACCATGGATGTTAGTTTATTGGTTTGTGGTTAATGCAACTAAAATATCATATATTTCATAGACAATGTGAATAAAATATCATATATTATAAATCAGATAATGTTTGTTCATACAAGTGTTTATAAACTATAGAATCCTATGAGATTTAGGGCATCAACCCCAACAATATCTAACTCCTTAAGTACCACTGATCCCTCTAATGAACAATAAACCATAGCTCAACTAGGACCAAACCCCTCTCGGACCAAGAGAGGGTGTGACATCATATTGTTCAAGCCAACGAATGAGCCCTTAAGGGAGAAATTTATCTACCTACCTCGGCTTTGGGGAAGGAGTGAATTTCTTCTTGTGTAGCTATGTTCCCAACTCGCCAATCAGACGAATCCTTAAAATGGTAGGCTTGTTCAGCCGGCGATCTGGCCATTCTCACCCATACAAATTAAAGGACCACCTTCATAGGCAAAGAGTTCACAACTCACTCAGGATTCAAGTCATGTTACCTATGGTCATCCTGGTGAAATGTAAGTCTCAATTATGAATGGTGTTATTTAACGAGACTAGTCATTTCATGGTCTGGTCTTATACAAACTCCTTTGTATAGATTACGCTTGCTCACATGTCTTTACATGAATGATCAAGATCAGATCTTTTGTAGCACTTTACAACAATTGTAACATCTACAAAGCGGATTGTACTCGTAGTGCCAACAGATTAAGATATCCAACCTTATCCATCTACTATAGACCATTTAGGTTATCACTTAAATATGATCCACCCATATGTCTCTAAATACATGTTTAAGCTACAAGATAACCTTGGATGTTAGTTTATATGTTTGTGAATTAATGCAACTAAATATCGAATAACACATCACATATTTTACTAAATAAATAAGATGTTTGTACAATACAATTACAAACTATAGGACCCTACGAGATTTAGGACATCAACCCTAACAAGATGATCATCACTGGAATTTCTCTATAAAGATGCTTAAACCATAAATGAATGAAGGAGAACGATGGAGAGGATAAATAAAGAAGCTCGAATGGTGGATGATCATCGAGTTGCTTGAATGACCATGGAAAGGCTCGGACCAACAACAAAGCATGATGGAGAGAACAAAGATAAGAATAATAATAGAGCAGGAACAGGAGAAACAAACGAAGGGAGAAGGAATGAGAGAATGGTGGAGAAACAGAAAGAGAATAGGGTACATCGATAAAAGTAACATTTTCACTCTCAAAGTTAAATGCACGCCTAGGAAATTCGCAAAATAAAATCCCGTTTTTTTCCCTTTTAGAGCCACGTCCGTTTTTCTATTTTTCTATAGCTTTTTATATAAAATTATATCCTACAATGCTATAAATAGTGACATTTGTTGTTGTGCACCAAAACTACTAGAAAGCTTCCCTCCATCACCATCACCACCATCACAAGTAAAACTGTTTAAGAAATGAAGCCCATCTTGGAGATTGTTAGCCGATATCATCACCACCATCACACCACGATCCACAAAACCATTTGAGAAATCACTCCACCATCAGCATTTACATAAAACTCACCTCCCTCCCCCCTCTTTATTTAAGGGTGGAGGCTATGAAGCATAGATACAGATACGGCTACACGATACAGATAAGATCGGATACATCGATTCGTCAATTTCTAAAAAACTAAGATACAGATACGTCTAAGGATGTGTCATTTTTTTAATATATATATTTCTAAAAACCAAGGATACTGATATGTTGAAGATACATTTTTTTTCTTTAAAAAAAAATCTAGGATATAGATAAATTTAACATACAAGTTAATAACAATAGCACAAAATAGAATACAAACACTGAAATACAATACAAAAAAAAAAAGCAACATCTAAGATGTTGAAGTACAATAGTTAACAAAATGCAATAGAAAAGTGACTCATATTGTAAAGAAAAAGAAGAAGAAGATTAGAGAGAGAAGTTTCAAGATTAACGAAGAACTTGTTGTTGAAGATATCCAAATGGTTTATATTTTTGTGGACTTTATGGGGATTCAAATGTGAAAATGGAGATTAGATAATTCTAGTCTAGGGTTTGGTCTGTTATTTTTTTTTCTTTTAGTGTTGGACTCGAGTAGTGAGCTTTTTAAATAGGTTGCCTAATTTTAGATTGTGAAAGATTAGATGAGTTACTTGTCTTTTTTCTTAAAAAAAAATACGCATAGAAATAGATACGTCAAATCACGTGTTAGATTCATATCTAAAAAGTATCTGGAAGTATCGGTATCCGATACGTGTCTGATACTGATTCTTTGCCTCACATGAAGTATCTGTGTTTCATAGGGTGGAGGGAAGTGTGACAACCTTTTGCTTGTGGTGGAACAATAGCTAATAAGGTGGAGATGAAGGAGGAGACGCGACGACAGAATAAAGTAGGAGCAGGGGATGATTAAGACTTCTGCTAGAAAAGAAAGTTTTGAATTTCCAATAGTGAAAATTTTATTCAAGAAGGCCGCTACATATGTGACCAACAGTCTAGCATCGTTATATATATTCAATGAGTTCATATAAATTTTCGATGCATCTAATACTCATATCAAATGTGATATCAATTTTCAAACCCATACTAGGGAGCTAGCAACAATAATCTTTACTAAACCCCAACTATTTTTATAACACCTAATTAACTTCTACTATTAAATCAATGCTATTAAATTACAGAGATATGGATTATTCCATTAATATGTTAATTAGCTATGATATTGATAAAACTTTCCAAAACTCAAAACCAAACAAGAAAAAGGGTTTTTTCCACAACCACATAGCAAAAAGGTAGATGCAAAAGGGGCATCAAATGTGAAAGACTTTAAAGAGCTAATGCAACCCAATTTTCTTTGCTTGAACAATCATACTCATTTTCCAAAGTAGCGTGTGTATGTGCATGGATAGAGGTGAGAAGAGCTACCTCCACCGTGTCCAGTTAGGGCCCACGAGAGAAGAGTGATAGGTTCCCGACGATTGAGTGTGAAAGCTAGCCCTCTAAGTAAAATCGATGCCTTCTACGTTTTATGTGCGTGAGTTTTGGACACTTCTAGATAGTATTGCTCTTTGATATGCAATAACAGTATGTCTCGAGCTGATAACCAACTAGAGTAAAGAGAAGATGAAATGAGAGTATGATAAAACTTTTATGAGTACTTTTCGATTTACGAAAAAGTTTGTGTCTTAGTGTTTCATTCATACATGGCTTTGATTGAAAAAAATAAATTTTTATAACAAGTCTCAATTGAGTGATTGTTTGATTTTGACATGTGATGCGACCCTTAAGACTGTTGAGAGTAGAGAAAGGATTCCACGAATAGAGTGTTATGATCTTGCTCCGGACGATCAAGTCTTAAGTTGGGGGTGTTTGTTAGCTCTAAAAAAGAGCTATTATTCCGAGCTTAATTCTAGTTTTTTATCGGATTTTACATGTTTATTTTTCTCTTTTGTAGGTACTGAGCAATCATGAGGTGGAATTGACAATTTAGGGCTAAACGAGGTGAATTTGAAGCAATTAGAAGTTGATTTAAGCATCTGAGCTTCAAAAGAGTTGAGATTGCCAAATTGCATCGAATACGGTCAGCTATCGAGTACCATTGTCAAATTTCACCAAGAAAAAAGCATTGAGAATCGAGAAAGTGAGTAGCGATTATCAAGTAAGAAATTAGCGAATAATGAGTTTCTGGCAGAACACTCAACATCACAACGCTCATCACAAGCCTTAGTTTAACGCTCATTCGACACTGGAAGGCAGCAACATCAAATGCAAGGCAGTGTTGCAACGCTGTCCCAAGCGTCATCATCACTAGCATTGCAACGCATCTCAACGCTCGAGCCTCAACACTGTAAGGCAGTATACTCAGCGTTGCAACGCCCCTTTCAAGCGTTGCAGTGCTACGATGACTGATAAAAAATTGTTGAACGCAGAATGCATCATTGCAACACTTGTCCAACGCTCTCCAATGCGCTTGTAGCGTTGCAATACTATTTCCCAGCGTCGCGATGTTGTACGCAATTTATAAACATTGCATTGGTATTCAGCTTTAGACGGACAAAGAGAAAGGAGTTCAAGTAGCCGTCTAACGCATTCCTCTTCTGAATAAAGTGAATTTTGAGAGTTTAGTTCAGTTTTGAGAGCCATTGAAGTCAAATTGCCAACCGATCATCGTCATAGTTAGCTTTAACTCTTTCCTTTGATCATTGTAACTCCAATATGCCTTTTAGAGGCTAGGTAATTTTCTTGAGATAGTTTGTATGTCTTAATTCTTGAAGTTTACTATTTAATTTATTCAAGTGTTATGAACCTTTTGGGTGGATTTGATTTATTAGTAATAGAATTTTTGTGAATATTTCTGACAAACTAATTTATTGAATTTCTTGTATGCAAAATCATTCTAGCTTGTGCATAATTGATTGATTAAGTTGCACTTATTAGGATCACATGTTTACGGTCTAGATTTTTTCTGGCCAAATTCATGTATGCTCTAGTATAATCCTTCCCAAATAAATCATGCTATCAGATGTGGTTGTCCGACTTGTAGTGTGTCTCGACAATTGACCTTTACTTAATACTTTTCACTTTTAACTTGTATGTCACTGAGAAGAAAAAGTTTTAAACTGAATTAGGGCAGATTTAGATTGTTATCAAAATTGGCTAATTGGGCTATTAGAATTTCTAATAGGTTAAGGGGTTCATATAATTGAAGAAATTAACTAGTATCTAATGATTGAAAATAAAAAATATACAAACTAATCCAAAGATTTTCCATTAATTTGATTCAATCTCCTTTTCTGTGCTAACTCCTATTTATTCTTCTCTGTTTGGTTTTTTAGTTTATTTTATAAACAAAAATCAAGAATCATCAAAACCCCCTTTATTTGGAATTCAAAAATTGGTCTAAGTTAATTCAACATTCTCCCTATGAATTCGACTCCGATCTTACCACATTTCTACGTTTGTAGTATAAGTCTAGGATCAGTGAAAATAAATTATCTTTGCTCGAGTTAGGAGCGGTTATGACATGCTAGTCTCAGAGTCCGAACAGTCATCCTGGTGAAATGTAAGTCTTGATATGAATGTTGTTATATAATGAGACTAGTCATTTCGTGGTTCGGTCTTATACAAACTTCTTTGTATAGATTACCCTTGCTCACATGTCTCTGCATGAATGATCAGGATCAGATCATTTTTAGTACTTTACAACAATTGTGATATCTACAAAATGGACTATACTCTAGTGTCACCAGAATAAGGTATCCATCCTTATCCATCTACTACAGACCATTTAGGTTATCACTTAAACATGATCCACCCGTATGTCTCTACATACATGTTTAAGCTACAAAATAACCTTGGATGTTAGTTTAATTGTTTGTAGATTAATGCAAAGTCAGATAAAACATCACATATTTTATTAAATAAATAAGATGTTTATACAATTCAATTACAAACTATAAGACCCTACGAGATTTGAGACATCAACTCCAACAAGATGATCATCACTAGAATTTCTCTATAAAGATGCTTAAACCATAAATGAACGAAGGAGAACGATGGAGAGGACAAATAGGGAAGCTCAATGGTGGATGATCATCGAGTTGCTTGAACGACCATGGAAATGTTCGAACCAACAACAGAGCAGGATGGGGAGAACAAAGATGAGAATAATGATAGAGAAGAAATAGGAGAAACAAATGAAGGGAGAAGGAATGAGTGAACGGTGGAGAAACAGAAAGAGAATAGTGTACATCGATAAAAAGTAACATTTTCACTCTCAAAGTTTTAAGCATTTTAAATGCGCACCTAGGAAATTCTCAAAATAAAATCCCACTTTTTTCTTTTTTAGAGCCACATCCGCTTTTTCTATTTTTCTAAAGCTTTTAATATAAAATTATATCCTACAATGCTATAAAAAGTGACATTTGTTGTAGTGCACCAAAACTCTAGAAAGCTTCCCTCCGCCACCATCACTGGTGACGGGAAATTAGAAGTCAAATTATTCAACAACTAAAATCCCTTGGACGCAGTATGCGATGCATGTTCTTAAGATATGCGTTGATAGTCATGCGTCGATGGTCATGCGTTGGAATGATAATGTGTTAACCAATGTAAGCGATGATCATGTGTCCTGTCACAAGTTTTCTTGCGCTCACGCCAAGTATAATGCGAACGCAAGTTTCTCGAGTAATCTAAGGTCGAACACAGGGACTTGTAGCTATATGAATGTGGTAATGTGCATGCGGCGGTTAAAATAAAAGAATGGAAGGGAGGTTGCTAAGTGAACCCTACTCCTACTCCTATCTAATAGAAAACGCAATGAGAATATGCAAGAGAGGTAGAGATGACTTAAGTTTTTATTACATCCATATTATGGCTAGGCTGTCACACAATCCTCCCACTATATCGAGGTACTCTCAACTCTTTGGAAAAAATGCATCTGACCAATCTTAACAACTTTTGTTTTAGGGTCAGCACCAACACATGTGTCGTTCTTTCCCAAGTTCTGAAATATGTAAACATCTTTTACTTGTCATAAATAGCTTTTATGAATCCACATGTGAACCTAACTCTAGGACGTATGCGGTGTATCTGCGATATTGCCGAGAAGCCTATGCCTGCCTAGACCTCCATAACCAGCTTACTAAACTCCTGCCACATGAGCGTGGTTGCCGCATAACCTTTATCCTACTTCCTGGACGCATTCAATATCCAATCTATACGGTGCATAGGCTGTGTGAAAGCAAACAAAACTTATCTCTAAAGATCCCCATTCCTGCCTAATGTGTTCCAATCCGCTCTCCCGAGTCTTAGATTTGTGTTTTAAAACTACTTTCCCCAAATATGCCTAAATGATGAATGAAGCCTCTCATAGGACAAGATAACCGATGAAACTTTGTTGACCTAAGATTTTCCTGTCCCTAGTGAACAATGCATACATTGCTTAATGGACTACCATTTACCTCCCGGGCAGTTGGTTTTTTGCTAGCTTTACTCATAGACAAGCAATGTGTTAGCCTATAGATAGGGCATTGCTGCAGCTTCACACTAAGCAAAATAAGGTTAACTCACACACTCCAGCCAATGCACACCTCTCGGTGGGTTGCTACACTGCTTCATATCCTAATCCACACGCTAAGTGTGTGAGTACCCAAGAGCAATTCCCACTAAAGTGTTGCAATGAAAGTAAAAGATGCTAAGTAAAGAAGATGGAGATGGAGTCGAAAAGAACCAGAGAAATGTATTGAAAACAATTATATTAATTCCTTAATCACAAATTTCAATACAAGTACAATATGAGAAAAGAAAGGAAATGAATGACCAGCTGAAGCAACAATGGATGTGTGTCAAGGCTGCGGTGATGCATGACTGGGGCGACAGGACTGATCTCTCGAGATCTAGCTTCGATCAAAGGCTTCTGGTCCCACTCGGAATGGATGAAAAAAGGTGAAGAACTCGTAGCGTCTTCTTACCGGCATTTTTGTTTGGATCGGAGGGAAATCCCTGGATTCACAAGGATAATCCGGGATAGCTTGATTCTACTCATCGACTTCTAATTTATAGAGCTTGGGTTGCAATCGACAACATTAATTGGACTGTCTGAGTCTGACATTCGGTGCGTTAGTCCTTTTCTACCTCTGCCATCAAACGCGTGGTAAGGTGAAAATGTCAGCATCATACTTTTGTTTTTTTCTTGAGGTAGACGATGCGTTCATTCCACCAACCTTGCGTTGATGCCCATTAGTACGTTTGTCGCGTAAGCCGCAAATTCATTCAATA
>NC_052360.1:8430884-8568185 GCF_009727055.1 Benincasa hispida | reverse complement strand
AACCTCCATATTGAGTGACATCTTTTAATTTCTTTTTATTAATATTACATTAAAAATATAGGATAAAAAGTAAGATTTGAAATATTAATTAAACTTGGGTCCACTAAAACATTTTTTTTTTTTTTTTTTTTGTTAACAACACTTGACATGAAATAAATGTATGCGGAAAATAAAGATAAAATGCGGAGATATTTTCATTGCAACCCTTAAGAATGACCGCAAAAGGCAACCTTAGTCAATGCAAGCCATGCAATCATGCTACACACATGTGAACCTAACTCTAGGACGTATGCGGTGTATCTGCGATATTGCCGAGAAGCCTATGCCTGCCTAGACCTCCATAACCAGCTTACTAAACTCTGCCACATGAGCGTGGTTGCCGCATAACCTTTATCCTACTTCCTGGACGCATGCAATAATCCAATCTATACGGTGCATAGGCTGTGTGAAAGCAAACAAAACTTATCTCTAAGATCCCCATTCTGCCTATGTGTTCCAATCCGCTCTCCCGAGTCTTAGATTTGTGTTTTAAAACTACTTTCCCAAATATGCCTAAATGATGAATGAAGCCCTCATAGGGACAAGATAACCGATGAACTTTGTTGACCTAAGATTGTTCCTGTCCCTAGTGAACAATGCATACATTGCTTAATGCGACTAACCATTTACCCTCCCGGGCAGTTGGTGTTTGCTGACTTTACTCATAGACAAGCAATGTGTTAGCCTATAGATAGGCATTGCTGCAGCTTCACACTAAGCAAATAAGGTTACTCACACACTCACGCAATGCACACCTCTCGGTGGGTTGCAATGACCGCATTTTCTTAATACTGCAACTCTACACGATGATCGCAATCGCTAGGCGAGCGCAACTTCCATGCAATGGACGCATATGGCTAATTACCGCAACATCCATGCATTGATCGACGCGTTTGGCCTTGCGATGGAGTGTTTCTCCGCATGCGGTCGTCTTGCGGTGGTTTAGTTTTCGCGTTTGCGTCCATTTCCTGTTTTAGCTACAAAAATAAAACATTGAACGCATAATAACGCAAAACAATGGGTTAACTGAGATTCAATATGCTGATCGACGCAAGCTCACTTTCTCGTAAATTTCTAGCACAATTGCCGCATATTCTACTTAACAACCTTCATAATTCTAAGTAAAAGGTCTAAGATGACATGCATTTCTGTATGTCATTAATCACCACCATCACAAGCAAACCCATTTGAGAAATGAAGCCCATCTTGGAGATTGTCATTCGACGTCATCACCACCATCACACCACGATCCACAAAACCATTTGTGAAATCACTCTAACATCAGTTCTTACATAAAACTCACCTCCCTCCCCCCTCCTTATTTAAGGGTGGAGGGAAGTGTGACAACTCTTTGCTTGTGGTGGAACAACGGCTAATAATGATTGAGATTTCTACTAGAGAAGAAAGTTTTGAATTTCCTATGCTGAAAATTTTATTCAAGAAAGCCGCTACATATGTGACCAACAATTTAATACCGTTATATATATTCAATGAGTACATATAAATTTTTGTTGCATCTAATATTCATATCAAATATAATATCAATTTTCAAATCTATACTAGGGGCTAGCGATAATAATCTTTACTAAAACCCAACTAGTTTTATAACACCTAATTAGCTTCCACTATTAAATCAATGTTATTAAATTACAGAGATATGGATTATTTCATTAATATGTAAATTTAGCTATGATATTCATAAAACTTTCCAAAGCTCAAAATCAAATAAGAAAAAAGGTGTTTTTTCACAACCACATAGCAAAAGGGTGGATGCAAAAGGGGCATCAAATGTGAAAGATTTTAAAGAGCTAATGCAGCCCAATTTACTTTGCTTGAACAATCATACTCATTTTCCAAAGTAATATGGTCCACCCCCACACCCTCCTTAAAGTCATCTACACATAAATAAATAAAAACTATATAAACAATCTTCTATTATGATTTGTCTCGATCCATTTTTAAAACTTAATGATATTATTGTTCAAATCTAAGATCATCAATCTTTGAAATAATAATTGATACCTTATCTATAGAACCATCATCTAAAATTGTGTTTCTTTATTTACAAATCAATGAAGCACTTTTGAATCTTCAATTTCTAACTCTCATCCACAAATTCCTTGATCCCATATTTTCCAACCACACACTCAATATTCAATAGAGAGAAAAATTATAAATATATATGTGCCAATCATAACCATCCATTTGTATATTTCTAGTTCCATATCATCATCATAATCATCCCTTCCAAATTCAAAAGGGTAAAACCATTTTTGAAAATTTGAAGAAGATGGAGAAATAAAGAGTTGAAATAACTAGATGGGTTTTAAAAAAAAAAACTAGAAAAACAAAAAAAACAAAAACAAAAACAAGTTGATCTACCATAGCTATGATTAATAATCTAATTAACCCTCCCCCAAAGTATATAAAAAAGCTTTATGTATATTATGTATTGGAGTATTTGAAGCTATTGGGTTATCTATACCTAAAAAAACTAAGCATTTTCCAGCTGACCCATTTGATCTCTCTGGCTGATTTTGAGGTCATTATCCAGCCAAATCATGAAGCAATTGAGCACCCATCAAGTTTCTATAAGGAAGATTCTGAGTTTCTCCATCTAAAAGGGAATATTGAACTGGTGGACATTCTTCCATGTGATCTCTTGTGAAGAAAAGGGAGCTTTGTGCCGCCGCCGCGGCGGGAGAAAAGGCGATGCTCACTCCTCCGTTGCCGTTCCCCCCGACTGCTGCATGCTGTTGTAACCCTAATGTCAACGACACGCCTCCACCGCTGCCGTTATTGAAATGTTGATTATTGTTATTGTTGTTGTTAGGGTACGAAACACCCCCGCTACCAGTATGGTGATTGTAGGACGAGAAGTCAAGCTCTACCGTGCCAAATGCATCGCCCACAACCCGTCCAAAACTATGGTCATGGTTTTCGTGGATGTGGTGTCCGTGGTGGTTTTGCATCGTTTTCATCGTTCTTGAATGATCATTCTTCTCTGAGTTATTAGAGATGATTGAAGAGAGACATTCCGAGTCTATTCTTAGGAGTTGGTCCGGTGTCGGCTTCTGATCCTCGAGTCGTGTTGCGATCGACCGATGGCCATCGATTTCGTCGTCAAAATCCGCCACCCCATCAAAAGAGTTGTTGGCATTGCTGTTCATGTTGTTGAAACTGTTATCAATCTCATCCTCTTGTTCCTTTGTTTCTTCCAAATACATCTCTTCTACCATTGGCTTCCACAGCCTCACCCTTGCATTAATGAACCAATTTGACACCTAACCAAAAACAAAACATATTAAAAGCTCCAATATAACAACAAACGCAAACATACAAATACAACAAAATTAAAAAAAAAAAAAAAAAAAAAAAAAAAAAAAAAAAAAAAAAAAAAAAAAACCAAGAGATTACTGCTCATTTGAACTAAACCCTACAAATGAAACATCTTTTAATTCATAAAGGAAAAAAAAACACACACACATCCACACAAAAATTACCATTTGCCCATTTAATGAAAATGAGGTATAAATGTCTAGAATTGTTCAAATCATTAAAGAGAATAATGTGGGGTTTGGTTATACATAAATAAAACAGTGGATATTCTCTTAGAAGATATGAAAAATGTAAACTTAAATTAAAATAAGAAAGTGGTTGAATGGAATTGTATTATTATTATGATTATATCATTTAGGGTTTTTTTTTTTTTTTTTTGGACTTGCCTGGCTTCTGGAGAGACCAGTTTGGCGAGCTAAAATATGTTTATCCACATCGCTAGGATACCTGCAAAAGATTCAACATTTTCTAACTGTTAAAAATTCCAGGAAAAAAAGGCATTTTTTTTTTAAACTTTGAGAGATAGAGGGGAAGAAAAATGGGGTCATTTTGGAGAGAGAATAAGAACCATACAAGAACAAGAACAAGAGAGAGAAACTAATTAAATGATTGAAAGCAATAGGGACAAGAAAAACAAAGGAATCTAAAATGTGTGTTGGAAGAAAAATCAATGATTGAGGCTTACCCACTAAACTACTTCAACTCTTTGGTTACAATAAAAAAAAAAAAGAAAAATCAAAACTTATTACCATTGATTCCAACTCAAAATCCATTTTTCTTTACAAACCATATTGTAAAAACAAGAAAAGAAAAAGAAAAAAGAAAAAAATGAACTGATCATGTTAATTCAAAATTGTCTTTTGGAAAGGTCAAAACAATGTGAACGACGATTATATACAGTTCGATTTTAAAAGGGATAACGACGACTATGTTTAATAATTTCAAAAAGAATTTAATGAATGCATCTAAAAGTTTTTTAGAACTAAAATTTCATTAAGGAAACAATCGAAGAGAAGGGCCAGAAAGAGGGTTTTACGGGTGAAGGAAGTGTTCGAAAAGCCAAGCGCGAAGAACGGAAACAGAACGTTCGGGGAGGCCGCGTTGAGGGCGCCATGGATGGCTTTCCATGATGCTGATTTGATGGAAAGCTCTTTGTTGTCTTAAAGCTTGATCAATCACTCTAAGCCTGGGTGTTTCTCCTCTTGTAGTACCAGGTGCAATTGGATCCTTTTCTCCCATTGCCTTTCTTGTGGCTTGAATTTGCCCCACAATCCCATCTTTTAGGCTTCTAAAATGCCTCGACATCGCTTTCGATGCCAACGCCGAGTACACCCTCGCTGCCCCACTCCCTGCCACCGCTTCGAACGACGCCACCACCATCTTCATTTGCTCGCAATAATGCCTATACCTTCTTTCAACCTACAACGATATGAAACCTCTTTATGTTAATTTGTATGTATATGTGTGTATGGAGGGTTTCAGAAATAGTTATGATTGGTGGGCAAAGAGCATTTAATGAAAAGGGAAAAACAAAAAACAAAAAAACCCCACAATCCCACATCAAGGGAAATGTAAAGTTGGGAACTTTACTTGAATTTCTTGTTAAAGTTTGGATTTTTACTCCTACCCATTTGAAATAAAGAAGAGAGAGCTTTTAGTTTTAACCCGAGTTTGAGAGGAATATGTGAAGTTAAGCAAAGAAAAGTAAATTAATTAAATTTACCTCTTCAAGCATGGAAAAAAGCTTGGTTTTCCTCTTTTGCAAGTCCATGAAATCAAGTGATTGAAGAGAGAAATTGGTAGAAGAAGAGCCATGTTTGTGTTTTGGTGAGGAAGAAGAATGATTGATGTTATTGGTAATTCCAAGGCTACAAAACTCATTAAGAAGTTCTTGAGTTGGGATTAAAAACCTCGAGTTTCTAAGGTGAAAAATGGGAAAAGATGATTGGTTTTGTTGTTGTTGTCTTAGTTCAAAAGATTGTAAGCCAATAGAAGAAGGGTTAGAAGAACTAAGAGACAAAGAAAGGCCTTGGCTTGGTCTTTCATTTGGTTCACATGGAAACACACATCTTAAAGAAGAATCCGCCGTCGCCATCGTCGTTGTCGTCGTCCCCCATGGTCCAACCACCATCATATTCTGATGAAACGACTCATCGTCGTCATCACCACCGCCACCACCACCCGATTTGTTGAACATCTCCGTCGTGGGTTCGGTGGTGGAACCGAACCCGGTTTGGATCTGATTTGTGAATTGATTTGGGACGATGTTGTTTGAATTTGAATTGGAATTGTAATAAAACACTCCTCCAAATACCATCTCGTTTGATTTTTCTCCTCCTTCACAAAGCTCTCCAGCCATCAACTTAAAAAAGAAAATAGATCTTTCTGTTCTCTTTTTTATTGGAATCTTTGATCAAGATTCAAATCCAAGAACTTGTTGTTTTTTATTGGTATTTCAAGTCCATCAACCTTGATCTAATCTGCAAAGTAAAAAAAGAAAAAAACAAAACAAAAAAAGGGTTTTGAGTAAAGAGATTAAAAGATTGAATTTTGATTGAGTAAAGAGTAAAAGAGGAGTAACCCAGATAAGAGAAGAGGTAAGATAGGGCGGCGGTGGCGGTGGCGGTGGTTGCGGCGGCGGAGACGGTGGAGGAATCTTTGTGGGGGTTAATTTTGGAGTGGTTTTTAGGGGAAAGGATGGAAAAAGGAAAGAGGTATAAAATAGGGAGAGAAATATAGAGGCGATGATGAGCTGCTGGGAGCTAAAGCTGTAATAATAATAATCATCATCTCAAGTACTCTTTAAACATTTCTCTCTCCTCTGCTCTGCAAAAAAAAAAAAAAAAAAAAAAACTGTTTGTTTTGGGGGTCTCTGAGCTTCTTTCTCTCTTTAATGGGTCAATGCAAAGAGGGATAAATCTGTCCAAAATGGGCTTCCTAGAAAGAAAGAAAGAAAAGGGAATCAGAAATTATTTTTTTAAAAGAAAAATAAAGAAATAAACCAATCCCAACTCAATAATTTTTGTACCAACAGTTTTTTTTATATATATATAATATATACACAAACAAAACCAAAAGATTATTTACTTTACTTTATTAATTAATATAATAAAAGACCCCTAAAAACATTACAAGTACTACCACTACAGAAACATGAAAGAGAAAAGTAATGATCATAAAAATTGCAGCAGAATTTTTGTAGACAATATCACAAACAACCGGCCGCCATATCACTTCTTCTAACTTATTGTTCTTCTCTATTTCTTTTCTTCTTTCTTTCTTTCTTTTTTTTTTTTTTTTTTCAATTTTATGGATTCAATCCAATAAATTGAAAAAAAGAGCATACTACTTTGCACGAGGCTATACAAATTGGAGGCATAGAAAAGTGTCTTTGTTAAAAAAAGATATTAAATCTTCTCTNCAACCGGCCGCCATATCACTTCTTCTAACTTATTGTTCTTCTCTATTTCTTTTCTTCTTTCTTTCTTTCTTTTTTTTTTTTTTTTTCAATTTTATGGATTCAATCCAATAAATTGAAAAAAAGAGAATCCCAAGTGGGAGTTTGGGCAGGCTTTTTCAGACGGAGAGATGAGTTTACAGTGGACCTGATTTCTTCTTCTTCTTCTTCACCTGTGATTTTTTTTTATGAAACTCAAAAAAGGAAAAAATTGGGAGAAAGGACTGAAAGAAGGAAGGGATATATTTTTTCTTTTGGGGAGTGGGAATTGAAAAAAAAAAAAAAAGATCCCAAAAAAGGGGGGTTGTGGTGTGGGGAAAGGAGAAAGAGAGGAGATGAGGTGGTCCAAAGTAATGGTATGGTCATCTAATTCTCATATTAATTGCTCTATTAAAACCCCCTTCCACCCATTTATATCCCCATCTCCACGCGCTCCTCAAATCAACCCTTTTTCAACTCTTTATATATATAACATCACACGTTTTTATATATATTCTCGAGAGATCACTCAATATAAGATTGCTCTAAGCCTAAAACCAAGAACACACTTAATTTTGGAGTTCTAATTATGAAACCAAAAGGACGATATGCTTTGTTTTGGCATAGATAGTAACTATCCGTTCCATTAAACTTATCTAAATTAGATTTTCATAACTTTAAGATCCCCTCTAAGAGAAGGTTATAAAATTGAAATGTTTGTTTGGTATTATTAATATAATTATGTAAAGAGTAGATAAGTGTTTTGTTTAGAGCCCCAATTATATATTCATTAAAAATTTGAGAAACATTGATGTTTGAGAATTCAAACTATATTTAAGATTTGAGAATAGAGCGTTATAAATGTGAGAATGAAAATTTGTATGACTTTTGATCTATAGGAGAGATTACCATTAAGTGACTTATATTTGGTTATATAAATAAAATCTAAGATATAAATTTGAGTAGTTTGAGATTTTGTCCTCACATGAAAAAGAAAAAGTGAAAAATATCACATTAATGACATAATTAGAAACTTATGAACGAGTATTTTATTGGGGCCTTTTTTCACTTTTGTCTATTATATCTTCTCGTCATTTTTCTATTGACATAGACATTAAAATTAACATTCTTTTATTTATCTCTTTTTCTAGCTCTTTCATTTAAGGTTAAATTTGACTTTGGGCCACGATAAGAATATAACAATATCATAGAACTCTTTTTAAAGTATAATGATTGAAAATTTTATAACATGCTAGAAAAATATATACTTTACTTAACTCAATATTATATTTCCATTAATTACAACCAGCCAGCCATATGACTTTTTTCGAAAAAAAAACATCCAACTACCTCAATTGAACCAATAAATTCAATCATTTTCCTTACCACCCAATAAAATTTTAATTACATATGTATATAGACCTTATCTTAAGGATAGGAATCATCATTGAAATCGCTGAAATCGAATCAAATATTAAACCGAATCGAAATCGAACCGAAATTAAATTAATGTGGTTTAGTTTGGTTTGACATATGTTGAAACCGATTTAATGCAATTTGATCTGGTTTCAAATACGAAAATCGATTTGAAACCGTACTGAACCACTTTTAAATCAATAAGTTAAAAATACCTTTTAGGGTTTCACCGTTTCAGTCTCTCATTAGCAAAAGAAAATCGTTCGGGCTCGAGTCCTCAACAGTTGACACCATCTAAACCTAAAGGCTATCTCTTCACTCTCAAACTCGCTCGACGCGATCGTCAGCCATATGCCATTCGTCGTCAACCATAGTTACCTCCATCCTCCATCGAAGTTCCTACAAATTTCAAAGTCCTCCGATCTCACGTCTCAGCCTCAGGCAGGTACCATTTGTTTCGTCATCCATTTGCTTTTCTTTTCGAAGTACAAATCAACTTACTCCACATTTTTAACTCAATCACGACCCCATTTGTTGTTAATGTTGAGTGCAGTGAGTACATCTTCCTTAGAATTTTAATTTCTATTAAACTATATATTTATTATTTATATCTTCATTAAATTTTAATTAGATTTTCGTTTCTAATAATAAGTCTTTTTAATATGTAGTTTTGTGTTAAATAAGCCCTATTAAACATAAAATTAAAATTTCAATCTATGTGTACGAATTTTTATTGAATATTAACAATATTTTCCACAATAATCACAAATCGAATCAAAATTTTGAGACTAAAAAGTTATTTGAGGCACATAGTTGCAATAAAATATCTATTCCATCAATTTTAGAAAATATGTTAAATTTTTTATTCTCTATCCATTTGATGTACCAATATTGTTGAAAATATACAAAATATGCCATATTAGAATTTAAAATTTAGAGATTTCATTTACAGTTTAGTTTATTAATAAAGTAAAAATAATACATAAATGAAACGTTTGGGTTAGGGTTTTACTTTTAGTTTGTATATTGTAGGCACTAGGTAGTAGGCACGATGTCGATGAGCTTGACCAATACGGATAGTAATACTGAGACTGAGACTGCTAGCAAGAGCAACAATTGTTCTATTGTGAACAAAAATGATGATGTTGTTGTTGAGATTAGCATGCCTCCACCAGAACTACAACCAACTCGAAAGAAGAGGAAAAATACATCTATGGTACGGAATAATTTTACTAAATGTTCTGAGTATAGTAATGATAATCCACATGCTAAATGTAATTATTATGGTATGGTGTCTGCATGTCATCCAAGAAGGAATGAAAATTCAACATTGAGAATGCATCTTGAACATTACTGTAAAAAAAATTCTTATCAGATAAAAGACAGTAAGTTAGAAATAACGCAAACGAAGTTGGTATTTAAAAATAAAGATAATGATGGAGGCGGTAATAAAAAATAGTGAACTATAAGATGTTTACTATTGAGAATGCTCGAAGATTAATTGCTGAGATGATCATAATTGATGAGTTGTCATTTAAATTTGTGAAGAACGAGGGATTTAGGAGGTTTGTGGAAGGAAACTTGATGTTAGTATAACCAAATTTTGTTATTCCTTCTCGAACTACAATTGCTAGAGATATTTTAGAAAATCATGCTAGCTTGAGAGAACAATTGAGAGATATTTTGTGGAGGAAGGATATAAAGTCTCACTTACGACTGATACTTGGACATCGATTCAAAATATTAATTACATGATTTTGACTGCACACATTATTGATAGAAAATGGAAGCTACATAAGAGAATTATTAGTTTATCTCATATTGAGAATCATAGAGGGGAGACAATAGGAAAAGAGGTGGATAAATGTTTGAAACAGTAGGGTATTGACAAGGTTTTGACATTAACTGTTGATAATGCTTCATCAAATGATACAGCCATTGCTTATCTAAATAAGCATTTTAAACATGGGTTTGTGTTGAATGGGGATTTCTTGCATGTTAAGTGTTATGCACATATATTGAACTTGATTGTCTGTGATGGTCTGAAAGATGTGAATGATACATTAATTCGAATTCAAAATGTCGTGAGGTTTATTAGATCTTCATTGCTAGACTTGTTAAATTTAAGAAGTGTATTGAAGAGGAGAACATATACTAAGAGTATGTTGTGTCTTAATGTTCAAACTAGATGGAATTCTACATACTTGATGCTTGATGCAGTTGAAAAGTTTGAAAAAGCATTTGAGATGTTAGAAGACTACGACACAGTCTACTTGAATGAAGAGAGTAAACCAACTACCAAAGATGAAGGAAATCGGAAACAAGATTTCCGTGAGCAGCAAAAGCAAGACTATTCTAAATTACAATCATGAATCAACAAATCATTTACAGTCGACTTCAAATAAACGGTTATGCGATTGATACAGAAATTACAACATATAAAAAACAAAGGAACAAAGAGTAAACGCTACGCACATAGGCAGAAACATCTCCATGCTCCGTTGCACGACTGCTCGAACAACAACAACCACGAACACTCGATCTACACGACCGCAACACAACATGAACACTGCACGAAAACTTCACGCTAATCCTCAACGATCTCCTCGGTCATGAACTTCTGCGTAACACGAACGGCCTTCACAGTACCACGAACGTCCTCTAGAAAACCTCGATGATGTCGAGTTGAGTCTGACACCACTAACAAGGCGACCTTGGTATTCTCGATGTGAGAATCCAGAGGGTGGGCTCTGTTCCGACTTGGTATGAGGCAGACGAAGGAGGAAAACACCGATCGCGTACATGACTGGGAAAATAGGAGATGGCGGAGACCTATCGTATAGGTCGATGCTCAATCGTTTAGATAAAGCTATGTGATCATTTAGTTTATCGTTTAGCTCGGTCTGTTGCCTACAGATACTACACGATCGTTTCCTTGGGCCAGCGATCGTCTAGCAAAGCTATGCGATCATTTAGTAAAGATTGCACGATCGTTTAGCTCACACCTGCACGATCGTTTAACTCGCCTAGCCGTCGTTTAGTAAATCTGTATTTACTTGAAAAACCACCATGAGTTTCTATACGCCGAGAGAAAACTCAAAACTTCTTTTCAAATGTTTGTAAAAACTTTATTTCAAAATAGGAAACTAATTTTCCTTTTAAACTCACGGTTACTTGATCAATAACCATCCACTACTTTGGTTATTTAAGAAGAAAAGTATTAATTCTAATAATTAATATTATTATAAATATAATATGATAACCAACTTATCATACTATATTTATAATCTATAGTTTTAATATTTCATCTCATGAAACATATAAACCATAGTTCTTTTTCTATTCCATGGCTACTTAATGTAAATCTCATTTACATCAATCCTTCACTAGATGTATCTTATACATCATACCGATTATATCATATATAAAATCAAAATACCTCTTGTCAATTTGAACATTTCAAATCAACACCAAGAACTGATCCTCAACATGAATTCAAGCTACCAAGGGGACCTCATGGACCTGTAGCTCCGAAGCTCCAACAATATATAAATAACTGACTAAACTCTATAGTCACGAGATCTACCATCCGTTAACTGTCAGACACTCCATTAAAGACCGACAGCTGAACTCTCCTTACTACAGATATATTATGTGTCCATCTTAACTAATCAGCAGTGCGACAATCCTTCACAGATCGCTCGTAAGTACAGCTGGGCCAATAACCGTTATGCCCCTATACTTACATCTATCTCCTTAAGTACCACTGATCTCTCTAATGAACATAAGTCATAGTCCTACTATGACTGAGTCTTCTCTTCCAAAGAGAAGCTGTGGCCACTATGTTCAAGCCCTAGAATCAGCCCTTAAGAGAGCAATCTCTCTACTTATCCCTGCTTCGGGAAAGGAGTGAATTTCATCTTATGGATTGAGTTCCCAACTCCCAGATCAGACAAGTCCCCAAAAAGGTAGACATGTTGAGTTGGCAATTTGACCACTCTCACCCATACTAATCAAAGGACCGTCCTCAAAGGCAGGAGTTCCCAAAACATTTAGGGTTGAGGTCGTGTCACCTATGGTCGTTTAGGTGAGATGCAAGTCTCTAGTATCAACGACATTATATACAGAGTCTAGTTATTTCGTGGTCCAGGTCTTATACAAACTCAATGTATAGGACACCCCCGTTCCACGTCTCCACACGAATGGTCAGGATTTACCATCTGTAGTAGTTTACAACATTTGCAAACCTCTACAAAGCGAGTCGTATCCGTAGTATCACTAGGATCAGGTATCCCACCTTAATCCTTATACTACAGACTGATTTAGGTTATCACTTAAGGCATGATCCACTGTATATCACATATACATGCTTAAGTTCACATAAGATAACCAATGAGCTTTGTTTATTGGATATGAGTAAATGCCAGAATTAAATAACACTTATTTTATTCATTGAACAATATGTATCTTTATAAAGCAACGAGACTCCGGGATAATTAGGACACCAATCCCAACAAAAGATTGGGAAATTGCTAGAATTTTTACTAAATTCTTGTCTGTATTCTATGAAGTAATTATTAGGCTTTCAGGGTCTCTTTATGTTACTTCTAACAGAGTCTTCCATGAGATTAGTATTATTCAGAATTGAATAAAGAAATATTCAAGTGTAGTTGGTCCTAATAATTTGCTTTTGCGTGACATGCTTTGAAAATACAAGTGAAGTATGATAAGTATTGGGGGATAAGTATTAGGGGTAAAGTGAGAAAACAAATTTCTTTTTGCATGTTGCTTTTGTTTTGGACCCACGTTACATGATGAAGTCTCTTATGTATTGTCTGAATCAATTATTTTGATATGGATACAGCAAAAGAAGTAGGAAATAAAATGGAGTTTGTTTTGAGGAAAGTGTTTGCTAAATATACTTTGTCATTGTATACCCATGCTTCATCTTCATGTTCACTTTCATCATCTCAAGTGTTCAAAGACTGTGCAAGTATGAGTCAACCTTCGGTTTGTAGTAATATTAGTAGTAGTAACTCTTTGAATACTACATCTTCATCTAGAACTATTACTTCTACTGTTAGTATTGCTTCAGACATTTTTCGTTTTGATTTTGAAGATATGGAGGAAGAGGATACACTAAGTGTGGATACAAAAGTTGATATTTACTTATTAGAGCCTCCTATTAAATGTGGGGAGAAATTTGATATCTTAGATTGGTGGAAAGGAAATTCTTCTAGATATAAGGTTCTTAACTAAATTGCACGAGATCTTTTAGCAATTCCGGTATCCACAATTGCTTCTAAGTCTGCATTCAATACTAGTGGGAGAGTAATTGATCCTTTTCATTCCACGTTAGCTCCAACCACAGTTGAGGCACTTGTATGTGCACAAAATTGGTTACGTTCGAAAGCAATTAGCGTTGATCTTCAAAGATATTTTGAGGATATTGTAATTATTGAAGAAGGTCCATATCTTTATAACATTCTTTCTCTACGTCAAATATATTATTTATATAATTAGTATTTTAATAAGAATCATTTTTGTAGACTTCAAAACAAGTTTAGAGATGAAAATGAAGGAGGGGAACGAGAAGGAGAAGAAGGAGAAGGAGAAGAAGGAGAATAAGAAGAATGTGAAGAAGAAGGTGGCTTGAACAAGTTTGTAACTTTTGTGTTTGGTGGACTTTAGAACTTTAATGTTTGTAGTAATTTTATTTATATTTGATGGACTTTGAAATTTTTATGTTTGTGATGTAGTACTTGTATTTATGTTTAATGGAATTGGAACTTTTATATTTGTAGGACTTTTATTTACTATTTATTGTGGTGGACTTTCGAACTTTTATATCTGTATGACTTGTATTTAAATTTAGTGATGTGCACTTTGGAACTTTTATGTCATTGTTTGTGGAACAAAAACCTTTTATGTTTGTAATACTTATATTTTTAGACTTTGAAATAATTTTTAAATTTGTTGTTGAACTTGTAGTGTTATTAGTAATCTAGACTAGTAATACCAAACAATGACTATATATTTAAATTTGTTGTTGAACTTGTAGTGTTATTGTTTAACTATTTTTTTAAAAACATTATGATCAAATCATATAAATTTAGAAGACATGAAAAACAAGGAAAAACCTTAAAAAAAAAAAAAGCGAAACCGAACCATTCAATTTCAGAAAAATAATTTCTAAAATTTGTGATTTGTTCGGTTTGAGTGTCAAACCGAACCGAACCGAACCGTGAACACCCCTACTTAGGGACGTACAAACATAATCCAAAAAAGATTTTAGGTATTGTTAACGCATATGCATTATGTCAATACCTGAAATTTAGCCAATTTATCAGACGTTTCTTATTATACTTTACTTTCTTGTTATATTCTTTATGCATACTTAGACTTATACTCTCTATTGTAATATACACTTGATTATTCAATTTAATAAAATATTTCAAAATACAACATGATACCGGAGTGGTGCGAGATCAAGTCAGAGTGAGTTCATGATGATAGATCTTGGCACAGGCAAGAGATAGAATCGACAGTAGATTTGTGTTTCACTAAACAGAATAAGATGATCTGAATGATGTGGTCGCATGTCAGCTGAACTGAATATAGAGCCTTAAAACTCTAATACTATATGTTGTATTTTGGAATATATTGATTTAGAAGAACCATCTTCCATTAGTACCAAAAGAAAAAAAAATGTTAAATGAAGCTTAAAAGTAAATGTCATGTAGCCTTAAATTTAAAATAAATAATATGATACTATCGTACAAAGACAAACACAACTTGATGTCCTTACTTTAAATTCCTTTTGAAATGTATGTTGAATTTATTTATTACTTTTTTTTGTTTCCTTACATTTTAGTCCTATAATTTTGAATATTTAATTTTAATCCTTATATCTTTAATGATTTAATCCTATAATTTCATGTTGTTTGTTTAATATTGACTTTTTTTTATTAAAAAAGTTGTCCTTTTTTTTTTTTACTTCTTTTATAAAATAAAAAGAGTTGGTAAAATAATAATAATAATAATAATAATAATAAAATAGATTTTATTAACCGTCTCTCCATAAAGTTGTAGAGTATCAATTTTTTGTACGTAGATTATTGAAAATATATAA
Organism: Benincasa hispida; assembly: GCF_009727055.1. Taxonomy (NCBI): domain Eukaryota; kingdom Viridiplantae; phylum Streptophyta; class Magnoliopsida; order Cucurbitales; family Cucurbitaceae; genus Benincasa; species Benincasa hispida. The sequence goes on along the minus strand of NC_052360.1, from coordinate 8,552,823 downwards.
ATTAAATTTACCATTTATCGAAAATACAAAATTAAATATTTTTAATTAAATTTTTAATAATAAAGTTGAAAATACAAATTTTATATCACTTAAATTATATACGGTTATTTTAATGAAAAATATTAAAATGTAGACCATTATAAGTACCGGATGAAAAATGATATTTTATTTGACAAATGAGACATTGAATATATTGGCTTGTAATGGTTTGTTACTCTTATTACATTTATGAGCATATAATAAATTTGTTGTGGAACAAATGTCTGCCACATCATAATGTGAACTACCACTTGGATGTTGGTCATACATTATAGTTGTCTCAATGCCAGTGAATATTAAAAATGTGAATATTTATTTTAAAATCAACTTATAATAAAGTTTTGCATGAGCAACTATCACTAAGCCAAGGGTGTCCTAATTTTTATTTTATATTCTTTCTATCTCACATGCCATTAATTTAATTATATCATAAACCAAATTCCTGGATTTCTTTTATTTTACCATATCTATAATTATCCCATTGTCATTTGTTATATGGCTAATATATTACTCCATGTTAATCTTCATCAATACAACATCTATAATTTGTGATACATAATACTATTTATTAATGGGTAATTATCAATGTAATATACGGAAGAATCACTACAAGAATTTTGGGCTTTAATGTCAGTTGGAAAAAGTAAAATTGAATGTATGATCTCGGTTTTGTTTTTTTAAAAAAAGTGGATCTTTAATGTCAGTTTTAAACCGACATTGTAGGGGTACCTTTAATGTCGATTTTAAACCAACATTAAAGACCACTTAATTTATCCTTTCACTTTCTATTTTCCTCCCATTTTTTTCATTTTCCTCTTCACTCTCCCCCTATTTTCTTTTTCCTCTCATTCTCACACTTCCCTCTTCAGGCCCTCTTCTTTCTCACTTCTCTCTTCCAAGCCCTTGCCATTCATCCATCGATCGTGGGTGAAGAGTCTATCGTGGTGTAGATCTGGCCTCTGTGCAGGTCTGTTTGTCGTGTAACCCGTGCCACCGCACCCAATCGCCCACGTCTCATCAGTCGTCCGGATCTGCTACTCGTTCCGCCAAAGCGCCACAGCCACGCACCGCCATTCACGTGTCTCCGCTGCGCGCCGCCAAGTTCGTTCTTGGCCAAATATCCCCATAATTTTCAATACTTTACTTCTCAATTTTTAAATTTGACCGAAAATGAATCCCTCGAAAAGAAAAAAGTTAATAAATAACTTTTAACTTTTGAAAATAGAGCTCTAACAAATGAGCTCAAAGATTTTTGTGACAATTGCTTTTATTTTACTCCTGATATTTGACATACACAATTGATGTAACCCGTAAATCTGTAAATATAGGAGAAGGGTGGAACTCAGATGTTGAAACCTTAGTTAATCAAGCCAACAAATTGGGACTTCCACCCCAAGCCTCCAACGCTCACACCATCAACGGCAAACCAAGCCCTCTCTTCCCTTACTCCGACAAACAAAGCAACTATTTTATATATATGAGAAGTTGCACTTTTCAACTTGTCATAGATGAGGCTAAAATGTATAGTGATGTATTTTTTTTTTAGTAAGAACAATTGCTTCAGACTAACTAAAGAAAATGTATAACATATCATCATTTGGTAGCTTTTCTTCAAGTTCTCATTGTTAGTTTCTATTGCCTTTTGGTCTTGACACAATTGAATATTGTTCTGCAGATTTTTTCATGTTAGTTGTTAATACCTGCCTTCTTTTTTATATCTGTGTGAGTTTCTATACTGTTATTGACTATAGCTGTTCTATGTCTTTCATCTTGAGCAAGCTTTAATGAGTATTCTTTTATGGATTTAACTTTTCCAGTTGATATTGAATAGTGTTCTCTTGCTTGGCTTAAGTAGCCAAACGATTGTAGGTAGGCCAACAGTACCAAGTTCCTTAGTTGGTGGAGTTCAATTGGAGTGTCTCTTTGTTCTTGTTTTCTATCCCTAAAACTTGCATGTGGATTTTTTTTTTTTTGGTTTCTACATTATTTGATTGTAGAGAAAAGACATCAAGAAATAGGCAAAATGGGTATGTTTCTATAGTGGACACTTTGAACAAGTGGAAGAAGAAAGAGGCAAAATGGGTATTTGGGTTTGTATACTTCAAGATTTTTGTTCTAGTTTAGTACTTCAAAACTCTCCTTGTAGGTTTCTGTTATATAGAAAGGTGAAAAATAACTTCAAATCAGTTACAAATCTGTTACATTCAAGCTACTTTTAAATACACTATGCAACTAATTATAAAGAGTGTGAGAGAAAAATTGTACAGAGTGATCAAGAAGCTTGAGACTTATCTTGTAGCAATCTTTAATAAAACTCTCGTCAGCTTCTCCGTAGACGTAGGCTATCCTTGGTCGAACCACGTAAAACCATTGTGTTCATCTTCTTCCCGATCGTCTTCTTCTATCGTGTACCTTTGATCCATGGAAGATGATGGTTGAAAAATTGTCTAACTGTCAAATTAAGTGTCTAAGAACTGATAATGGGCTTGAGTACTGTGTAGAGGAGTTTAATGTTTTTTTGTAGACAGCATGGTATAACTAGACACAAGACAATTAGGTATACACCTCAGCAAAATGGGGTGGCAGAGAGGTTGAACAGAACAATAATAGAGAGAGTAAGAAGCCTATTGTCTGATGCTATACTTCCTGAGAAATTTTAGGCAGAGGCAGCCTCATACACTGTCTATACACTAAATAAATGGCCTCGTACATCTCTTAACCTTTTAACCCTTGAAGAAAGGTGGACCATACAGCCTCCTAACCTAAATAACCTAAGGGTGTTTGGTTGCACTGGTTTTGTTCATCAGAGTAAAGGGAAATTAGCTGGCAGAGCTGTGAAGTGTATGTTTTTGGGCTTCACAGAAGATGTTAAGGGGTTTATAATGTGGCACTCTACTGAGAAGAGATGCATTACCAGTAGAGATGTTGTTTTCAGAGAAGATAAAATGTATATGCAGAGATCTAATCCTAATGTTTCAGTACCTCAAGTGAAGAATGATAAAATTGAGGAGGAGCAAGTTCTAATCCCTACTTCTGATCCTTCAAACTCTTAATCATTTTTTGATCAGCTACCTCATCTAGAAGAAGAACTGGAAGATGCTACTATTGATCCCGAGCAAGAAGAACCAGACTTGAGAAGGTACAACCTAGCTAGAGATAGGCAGAGAAGAAACATTGTGCCACCTTCAAGTATGAAGACTACTTAGCTTTGAATGCTTCTGATTTATCTAATGATTCAAAACCCTCAACCTTTGAAGAAGCAGTGAGTTGTTCTAAAGCTAAGATGTGGATAGAATCTATGAATGAAGAGATTGATTCACTAGTGAGAAACAACACATGGGAGTTGACACCTTTGACAAAAGGATGCAAGCCAATTGCATTCAAATGGGTGTACAAGTTGAAGGAAGGTTTCCCTAATGATCAAGGACCTAGATTTAAAGCTAGGCTGGTTGCTAAGGGTTTTACACAGAGGCCAGGTGTTGATTTTAATGAGATTTTTTCTCCAGTGGTCAAACAGACTTCTATCAGATTATTGTTGTCTATTGTGGCTCAAAATAACTTAGAGCTGGAGCAACTAGATGTTAAAACAACTTTTCTACATGGCTTCCTAAAGGAAGTTATCTATATGAGCCAACCAAAGGGGTATGAGGTTAGAGGGAAAGAAGACTATGTTTGCCTACTTAAAAAGTCTATTTATGGCCTCAAACAGTCCCCTAGATGTTGGAACAGAAGGTTTAGTGATTTTGTACAAAAGAATGGTTTTTATAAAAGCTCCTATGACAGCTGTGTTTACATAAATACAGAGTCCTACACTCATCCTATCTACTTGTTACTATATGTGGATGACATGCTTTTATCAGGAGAAACTATGAAAGAACTGAATAAAGTAAAAGATCTACTCAAGTCAGTGTTCGAAATGAAAGACATGGGAATTGCAACAAGAATACTAGGCATTGACATTATTAGAAATAGAAAAACTAGTATTCTAAGCATTGATCAGTCATAATATTGCAGTAAATTGTTAAAGAAGTATCAAATGACAAAGACTAAAGTAGTGACTACTCCTATTGCTAACCATTTCAAACTTTCAGCAGAAAATTCACCAGAGAATCAAATATTGAACATCAGTAGATAATGTCAACAGTCCCCTATTCCCAAGTTGTGGGTAGTTGAATGTATCTAATGGTATCTACAAGATCTGACATCGCCTATGCTACTAGCCTAGTGAGTAGATACATGGCTAATCCGGGTAAGAGGCACTGAGAGGCAACAAAGTGGATAATGAGGTATCTTAAGGGTACTTGTCATGCTAAACTAATGTACTAACAGCTTCCAGATAGTGAACCAGAGCTGATTGGGTATGTTGACTCAGATTATGCCGGAGATTTAGACAATAAGAGGTAATTATCAGGGTATATCTTCCTATTTGAAAGGTGTGTCCTAAGCTGAAAGGCTACTTTACAATTAGTGGTAGCCCTTTTTACTACTGAAGCAGAGTTCATTGCTCTTTCAGAGGCAGTGAAGGAAGACGTATGGCTAAAGGGTCTCCTATGTGACTTCGGAATTAAACAGAATACAGTAAAGATATTTTGTGATAATCAGAGTACAATACATTTATCTAAGCATCCTCAGTACCATAACAGAACCAAACATATAGATGTTAGATATCATTTCATTCGACAGTAGATGGAAGCTAAACAGATTGAAGTTCTGAAAGTACATACCTCAGAGAATGCCTCCGACATGTTGAGAAAGACAGTCACTCAGCTCAAACTTCAGAAGTGCCTTGATATTATAGGGTTTGAGCTGAGGGACAAAGGTTAAAGAAGAAGACAGTCAGATCAGAAAAGCTGAAGAAAACTTGAAGTTTATTTCAAGGTGGAGATTGTTATACAGAAAGGTGAAAAATAACTTCAAATCAGTTACATATCTGTTACATTCAAGCTACCTTTAAATACATTGTGTAGCTAATTGTAAAGAGTGTGAGAGAAAAATTATACAGAGTGATCAAAAAGCTTGAGACTTATCTTGTAGTAATCTTTAATAAAACTCCCGTCAGCTTCTCCGTAGACGTAGGCTATCCTTAGCCGAACCAAGTAAAACCATCGTGTTCATCTTCTTCCCGATCGTCTTCTTCTATCGTGTACCTTTGATCCATCGATCGTGTAGCTTTTAGCCAACGATTGTTTACTTCGGCACCCCTATCGTGTAGACGACCATCTTCTTGAACTTCATCGTCTAGACGATCTTCAGTAAAGCCTTCATCGTCTAGACAACTCGTCCCTTATCGTCTAGACGACCTCCAGCTTTACATCTCTTCACCTAGACGACTGAAGCCTCATTGTCCCTGCGATTTCCGGCAGCATTCCTTTGGTTTTCTCTTTTCTTTTCTCTCTATTTTCTCTACAACATAGAAAAGAAAAGTTTAGTCATTCGAAGTCTACAATCTGCAGAAGTGCCAAGTTCTAATATCAGCCATCAAAGTGTAAGGTCGAGATCTCTCATCATAAGGATTGTGCTTTCAGCACATTGTTTTGTGTTTATGTGAATAATTTTTTAGAAATAGAAGTGTTATGCAATTGTTTCTCTTATTGTTTCAGAACAATTTATGAACTTGAAGAAACAACAAAATTTAAGTTCGTATTAGAGAAAATCTCTTTTTCCAAATACTATAGGTCTTGAAGAACATCGCTCGAAGAAGAACAAATGTCAAGAACATCATTTTGATGTTTATGAGAAATGAAAGAAGAGAGAGGTATTTTCTTAACTTTGTTATGTGTAAATCCTGATCTATTGATTGATTGTTGGATGTTTAGATTTTGTTATTGCTCCATAGAACTACATGTTAGATTTGTGTATGTTTTCATCTGTAAGGTATTTTATTCATTGTTAGCTTTTCTTGAAGTATTTATAGAAAGAGTTTAACTCTAAGGACACGAGTCTTGAAATTAATCTTTAGAGTTCTCATTTCTTATTTGATAGATGGTTGTTTAGAGTTCTCATTTCTTATGCTAACTACTTGTGTTTGTTGGCTTTTGAAACCACTTCTTTTTGTAGATTTTGTGTTTATTGTGATATTTATTTGGATTGATGGAATTTTGAACTTTGCTGAGTTTTTGTTTTTTTGGCTTTTCTTTTCATTGATAGGAACTGAGTTCATGAATCTGGAGATATAAGATCAAACGCCCATGTGACAACTTTTGAGATTTGAAGTCAAGTGAGCAATCAGATCTGAGTTTTTGTAAATCATTGTTGTTTATGTTTGAATGTCTGAAGAAACCTACAAGGAAAGTTTTTGTAAATCATTGTTGTTTTTGTGACAACTTTTGAGATTTGAAGTACATTGTGGGCTAAATTTGCTTATTGATGTATGTGTTTTTTAATATTTATTTTTTGGGAATTCTGATAGTTATGTTGAGAACAAGTGGTTGTGGAATATTATTGGGAGTGTGTTTCTTTGAACGGGTTCAAGGTAAATTTTTGGTTTTGTTGTGGTAGCAGCATTATGCTGCCAAAAATTTTCCATCGTCTTCGTAGCTCATATCTAGGTAATCAAGCTTATCTTCTTCAAGATCTTGAAAAAGAAGATTCTCTCATTTATTCAACTATTGAGTTTTCTTGTTTTGCAGGTGCAATAAAGGAGTAAAGATTTGGTATATGCTTTTTCTTGGGGAACTCTAGATCCAATACATTCACTACAAGAATTTTGCCTTGAATGTACCATTTATGCACATTCTCAATAAACACGGTTAGTTGAATATGAATTCTGATCACATTTTCACTTTCAATCCTTTGTCTTAAACCTTTTTTGTTTGTGATCCTTTGAACAACAGTGGTCAGACAACGATGCCTATAACCAAAGATTGTTGAAGTTGAGGGTCTGTTCAAGAAGAATTATGAAGGGATACATACTTACCAAGTGGATAAAGACAGTAAAATGGCTGAGAAAATTCTTGCAGCTAGTCCAATTTTGTAATAAAATGGTAAATGAAGCTCTTCAAGAATTTGGATGATATCATGAAATGACTGGTGTTGGGTCGATTTTACAAATGTAAGTGTGAAAGTTTCAAAGTTGAGAGTTTTTGTTCATAAACAAGATATCAATCTTTTTTCCATGTGTAGAGGTTTTTTTTTTCCCATTAGGCATCGATTCTTGTTGCTCACAAGTACTACTCGACCTATGATGGTTAGTGTTTGGAATGGGAGTTACCCTACAACCCAGATGTTAAAATGTCACGTAGGCACTTGGATATATGGTTTGTCGGTATGACAAGTTTATAGTTTTGTGGTAACTTTGTGATTATGAAAGTTTTTTTTTTATCAACTTAAGAATTAAACATAACATTTTAAAGCCTCAATCACTTTGGTAATGTAAACAGGTCAAAGAGCATTAATTAATTTGAAAGGTTGGATAAAAGACAAGATATGAGTTCCTACCCCATGTTTATACAATGTAACATTTATAGTTGTGCTACTTTCAATGATGAGGTAGTTAAGATAAATATGATATGTTACTTATTTGTAAGTTTTGAGGCTATATTATTTGTTTTGGCTTCTTTCTTAGACACTTGGATGTATAGTTTGTGGGTGTGACATGTTTATAGTTTCATGATGACTTTGTGATTCTAAAAGCTTGCTTGCTTGTTTATTCTTGTTTGATCCATTAGTCAATCTTATTTAATTATGATATAGCCTAGTAAAGAAAGGAATCAGTCTTAGCCTTAGCGACATCACTTCCAGATTGGCAAGTAGCTCCATGTAACAGATTCGTCCATACTATCGGTAGAGTTTGTACTCTCTTTCTTTGTTATGCCAACCTAAAAAGAGAGAGGGATACAAAACTTCGGAATTCTTTTTTGTTGTGCATTGGATTTTGACCATTATGACTTTATACTGATGGTGTGTGTATTTTGCATATTAAGTTTGAAGATTTTGCACATTGCTAGGCGTTTGAAGAGTGAAGGGCATTACATCATTGTTTCTGACTGGAAAAAGAATGAACACGTGACAGAGGATATGTTCTACCATGAATTCCATCTAGTTGATCTCAAAGTTATGGATAATTGCATGAAGGTGACTGAGAAAGTTGACCATGTCTTCAATCTGGCTGCTAATATAGGTGGTATGGGCTTCATCTAGTCCAATCACTCTGTTATTAATAACACCATGATCAGCTTTAATATGCTTGAAGCTGCAAGAATCAATGGAGTTAAAGAGGTTGGTTTTCAAGGAAAATTTTCTCAATTTATGGTGTTTAGGCATACTTTGAATCTTTAATGGTACAAGGTTGGTTGGTCAATGTTTTTATGCTTTAGAGTTATGGCTTGTCAGTGGGGGGTGGGGTCAGAATGAGCTAGACATTTTTTAAAGAGGAATATTTTGTATTCTAAATCTTTTTAATCTGAGATTATTCCCTTCTTTGTTGTTGGTTTTGTCCTTACCAATGAGAAATGAAGTACTCAACAGATAGTTTGATCTTTTATCATGTGAGTGTATGTTTTTATATGCTTCTAGTGCTTTCATCTACCCTGAATTTAAGCAATTAGAAACTAATGTGAGCTTGAAAGAGTCAGGTTTGGCCTGCTGAGGTTCATATTTACTTATGTGTTCATGATTTGGAAATGAAATAACTGTTAGATATGTGCTTAGTAAAACCGTGTTAACATTTGTTTTATAGCCCCAAGATGCTTATGGTTTGGATAAGCTTGCTACAGAGGAGTTGTGCAAACATTATACTGAGGATATCGGTATTGAATGCTGAATTGGGAGGTTCCACAACATTTATGGTCCATTTGGAACATGGAAAGGTAGATCCAAATGCAAAAAATGTTTATGTTATCTCTAGATAATTCATAATGTAAGATCTAATGCTATCGGTTCATTCATATAGGTGGAAGGGAAAAGGCTCCTGCTGCATTCTGCAAAAAGGCCCTCACTTTTGTAGACAAGTTTGAGATGTGGGGAAATGGTCTTCAAACAAGATCTTTTACTTTCATTGATGAATGTGTAGAAGGTGTCCTGAGGTAAGAAAGCTCAATTGCTGTAAAAGTAAGTTCTCGCTCTTGTTTGGATCAAAATTTTAATTTTTCTATGTAACGCTTATGAGTTTTGGTAATTTGTTGATTACCTTGGTTTTAGGGTTAAATTATCATCTCCAATTCCTCTTTGGTAACTTATTATTATGAATTTGTGAAAGTAATTAAGAATTTATTTTGTGCATATACAGGTTGATTACCTTGGTTTTAGGGACATGCCGTTTTTAACTTTGTGACCGACATTAAAAATGGATTGGACAATAATTATATCGAATACACGAACAATAGTTTTGGACAATAATTGAAAAAACGGACATGGTATTTATAAAAAACGGACAATAATAGAAAAAAGTGGACAATAATTCTGGGTTTTAATGTCGGTTTTAAACCGACATTAAAGCCCATAATTCTTTTAATGAACTACGGACAAATATTAATTGTAGTGTCAGTACTAGGTGAAACTTAAAAATTAATGCCAACGAGAGCTTAGCTCAACTGATATACGTGTGCTAAAGATCAAGAGGTTCATGGTTTATATCCTCTCACCCCTAATTTGGACTAAAAAAAAAAAGAAACTTAAAAATTAATAGTAGCGGTGTTCAAATGACCCGACAACCCGAACAACCTCGACTACCCAACTAAAATTATAAGGGTTAAGTTGGGTGGAATTTTTACATTTTTTTGGGGTTGAGTTGGGTTCATGTTACACTTTTAAAAATTTAGGTTGACCCTCCCAACCTGAATTTCTAATATTATTAAAAAATATTTTTGTTATAACTATAAATATTATAACTTATATATATTATTATGATGTTTGCTTAAAGTTTGTAATAAATATCTTGGATTTTAATTATTTGAGTTTTAATAACTTTTAATTATTATTATGTGTTATAGAAAAAATTAAGTATTTTAAGTTAACAAAAAAAAACACTTAAAGAAAATCGACAACCCAACCGGAATTTTAAGGGCTAGGTTGAGTTGGATTGGAGACCATATTTGGGTCTCATTCGGGTAGTCAATCCGATTAATTTGAATTTTTGAATTGGTCCAAAAAATCTCCTTAACTTAGTCCGAGTCAACTAATATACACCCTTAATTAATTCATGTTATTTATATATTTATGATCAACAAATATACTTTTCTTTTATGAGGTTCAGACATTAGGATTAAGTATATTTAACCTAGAGAAATTTTTTGCTAATGACTTTGTCATATGATTTTTATCTAAAAATTACTTGTAATTTATAAATTTTGAGAATTATAAACAAGGTGAAATGTTGGGAGCCATAAGAGGGTTCAAAATTCTTGTTCTCAAATGTTCTATTTAGGTCATCAAGAGATAATTATATTAAAGTATGTAAATGAAATTCAACATTTAACTTAATTTTTTTTAAAAAAAAAAAGAATACACATATGCGAGTTAATAAGAGCAAAAAAAATTGTATAATTTAACCTCTTGGATTTTTTTAACATGCGTGTTTTATTAATGAGATGTCCATAAGACAGGACGAGGCTAAGTGCCAGGGATAAAATATAATCAACGTCTCTGTTTAGCCAACGGAGAGAAAATTCTCCCAATTCCCTCCTCATTATCCGTCCAATCAAGGACTCCCCTCCTTGATCGTTAGAGGCGAGTTTCTATGGATTTTAATCCCACAAGATAAATAGACATCTCTAATAACAACTTTATTAAATTTTATGAAAGATATAGTATAGAAATTAGAAACTTTTACTAGGTTTTCCTAGTTCGAGTCTTTTTTTTTTTTAATTGTTTCTACATGTTACACTTAATTTGATACATTAATATGTGGACAAAAATTCTAATTCTAAGATATTAGGAAAATAAGGAGAAAATTTAATGTTGGCTTTTCCTCATTAAATATTATTATTAATTGAATAGTTCAAAACCAACCAATAAACAACACTCGGAGATTTTTGTTTGAGGTCTAATAATACGATATTGCAACAATATGACTTTCTCTTAAGATAATACAAGATGGAAAATTGAACTTCGAACTTCAAGAGAGAAAGTGCAAGTCAAACTACCACTAGGATTATATTCACATTAACATACAATACTGAATTAAAACATATAACGAATCTTTGACCACAAGATCGATAGTACAAGTTTCATATTAGTTGAATTATATTTATTTTGATATTATAAATCCATAATTATTACTAAAATCATTGGTCCAAACAATTTGATTGGATGGTAATTGCATCCACATGATTGATCTTGAAAACTTTTGTTTAGTTATAAATGAGATTGAAAATAGTAAAAGGGTAAACTAATTCACACCCATCTAAGGTCAACACCATAATGTGCCTATAAAAGGGTCATTTAAGCCATTAATGTTGAATCAAGTAACTCAAACATTAATGAGGTGTATTGAGCTAATCAGAAATTTTGAAAATAAATGATTTAATGAAAAACAGTCTGCATATTTTATATCATATTATATTATATTAAATATATTTTAATTTAACACAAATAAATGAGTTTATAATATGAGATTCTATATTTTTTTTTCCAATATAGTTCTGTTTTAGAATTTTAAAAACAAAATATAGATATGCCAAATACATTTTAAAAAAATGTTTTTCATAACTTTTACTATTATTTAAGCTGCGGAATCTACAAACGGTCTTCTAAAATTAAATTTGTCAAACGAATTTCATTAAATCGATTTTGTAGTCTTAAGAATCTTTTTTTTTTTAAAAAATAATAAATAAATAAATAAATAAATAAAAAATCAAACTGCATAAGTTTCCCTCCATATCCATAATCATAATTTACATTGATTTTAAAAATCTAGTAAATAAAAGAAAATCTATTTTAAATGACGGAAAATATTTATAGACAATAGCAAAATATCATTCTCTATTTGCAATAAACCAGGTTAGATCCTACTATTTGCGTCTATCATGATGACACAGTAGTTTATTGCGGTCTATGTCAGATAGACAATTAAATTTTACTATATTTATAAATATTTTGATTCATTTTTCTATATTTAAAAATAATCCTAAATAAATGTTAGGTTAAGTTACACGTTTAGCTTCAAAATTTTAAACTTCAATAAATTTCAGCCTTTTCAAATTGTCTAATAAAAACTTTAAATTTCATGATCGATACTAAATCCAAAGTTCATAAATTTATAAAATAATTTTTAAAGTGTAATGATATTTTTTAAGTTCAACAACCATAGAAATGAGAGATCTTATTATCCACCTTTAATAAAGTAATTAATAGTGGTAAATTGAGAGGAGCGTGGTGTACACGCGCGGAGGAGAAGAGTGGAAAAGGGAATAAATATTCGTGTGGGTAAAAAAGCATGTGGTCCTATAAAACCAAAGCTTTCTCCGCCGTTTACTAATTTCTTCCTCTGCCCATTACGTCATCACTTCCTCCACTAACCTACGCTACCCTTCTCTCCCGCTTATGTTAGAAAAAACCCCCCATTTTTAAATTAAATTAATATTAAGCTCTCTCTCCTGCTGCAACCATTTTACCTTACGTAACTTTCATTTAGATTTTATTGGGTCGAAAACAAGAATAATATTAATATTTTATTTTATTTTATTTCCATAGAAATGACTTATTCGTTGTTACTTAATATTATGAAATTTATGGAGACCATATAATAAAGTCTTTATACTATTAATCAACTATTGACTCGATCGCCTTGCCATAATTCCAACAATCTAGAATTTTCTTGTTTACTAATGTTATCTATTGAGTCTTAAGTTTTTTGTTTAAAGAAATTTTTATTTGCAATCTTTTAAATAAAAATTTCTTAAAACATTAATAAAACTTTACACGTTGCTTATTGTGAGAGGATGATTTGTCATATTTTAATGAATAGATGAGGATTTGACCCTATTGAAATTGATGGTGTGAATGATGTTTCATCGATTAGCTTCACTACGTGGAGGTTGTCGTTCATCACGTCTAGAGATTGCAAAGCTGTGTTGCTGATGACATTATTGATATGATGGTTGGCGAGGCCTTCAAGCTTTTATTGGTATGGATAATTTAGGATTTGTTTACTACTATATGAAAAACATAATTTTGAAAATATGAGATTCAAAGAAAATAGGTTGTTATTTCATGTTTTTCAGATTTGGTATATTATTTTATTTTCAAAAATTAGATTCTGATTAAACAATTTTTAAAACATGTTTGATAATATATATCTATAAATAAAAAAAAATGAGTTATAATTATCCACTAAATCTAATGAATATAAACTATAAAAATTTAGGGACATATTGAACATGTCTAGTGTTAAAAATTTTATAAAATCATTATTATGTAATATCATATGTTTTGAGTTTATAACCTGGAATACTATATTTTTAATTATTAAAAAATTTTAATCATTTATAATCTAATTCTCTTTTTTCAATTTGCAATTTCAAAAGGTGAAAACAATAAAAAAATTAGAAAGAAAATTTTACATTATTTAAATCACAAAATTTGTAAAGGATTGGAAAGAATTCACAAAATTTATCATAATACATAGTACAAGTCAACAAAGAGATATTATTAAAAACATAAAAGAAAGTTTTATCTATGTGTATAGGGAAAAAAATAGCAGAAAATAAAAATAAGAGATGCTTTATAAATTTAAAATGTGAAAATATAGAATTGTTGTCACACAGTACAAAGCCACCCATTTTCCATCAAAGGAAAAATCCCCAACCTTCCAAAATGTAAGATTGTACGGAAGGATCTTCAACTAAAATACTCCATTTCCATTTTTATTTTAAATTTCATTAAAAAAGTCATTTTTATTTAAATACTTTTCATTAAAAATGGGTTAAAAACAATTGAAAACTATTTTAAATAGTTGTCAAATACTCTAATTTCTTCTAAAATGACTAATTTTTTAAATTAAATGCTTGAAAATGTATTTCAAACACATCTTTACAGCCTCTTTGGGATTGATTTGTGAAGGAAGTGTTTTTTTAAAAAAACTCATTTTTATTTAAATATTTTTGATAAAAACTTATTAAAAAATTCTTAAAAAACTATTTTAAGTAGTTGTCAAATACTCAAATTTCTTTTAAAATGACTTATTTTTAAAATTAGACACTTGAAGATGTATTCCAAACACATCCTTAATCTCATAAACACTATTTTGAGTGTAAATTTCTTTATGTTGGTTATATATATATATATATATGGAAAAGTTTTCAAAATCAAATCATGGTTTAAAAACTTAAAAAAAATAATTTAAATTTGTGTATGATGTTAAATGTTGGCTATGAATTCATACATTTTTCTTAAAATTAAAGGATAGACAATTGCAAGAAAAAAATTAGAAAAATCAAATGATTATTAGTAATTTACTAAACAAATTTTAAAGTTGAGCAAAATTGTGACCTTTGAATAAATAATATGACCGAAAAATCTTTACATTTCCATTTTTTTCTTACATATCTAAATAATTCTCTTATTTTATTTTTTACTATATTAAAGTGTTGTATCATTTTCTATATGTATCTATTCATACCATAGCTAAAACAATAGTAATATATTTGAATAAACATTCACATTTTTATCTCATTACAACTATTCGTATTGAACTAATTATACAACAAAATGATATATCTTTTCATATATATAAGTACGTCAAATCAAATAATCTACGATTTATAAAATTTCATGAAATTTCTATTTTGTAATAAAAACTAAAAATTCCATGCATTGAATATATTATGAGGTGGGGATTCTGACACAGAAACAAAAGAAAAAAAAAAAAGTGAAAACACCTTTTTTTTTTCCCTTCAGAAAATTGAAACTTGTAACTACCTACGAAAACTATACTAGGATGGTCCTTCTCCATTTCACATACAATTTTAATTTTAATTATTTTTTTTTTCTAAAACCAATTGATTTCAATTTTAAATTAAAAAAATTTTCCATTATTATTATTGTTATTGTTAATTATTATTATTATTATTTTGTAATTTTCATGGACCATTCTATTCTACTTCACCTATACAAAACCTGCCAGCTTTTCTCTAAACACACCCTTTCATTGATTTTTATTCTGACCAGGAGCTCCACTTTTGGACCAATAATATAATATTTTCCCCCCAACATTAATATTCAAATCTTCAAAATTATTCCATCAATATTCCAAAATTTTCATCAATCTAATTCCTCCATATATCTACATTTTGATTGCAACCCTCTAGTGGTTATTAGGGCAACACAAAACTCATCTATCCAAGTTAGGATAGTGTAATTAATTCTTCGAGTTTTCTAATAACCAAATATCGTAGGGATGATAGTTCTTGCCAATTTGTGAGATTAGTCAATAAACGTGTAAGAACAGGTTTGAATTGTAATAAAATTCTAAACATTATATAATCAGGTAATTTTAACTCAAGATATTATTTATTACATTTTTATGAGCAAATATCTAGTTAAAAAATTGTAAGTGGAATTATTTAAATAGTTTTTTTTCTTCTTTCTTTACACAAAATTTAGGGATTAAAGTGAGGAAGAGTGGGTACAAAATAGATCATCAACATAAAATTTTATTCTTAAACTTTGGATTTTGTATTTATACTCTTAAACTTTGGATATTATATCAACCAAATATTAATTTTATAAAATAGACAATTAGAGTAAATGAATGATTCACTCAAAGGAAATTGTGACTAAGAGTCTAAATAGAGTCATTATAAAAGTTTAAGGATTTAATTGATACAATTATAAGTTTCACGCAATGTTTTTTTTCGAATGTAACATAAAAGAAAGTATAAATTGATATACTTACAAAAGTTCATGGTTTAAATTGATTCAACCTCTACTGTTTAGGAGTATAAACTGGTATTTTTCTTTAAAAAAATATGAATTGATATTTTTTCTAAAAAAAAAATTTAAAAAGGAAAAAACTATTTTAAAAAAGTGATCAACCTAACAATTAAAGTGGACAATTAATATATCAATAATTACAAAATATAGGGCTGCATGAGCAGATTCATTTAGAAACGTTGTCAACATGTAGTTTTGTAAATTTTTAGATTTTGGACGTTACATATTATAGCTTTTTTTGATGAATCTAATATTTGAAACTAAAAAAATTATAAATAAATAACATTATCATAATCGTTTTTTCACTCAGATGATCCGTTCTTTTTTTTTTTTTTTTTTTTTTTTTTTTTTTTTTATGAATGGAGATTCAACTTCTCATTTTAAAAGAGAGTACATATAATTACGATTGATCTTCGATTTGAATAAGAACATCGAGTAAAAATATTTGAACATGGTGTAAAAAGTATATTGAAAAGTTATCGTGTGTATAAAATGTTTTTAAAAAGTTTGTTTTTTTAATTATGTTGACATTTTTAGTGGTTTTCTTATTAGGTTTTTGTAGTTATATATCAATCACTAGTATAGTTTTAACGACACTAGATATTAAAAAATCTCTAACTATTTGATCAAATGTACTTTTTAACCCGTTTTTTTTTTAATAATAACTTTAACCTTTAAAAATTTAATATAAAAGTCAACATATGAGCATAACTCGACTCATTGACTTAAGTCCTGCACCAATATTAGTGGACTAAAAAAAGTTAACTTTCCAATAATATGACTACAGCCTATCATGTCATCTTAATTTCCATATGAATGGTTTATTTTAACCTTAATTTAAATGGACTGTCTATAATTAACATATAAATGTCTGCTTATTACATCATATTCCTAACTTAGAGTTTAATTAAATATATTAGGGTTTTTATGTAGGTTGTTTGAAATGGATATTTTATATTCAATGCTGGTACCGTTAACAACAAAAGAGACTAAGTAATATTAAATCCATATCATCATTAAGTTATTTTAATCACTAACTTAATCATTATTTCTTGCTAAGTGACTTAATGTCTTATTTAATTCATTGAAACCCCTACTTGATTTTTAATTAATGATAGCAACGTTACGTTTCAAATTTTCCTCATTATATATTTGGAACTATAAGTATTAATGACTCACCAATAAAATTTAGTTGATTTAGAGTTTCTATTATCTAGCTAAGATTACAACTCTTACCCGTCTAAACTAGCCTTTTATATATATATACATATAAATAATATGTGAATTAGTGGGAGAATATCAAACTTCTACCTTCAAGATTAATACAATATGTTTAATAATAATTGGCGTGAGTGAATTTGGATAAGATGAAATAGGAGAAAAATCAAGGAGAGATAAGAGAAGATAAATATAAGATAAAGTGGACTTAATTCAAATACGTCTGAGAGTGTTAGCTAATTAGTTATCTAATCCTAACTTATTAGGATTAGATAAACTCTATCTCATTCTCTCTATAAATATATTATTATTGTTCCATACGAGGTAAGGAAAACTAAAACTTAATCTGAGAACTAGATCTTAATCAAGGATCTGGATGTAAGAACTCCTGGTTTCTTCTTTGTTATTTAATTTTCTTATTGATTTAGGCGGTATCTAACACAAATTGAGAGATATATTTATTTAATTTCAAATAGGTTGAAGGTACCTATCAAATTGGTTCTTCTAATTTGAATTTAATTTCAAGTTTTCACTAGCTAGATAGCTATAGGGTTAGACAAAAAATAATGACTTTTGTAAGGACATGAAAAATAAGGGGAAAAAAAAAGGAGACAGATTGGGTTTGTGGTGAGTAAAAAATTGGTGTAGGGTTATGAGAGATGTTGGTTGGTGAAATTTAAGCAAGTTTTCTTTTAGAACTATAGAGACAACATTTATTATTTAAACGATTGTCGGATAATATTTCTATTTCTTGTATATTGTTTCTTGTTTTTCATTTTTCGTTTCTCACTTCTTCCTTCTTAATAAAGAAATACAGTCATTTTTAATCACTATTAATAAGCAAAATATGAGTAATGCATGTGAAATCTCGTTTTTTTTATTTAACATAAAAGGTAACTATTTTAGGTGAAATAAATAAATAAAATCCTAATATATTTTTAAAATAGGAACCATTCATTTGTAATGAAATGAAATTAACGAGAGTGTAATTGATTGAAAGAATTTTTTACATCCAACATAAATAAATACATATTTTAAATAAATTCATTATATCTTATTAAAATGTGATTTCTTACTTTAAATTTTATAAAATTAATTTTAATTAAAAACTTTGCAGTGATATTAAAATTTCTTGAAAAATTACTTTTACAAGAACAAATGTTATCGTATACCTAGTAGCATTCCAACGATTATATATTTTTTTAAGATCAACTTATCACAAAAAAATACTTAACTCTTCGTCAACATGTCAAATAAAATATTTTTAAAAAATAATAATAACTACCTTTCATCACTATTAAATATGTTTCTGTTTTTTTCTTTTTCTCTTGAATACGATCAAAGGTTGGTTATGTTTTTCTTTCACCTACGGCGATGAAACATATGTTAAGTAGTAATTTCTTTTTCTTGTTTAAATTAATTTTTTTTTATATATATGTATTCTAAAAAGTAACTTTTTTATATAATAATTAGTTTTTAAAATCAAACATTCAAAAATTTTATGTTATATTTAAATAAAGGGTTATTGTTTTAAATGACCAAACTACTTGAAATATTTTTCAAATAGACAGTGACATTTTGCTATATTTATAAATAAGTTGACTCATTTTCTTATATTTGAAAACAACTATTTTATTATGTATTTTATAAATCAAGACTCGAGAATAATATGATGTTTTTATTTATGTTTTAGAAAAAACTAAAAACGATAATAAAAACTCAAAAAAAAAAAAAAACTTGATTTTATTATCTCTAAAATTTTTAAATAATTTTAGAAATATTTCTTAAAGAGAAGCATGAATATAACTATTCAATTTCTTAAAATTTGAAAATCAACATATAAAATGAGATGACGAACGTTATCAAAGAACATACATATAGGGTAATTGATCTTTGGAGTTCGAAATCAATATGAGGTAAAAGAAATTATATTGGCCTATCATTCTATATATATATATAATAATAATAATAATAATAATAATAATTGCCCTTTTTATTTTAGAGTATCCATATTCCAAGTTCTATTCTAAGGAATAAAACGTCAATTTGGAACAAAAGAGGTCCACTAATGTAACCATAAAAGACGGCAAAATGAATAGAAAATTAAGCTGTGGTGGACCAATCTAATTTCTTTCCTGTTTGAATTAATCACATATAAATTCCTTAAAAGAAAAGTAGTATTTAAAAATAAGTCGATAAATGGGACCCTTTTTTTTTTTAAATTGAAACCCTAAGTTTTTGTAGGTTGAAGGATGAAAATTGTTGAGGTATTTAATTGAAGGGTCTCATTGATATGGACAGTGAAGAATTGGATCTTTGGTGTAATAAACTTTCTTAACAAATTTAGCAAAAAAAAAAAAAAAAAAAAAAAAAAAAAAAAAAAAAAAAAAACTTTTTATTACTACATTTCAAAATATTATACATTTTTAGTTTTTAAGTTTTGAGTTTGGTTTCAATTTTAGTCCATAAGTTTTCAAAAAATACAACTTTACCCATAAGATTTAAGTTTTATTTTTATTTGACTACTAGGTTTTAAAATTTTATATTTTTAGGCTTTGAGTTTTCATTAAATACCAACTTTCACATCTCAATGTCTATTAATTAATTTACAATAATTATGAAGTTAAATTATAAATTTAATTTTAGTAACTATGAAAAATAGTGAAATTTAATTAATTATAATTCTTTTAATTATTTTAAATCAATTTACAAACATTACGAAAACAAGTTTATTAAAAAATCAAAGTTTAAAAGTATAAATCTTAAAACTTATCGATCAAATTGATATATAACTCAAATCTCAAAAGTAAAATTATAATATTTTGAAGTATATGAACTAAATAGAAACAAAACTCAGGATTTAAAGATTATATAGGTAACATTTTCAAATCAAAATATCAAATAGAAATTAACCAAAATATTTACGTAACAAAAAGGTGTTTTTCAATTTTTTTTTTTAAAAAGGACAAAACATGCTAAAAAATGAAATAAAAAAGGACAAAAACTCATTTGTCAAATCAACGGTCGAGATCCAGCAAATCAAACTCCCTAATATATATAACAACCATGCTAAGAACCCAATTCAGATTTGGTTTTTTGGAGTTCCTTAATCTTATAACCCAATACCAAAAATTTCAAAAATTTCCTTTTCCTTTTATATCTTTTTTAGAAAAAGAACTAATTTGAGATCTTGGTTAAATTTCAAAACCCATATTTAGATTTTTTGCTCTTTTTAAAGATTTTGTTAATTGACATATAATATTTAGATTTTTTTTTAATTTTCTTTTTAAATATTAAATGATTGAAAATAATTTCAAATATAATAAAATATTACAATTTATCAGTTATAGATATTAATAGACACCGATAGACATCTATCATTGTTTGATAGTAGTCTATCACTGTTTATTATTAATAGACAGTAATATTATATTTTACTATATTTATAAATATTTTGATTCATTTTTTATATCTGAAAACAACATTTTAAAATGAAAATTTTATTTTGTACATTCATATTTTTATGAAAAGAAGGTACATGAATTCAACTCACAAGTCATATTAATTAGTTATCCTCCAAAATAGGACTAATCCTAATTACGTTGTGTACTTTTCAATCAAAATAATGCTTTAAAACTTGACAATTAAATTCGTACTTTTGAACTAATGTAATTTGTCAGAACTTCCACATTATTAAAAGTGATGGTTTGTCCTTTGAAGTTACAATTAATTCACCATTATACCATATTTATCGCTCCATGATTAAAATTGTTGCGATTGAAATGGTTTTTTTTTTTTATTTTTATTATTCATAATTCATAATATTAGTTTTCTGGAATCGTATTTAAATGATTCCACTTCTCATATTTCGATAGATTAGTTCTTCACATTAATGGAAAAGATGTCGTGCAACTTTTATTTAAATTTTAAGAGCTATAGATACAACTAATAAAATTAATAGGGTTCAAATTGAAATTAAGGTTACGTCTTAAACAAGCTAAAATTATGACAAAGCAAACATAATTCAAGTGACATACATAAGTGTTAGTAATAAAGGGAATGATAGTTCAACTCACCTACTTTATTGCACTAAACAAAATATAATGAATAAAGAATGAAGCTTCAAAAAAGATACACCCCTGGTTGATTTCCTATTTTATAATTTAGAGTTTTCTTGAGAAAGGTTTAAATTATGCTTTTACCTTACAATTTAACTTCAGTAATCAAGCAATCAAATTTATGTTAACTTGAACATGTAATTTGATTAGTTAAGGCATATACCTACGATTGAAAGGTCAAAGGTTCTAAATCCTCACTATCACGTGTTATTGAACTATAAAGAAATCGATTAAAACTATGTGCCGTTTGGCAAATTAATGACTTTTTAAGTTTTGAAAAATTTTGATTTTAGCACATAGAAAGTAATTCAAAACATACTTTACCTTATCTCATTTATACTTTAAGAAGAAAGTGTCACATCTAAATTTTGTCGATTGAGGTTATGAACACAAATAGAAAATATAAACATTCATTCAAAATTCAAAACAATAATCCACTAAATAGATACATAATTAAAAGAAAAGAAAGACAAAAACATATAATTTAAGGTTTAGAGTTGATATTAATAATGGACGATAAGAAATTACTAGAATTTATTTTCTAAGTGTTTAAAAAATATTTTTAAAATTTTTAGAAAATCAATATAAAACCCATTCTAAATTTGAAAAAATATATACAAAATAAATTGGGCGTATCCGCCACCAATTTAAGAATTCCAACGTTTTTTTTACTATTGATTTTTTGAACCCTAACCAATTCTATTTTCATTCCTTATATGTATATTAAAAACTTTTTAATTAATCACTTTACCTCCTTACTTTTTGTTAATAATAATTTTTTTTTAAAAAAAAAACACGTCTATATACTTTTTTTTTAATTACATCTAAACTTTTCATAAAATTAAAAATTCCAAATTTCCTGTCCCATTTGTTAAATATTTAATTATTAATTATTTTATTAAATATAAAATACTTAAAGGTGGGACCAAAACACCATGTTCTAGTTTGTGTGATTTTATTTAAATTATTTATTATTTTTAATATTAAATAACTGAGAAAACAAAAAATTATTAGTTATTATAAAATATTATTATTTTAATTAAAAATTAAATTAACATATTATTTAGTAAGGCATTTTAATTAATGAAAAATATTAAAAGAAGATACCGTGCTAATTATAAATATATATTTTTTATTACATCAATATGTCAAAATTTCTATTGATATATTTATATTTTCATAGAATTGGACATTGACATGAAGAATGAATAGACATTTCTATTATATCATAAAAAATTCAATATATACTAACGTGAATGTAATATAAATAATAAATATTTTAATTTATTTTAAGATCCGTTTGAATATTTATTTACTGAATTTAATTGTTTTAACTTTTATTTTTATAATGGGTTGGAAATAGAAATATTCTTTAATATCGACATTTTATTAACTTCTATTTTTTTTTTTTCACACAAAGAATCTCAATTCCTTATAAGTAAAACGCAGCTGAAATGTCCAATTACATAAAGTGTTTATTTTTTGTTTTTCGAAATACTCAGTGTTTAAATTTTTATTCTTCCACTAACGCAATATTTTGAATTGGCCACGTCATTACACTTCGTATATGTGGGCCACTTCCACCATTTATTAGTGGCCCCCACCTCCCATCATATTATCCTCTAAAATCAACGGCCTATATTTGCCGGACCACTCACGTTTCTTTGTTTCGACTTTTTGGATATGATCGAATGTTTTCTTTTCTAAAAATTTTTTTTTTTTTTTTTATTTATTTATTTACTGTTTTTCCCCTCCCTAATGTAATTATTTGTTTATTGTATTTAACACATATCTTTTCATCATCCCATTTTCAAAAAAATTAGAAAAATATCCATTTGAATTTTAATAAACTTTCATTTACAATTTTCTTATCGAAAAATATTCTCACGATTTGTTTTTTAGAACAATATATTTAATAAATATAAAGCATGCCTATGTATAGAGCAACATTAATGAATCTTCAAAGAAAATTGACATGATAGCTAGAATATCGTTATGGACAATTTTGGACCAAAAGATAAAAGTGTAGAAGAACAGAAAAGAAATAATGGTACAGGCCAAACAATGAAGTCTAAAACAAGATAAGGCTAGGAAATGAGAAGCATCACCACGAGCGTAATTGTTGAGGCCAACACAAGGAATGCACTCCCAAATAGGTGTCTTTCGGGTGGATCTAGCCCAAAGGGGAGGTTTTGGCTGAAGAGATAACCTAGAAACCCTAAAAGAGAGGGTTAGGTCAAGAAAGCTCTATACAAAAAGAAGAATACACCAAAGGAAGTAAGTTCACTCACATACAAAAATTCTTTACTTGTTGCTAACTTAAGCTTTAAAGTCTATATGGCAAGTACCACACGATCTTTCTTATCTTCCCTAAATTACAAATTCACTATTATTGTCACAAGAGGATCAGGTACGTATTTACCTCATCCAAAATTTGGCATCAACAATTGTCATTGAATTGAAAAAAAGTATTCAACTATGGATCTTGAAACCAAGCATAATTTTGTGCAAAATTTGATTTCTGTTCAAACTAGCGAGTTTTAAGATAAAATATGCATTACAAAATTTTAAAATTGGAAGTGAATTTAACGAAAATTACATGTGTGCAAGAATCTCCAAACATATTTTAGTTTAGAATTTAATTTGATGAAATTGAAAGTTCAAGAAAAAAAATTGTCATAACTTGACAAGTATAGGGCAAAAAATAAATTTTCGGCATTTTTGTTCTCCGTGTCTTTGTCTATGTTATATTATATCTCATCGTATCAAATTATGTTATGCATAGAGAATCACCGTCAATCTCGGTGTAGGTCTGAGATAATCTTTCGTTCCACAATCTGAATAATTTACATATAGCTAATTAAGAATTTGAAGATGTATTAGTATTAGTAAATGTATCTTTGATGATGCAATCATCAATTTTTTTCAAGAGATCATAATTACTGCGAGTGCAACAAACATATTTTTGCTATTCTAATAAGATTTGTACTTGTTCTACTATTCTACATTAATCTAACTGAGGAAGAACTAGGCAACATAAAAAAAAAAATATGTTCGATTCAGGTGTACTATATTTAATTTGTAACGGAATCCTCACACTTAACCCGATAACAAAAAAGAGAAAATATCAAATTTTACTCCAAAACTTAAAAAATTGTATGAAGTCTTAAGATCTTATTCTAAAATTTCAATTTCATCAAATAGTTTAATCACTAAAATAAGAAAAGAAATCTAAAATAAAATGCCTAAAATAGACACTTTAAAATTTTAGAACATATAATAAACTTACGTGGTATGTACACATTTGATTTTTGGTTATTGAAAATTAAGCATATCTATTGATTTTTTATGATATTCATCTTTTTTAAATAAAATAAGTTTTAGAAACTACTATTTTGAGCTCCCAAATGGTAACTATTTGGTTTTTTAAAATTATGCTTGTTTAATCACAATTTGTTACTCATGGCTTTCATATTTCATATGTAAACAGGTGAATTCTTAGCCAACTTTCAAAAGGGCAATTGATTAGATGTGTTATGATATGTATTTATTTTGTAATTATAATTAGTTGTCCTTTATTGTACTTTTATATTTTCTAGATTAGGATTTCTTAGTTTCCTATATATATTTATATTCAGCCTGATTAATTGAATAAGATTATTATTCTCTCTAAAACTATTGAGTACATGGAATCAGAGCAGTCTAAGGTTTAGAATATTTGTTCGACGGCTTTGTGGGTTAGGGTTTGAATTTCAATCATCACTTTGAGTGGCTGTTTGACGACACCGCCCACCTCAGATGGACCGTCACCGTCGTCCGCCTCGATCTGCCGTCGTCGTTCATCGTAAACAGCCGTGCGTGAGTCACACGTGCTACCATTTCAACTTAAGTCCATCGCCACGTGTCCACGTGCTTCCACGCATCATCAAGCGTGGAAGCACATGGGGCATTTTCTTCACTTTCCATCAGTTGGGTTCTTCTTGGCTTGTCTTTTCTGCTCATTTTGTGCATTTGGTTCCATTGAAATCTAACCAGTTGTGAGATATTTGGATAAAATACCCTTTTTTGTGCTTAGGGTTTGTTGCTGTTTTGTTCAATTTAGTGTTGTTTTATTCACCTTTGATTTCGATTCTGGTTTTTCTTTCCACTCGTGAGATCTACAAACTGTTTATTAGCTCATAATGGATGAAGTGAAGCATATATGGTAATATCTAATGTAATTTCCCTAGCATCAAAGATAACTGAACACCAGTTAAATGGATAAAATTACTTTGATTGGTATCGGACGATTCAATTTTATTTGCTTGTACTTATATGGATGATCATGTGGCTAAAAAGGCATCAAAAGATGAAAAGAAAAAGGCTTGACTTTGTGATGATGCTTGACTTTATCTTCAGATTAAGAATTCTATTGAAAGTGAGGTTGTTGGTTTGGTAGATCATTGTGATTTAGTGAAAAAACTCTTAGAATTCTTAGAATTTCTATACTCTGAAAAAGAACACGTTCATAGAATATTTGATGTTTGTATGTAATTCTTCCGAGCTGAACAGAAAATAGAATCTGTTACAAATTACTTTATGCGACTTAAGAAGACAACTGTTGAACTTGCTTTACTATTGCTATTTAGTCCCGATGTCAAAGTTCAACAAGCTTAGTGAGAAAAGATGGTTGTTATGTTATTTTTTAATGGACTTTCATCTGAGTTTGGAATGGCTAAAACACATATTTTTTCTGATTCTGAAATTCTACCATTAAAGGAAGCCTTCAGTCGTGTTCTTCGTACCGAGAGTTCTCAATCCAGTTCGCTTGTTTCTCAACCTAACAGTGGTCTTATGAGTAAGAATAATAATAACTACCGCAGTACTCTAGAGATGACTAACAATTCTCAGAAGCCTAGTTATGATAATCCAATATCATTCTCTAGAGATCGTCTATCACTATTGTCGTAAGCCAGGACATATGAAACGTGATTGTTGAACGTTGTTATATAAGACTCAACGATCTCAACATGCTCAGATAGCTTCCACCAGTGATATGGCTGAGAAGTCTGTTACCATCTCTGCTGACAACTTTGCTAAATTTCACGTATTCTAGGAATCCTTGCAGGCATCTTCTTCATCAAATCCTATTGCCACTATTGCTAAAATAGGCACTACAACAAATATCACATTCGATAGCTTTAAAACAAAATGCTGTCGTAGACTTTCCATAGCATTTTTGAAATGTTGTTATAGCCCATGTTATTAAAAGTCCCCGACTTTCCATAGTGTTTTTTTAACATTATAAAAAACGCTATAAAAAATCAATTTTTAATAGTACATATTTAATGTTATGAAAACGTTTCATAGCGTTGGCAAAGAATGCTATAAAATATCTTTTATAGCGTTTTTTATAACAGTAAAAAAACGCTAAAAAAAACTTTCTATAGCATTTTTTATAGCGGTAAAAAATGCTATAAAAGACTTTCTATAGCGTTTTAGACATGCTGTGTGGCTGATGTTATTGAAAGTTCTTGACTTTCTATAACGTTTTTTCAATGCTATAAAAAGAGCTATAAAATATTCGTTTTTTATTACATAATTTTAGTGTCTAGGAAAGTTTTCATAACATTAAAAAATGATATAATTGACTTTTGATTGCAGTTTTTACAATCATACAATTTTTTTATAAGAACCATATTGCATTTTGAATCTCGTCTTGATAGTTGATTTTGATCAAATTGTATATAGTTTACATAGTACTTTATACTAGTAGCAAATTATTACAAATGACGTTATAAAATCAACAATAATCATATAAATCTTTAATATTGTATGTAAGTATATGTAAATCAAAATAAATTTTCAGTAGTATAAATATCGCTCGTAATAGGATGCTTCAATCAATACAACATTCCATAAAAATAACCATATTTTTTGTGGGGTCGACATGTTGTACAAATTACATTAAGACAAAGAAAAAAAACAATGCAACCTCAACTTTCTAGTTTCCTCAAGACATGTAAGTATCCTTTAGTCTCCATCTTTTTAAAATAATGCATCCATTAGTATTTATATCAAAAAATTTGAGAAGTCTTTTATCCCTACTTGCTGCAAAAAGAACATATATTTACCATCAAACTCAAAACTCATTAATTAAATGTGATAATATTTTTCTACAATAGAGTGTTAAACATGATGTAAAACTAAAATTGTAAAACACAAATATAAGGGAAAAAAATATTGCATGCAACTAAAGAGACCATATACCAAAGTTCAAAAATAGAGAAATCACAGCCTTTACCTTCGATTCAATAAACCTATAATATCAATAGTTTACATAGTTATTTGACATAAACAAGAAGATTGAAGCAAACACTTACTTTAAATATGTGTATTCTTGAAAACATAGATCAATACCTAAAGAAAAGACAAAGCTTTTAGCACTAGACATTTGGTCAAGCCAAAAATTTAAAAATCTAAATGCAAAATTAAGAATTTTCAACATTAAGAACAAAAACAAATACAAAATTAAACTTACACAAATATGTTGAGTGATATATGCATCTCCATTAAAGCCTACATTCCTCCTTGACCGAATGTAAGTCTTGCAAAAATCCAACATCTAAATGAGATATGAAGGTCGAAGATGAGAGTTTGGGACATAGACTTTACTTTAAAGTTGAGAACTAATATGAAAGAAAAAATTGAAAGACCATGAAGTGAACTAGAAGTATATTTTCATAGACTTTATTTACTTTGTATTTTCATTTGCTACTTACTCCATTGAAGGGAGCCAACCTGCCAAATGAATCCATAAAGAAATACACAAGTAAAATTGAGAAACATACAAACAAAAGATTTTGTTACATGTCAACTTCGTGCAAAAAATATAAAAGAAGAAACTCGAACTAGTACCTGATATCTTCCATAATGGTACATTATATTACACTTGAAATTTTATTAACATCACTTTTGAATCTAAAGGAAAAATTCATAGACTCCATCTTGGAGTTATATTTCAATCATAAAGAACAACAGAAGGCATTAATTTTGGGCCTATAATTGCAAAAAATAATCAACATAATTTTCTCTGAATTCTTAAGAGAACAAAGATACAACCCCTTAACAGAATAAGAACACAAAAGCACAACCGCTTAACAAAATAAGAGAATAAATAACACAACCCCTTAAGAGAACAAGAACATAAAATCGTTCTATAATAAAATAATGATTTGGAAGAAAGTCGATGTTGATTATTTAACTCAAAGCAACAAAGGATAGGCACAATGGTTAACATCAATTCACAAATATCTAAGTTACAACGAGCAAGTATTTCCTATTTTTAATTCAATTTGACACCAAAAACTGCATATTATCCAAAAAACAATGAGTATAGAAGAGCATTACGAATTCAACACATGATTCTACTTTTTTCTACTTTTGATGTAAAATACTCAGCCATCAGCTCTAAGTAGGAAACTCCTACAAGTTTCTATATCTCTATATGATTCTACTTTTTTGTCACCCCTTTTTTTTAATAACCAGGATGTTGAAGGATCTCATTCCCCTATCACCAATAATCTTGGAAACGCTTTGTCAATCCAAACAAGAGTATAAATAATAACTATGCATATATTGGAAAGATATAACACTTCTCCCAATAAAAGAACAACTTATGAGAGTATAGAAGAGCATTACAAATTGAACAGATGATGAAATGAAAGATAAGCTTACATACCTCATTGCTCCTACTCTTAGGAAAAAGAACAACCCTTTGCAATTGAAATTAGGTATTCCAATTTCTTCAATGAGATTTTTATCTTTCTTCTCAATCCTCTAGTTAATGGGTAATTGCATTTTCACTTGGACTTTTCCTTAATCAAAGCAGAAATTCACCAAAATAACCACAAATAGAAAAAAAAATGGTAGCATAAACAATCATAAAGCATAAATATAGAGGGAAAAAAAGATAAAACCTATTAAAAAAAAAAGCAAGTGGGTGAACATCGAGTGAGGGATCGAGGATCGAGTTTTGGACTGGATCAAGACTTGGATCGAGTTCGATTGAGGATCGAGTTCTGGACAAGGGATCAAGATCTGGATCAGATCAAGACTTGGATCAAGTTCGACCAAGGATCGAATTCTGGACCAGATCGAGTTCTTCACAGTAGAAATCGAGGATTGAGTTCTAGACCGGATCGAGTTTGAATGGTCGAGCACCAACACTAGAACAAAATTGCTCACATAAACGTTCAGATATAAGTAGAACGCACAACCAGGTTGATGAAAAAAGCACGTGTGATTGGACAAAGGGCAGGGAAGCTTTGAATTTGTGCATATGGCAGAACAGTGTAGATCAGAGATGGATCTGCCTCTATCAACGACCGTTTGATGGAGACAGAAAGCTGACAAAAGCAGTAGATTGAGAAGTATAAAACTCTAGGATTTGGGCTCTGATACAATGTGGAAATACACCATCTCATCAAAATTATGAAAATAAAAGAATGACAAAGCCACCATCAAGTTGGAAAAAATAATGACAAAGCTTTGTGACTAAAATAATTTGTGAAACATAAAGGGAAATTTTGAGTAACATAAAAATAAAAGTTTTGTGAGTACCTCAAAGAGAGTGTGTCCCTTTAGTTGTTTGTCCTTTTTATAGATTACAGAATGAGAATATAGAAGTTGTGTTTTGACAAACTGTGGAGTTGTAGATGGCAAACTAGGGCGAACAGTGTAGATGGCGCACGAACGGAGTATAAGATGGAGAGATTCCCCGAGTCGAAGATGAGAGATGAGCAGATGAATAGAGTATAAGATGAAGAGATGGCGAATGACAAACATATGACAGAGAGGTGGAGAAATCAAATGGAGGAACACGAAAATAGGGAGAATGATGGAGAGGTGGAAAAGGGAAAGTAAGGAGAACGATAGAAGTGAAGAACCAGAGAAAATACACGAGAAAGAGAAATGGAGGCAGAAGAACGTGAGAAATAGGGAAAGAGGGAAATTTGGTACGCACGATGTGGAAGAGGTATGCACGGTAGAAGTGAGTACATTGATCGCATGATGTGGAAAAGGAAAATTTGGTACGCAAGTGTGTGCCCTAATTTTTTTCATTCCCTCGTGCGTGCCTTTTAATTTCTTTTCATTTTTATTAACGATTTTTATAAGATGCTATACTAAGATGTTATTAAAAGGGACTTTTGTTGTAGTGAGGTAATACGAAATGTCTTCTTACATCATCTACCAAATGGGTCATAGACTATGGTGCCATCGCTCAAATGACAGGTAACTCTAACCTATTTTCTATGCCTCTGTCTCCTGTCTCATCTCCTTTGTCACTTTGGCAGATGGATCAACCTCCTCTATTCTTGGACCCGACACTATTTCTCTCACTCCATCACTTTCTTTTTCTTCTATCCTACATTTGCCTCAATTGTTTTTTAATTTAATTTTTATTAGTCAGCTTACTCATGATCTTAATTGTTTTTTCTTATTTTTTCCTTGTTATTGCTTGTTTTAAGATCATATAACAAAGAAGATTATTGGCAGAGGACATGAGTCAAGGGGTCTTTACATTTTTTACCATCAGATACGAAAAGTTGTGGCTTATTATGAAGTTATATCCCCGTTTAAAGTTCATTGTCGTTTGGGTCATCCATCGTTTTTTGTGTTGAAGAAACTTTATCCAAAATTTTGTTTCTTATCATCTTTGAATTGTGATTCGTGCCTGTTTTCTAAATTTATCATCTTAGTTAGTCCTCGGGTTCATAAACGAGCTAATGCTCCTCTTGAGTTAGTCCATTATGATATTTGGGGTCTTTGTCTAGATGTGTCCCAAATAGGTTTTCGTTACTTTGTTACTTTTGTTGATGATTATTCTCGTGTAACTTGGTTATACTTAATGAAAAATCGTTCTAAGTTATTGTCTCATTCTTGTGTTTTTCATGTCGAGATTCGAAATCAATTTAATGTCTATCTTAAAACCTTGTGAACTGATAATGCTGGTAAATATTTTTTTCATGTACTTGGATCTTACTTATGCGGTCATGGTATTATTCATCAATCCTCTTGTGCAGATACTCCATCTCAAAATAGAGTTGCTGAAAGAAAGAACAGACACTTCCTTGAAACAACCCACACCTTATCCTTTCAAATGGATGTTCCAAAGCCTTTTTGGGCTGATGCTG
The DNA here is from genome assembly GCF_009727055.1 of Benincasa hispida. NCBI lineage: Eukaryota > Viridiplantae > Streptophyta > Magnoliopsida > Cucurbitales > Cucurbitaceae > Benincasa > Benincasa hispida. Next base: position 8,521,403 of record NC_052360.1, on the reverse strand, counting down.
TAACTACTGTTTGTTTCTTGATTAATAGAATGTCTTCCTTGAAGGAAATCAGACATGAGGATTTCCATGAGCAGCTGAAGAATCTTTCCAAATTTCAATCGTATATGAACATTACAACTACAATCACAAACGAAAACATACAGTTATGCATAAAATGAAATTACAGCATGCTTTATTACAGATCAAGGGCAAGAATCAACAAACCTTTGAAGACTCATCTTCAAGTTCCTTGATCATGAACGCTCAAATAATCCGTCACACTACAACACTTGAACGTTCGAACAACATGACTGCTATATTGCACGATCACAGCGAACTCGAACAAAGCAATCACCATGGTCACGAACACCCCGAACACCACGAACGGCCTTCATAGTACCTCGACTGTGTCAAGTTGAGTATGACACCACCAAAAAGGTTACCTTGGTATTCTCAGTGTGAGAATCTAGACGGTGGGCTCTGTGTGGACTTGTTAGAGGCGAGAAACCGAAGGAAGAGCAATCGTGTAAACGATTGAGCAAGTGGGAAAAGATAAAGTCTATCGTATAGGTCGATGCCCAATCGTTTATCAAAAGCTATGCGGTCGTTTAGCTAATCGTCTAGCTGAGTGTCTTTCGTGTAGGAACATTCCACGATTGTCTAGTCTCTCCAAGCTATCGTTTAGTAAATTTGATTTACTTGACAACTATTCCATGAGTACTTTCCGAGATTGGAATTCTCAAATTAACAACTTACCAAAATTAGGAAAACATTTTTCCTTTTATCTCACGGTTACCATGAAACCACCAATAACCTCCCACTCAATTGGTTATTAGAGAAAAAGAGATAATTATCCAATAATTAATATTATTATAAATATAAATGATAACTAACTTATCATACTATATTTATAACCTATAGTTTTAATATTTCATCTCATGAAACATATAAACCATAGCTCTTTAAACATTTCAAATAAACAGTCATGTATTCTCGGTGTGAGAATCCAACAAGGCTACCTTGGTATTCTCGGTGTGAGAATCCAAATGGTGGGCTCTATTCGGACTTGGTATGAGGCAGACGAAGGAGGAAACACCGATCGCGTACACGACTGGGCAAGTGGGAGATGGCGGAGACCTATCGTATAAGACGATGCCCAATCGTTTAGATAAAGCTAAGCGATAGTTTGCAAAAGCTATGTGATCGTTTAGCTCATCGTTTAGCTCGGTCTACCGCCTATAGACTCTACACGATTATTTACTTAGGACAAACGATCGTCTAGCAAAACTATGTGATCATTTAGTAAATACTGCACGATCGTTTAGCTCGCCAATACACGATCGTTTAGCTCGCCCAGCCGTCGTTTAATAAGTTCATATTTACTTGACGACTCCGTGAGTTTCTTGTTTGCCGAGAGAAATCTCAAAAACTTTTTTCAACATTTTGTAAAAAACTTCTTTTCAAAATAGGAAAACCATTTTCCTTTTAAACTCAGTTACCATGATTCCAATAACCATCCACTCACTTGGTTATAAAGAAAAAGAATTAATTATCCAATAATTAATATTATTATAAATATAAATGATAACCAACTTATCATACTATATTTATAACCTATAGTTTTAATATTTCATCTCATGAAACATATAAACCATAGTTCTTTTTCTATTCTATGGTATTTAATGTAAATCTCATTTACATCAATCCTCCACTAGATGTTTCTTATACATCAAACCGATTATATCATATATAATCAAAATACCTCTTGTCAATTTGAACTTTTCAAATCAACACCAAGAACTGATCATCAACTGAATCCATTGAGCTACCAAGGGGACCTCATGGACCTATAGCTCGAAGCTCCAACGGTACGTGAATAACTGACTAATCTCTTTAGTCATGGGATTCACCATCCGTTAACTGCTAGGCACTCCACTAAAGACCGACAGCTAAACTCTCCTTGCCACAGATATATTATGTGTCCATCTTAACCAATCAGTAGTGTGGCAACCCTTACAAATCGCTCGTAAGTACAGTTGGGCCAATAACCATTATGCCCCTATAGTTACATCTGTCTCCTTAAGTACCATTGATCCCCCTAATGAACATAAGTCATAGTCCTACTATGACTGAGTCTTCTCTTCCAAAGAGATGTTGTGGCCACTATGTTCAAGCCCCAGAATCAGCCCTTAAGGGAGCAATCTCTCTACTTATCCCTGCTTCGGGAAAGAAATGAATTCCATCTTGTAGATTGAGTTCCCAGCTCCCAGATCAGACAAGTCCCCAAAAAGTAGGCATGTTGAGTTGGCAATCTGGCCACTCTCACCTATAGTAATCAAAAGACCGCCCTCAAAGGCAGGAGTTCCCAAAACACTCAGGATTGAGGTCGTGTCACCTATGGTCGTTTAGGTGAGATGTAAGTTTCTAGTATTAATGGCGTTATATATAGAGTCTAGTCATCTCGTGGTCCAGATCTTATACAAACTCTTTGTATAGAACACCCCCACTCGCACGTCTCAACATGAATGGTCAGGATCAATCATTTGTACTAGTTTACAACACTTGCAAACCTTTACAAAGTGGGTTGTATCCGTAGTGTCACAAGAATCAGGTATCCCACCTTAATCCTTATACTACAGATCTATTTAGGTTATCACTTAAGGCATGATCCACTTGTATATCACATATACATGCTTAAGTTCACATAAGATAACCAAGGACCTTTGTTTATTGGATATGAATAAATGCCAAAATTAAATAACACTTATTTTATTCATTGAACAATGTGTATCTTTACAAAACAATGAGACTCCGGGAGAATTAGGACACCAATCCCAACAGAACTGATCCTCAACTTGAATCCATTGAGCTACCAAGGGGACTTTATGGACCTATAGCTCGAAGCTCCAACGATACGTGAATAACTGACTAAACTCTTTAGTCACAGGATCCATCATCCGTTAACTGTCAGACACTCCACTAAAAACCGACAGTTGAGCTCTCCTTACTACAGATATATTATGTGTCCATCTTAACCAATCAACAGTGCGACAACCCTTAACAGATCGCTCGTAAGTACAGCTCGGTCAATAACCGTTATGCCCCTGTAGTTACATCCAACTTCTTAAGTACCACTAATCCCTCTAATGAACATAAGTCATAGTCCTACTATAACCGAGTCATCTCTTCCAAAGAGAAGTTGTGGCCACTATGTTTAAGCCCCAAAATAAGCCCTTAAGGGAGCAATCTATCTACTTACCCCTGCTTCGGGAAATGAGTGAATTCTATCTTGTGTATTGAGTTCCCAGCTCCCAGATCAGACAAGTCCACAAAAAGGTAGGCATGTTGAGTTGGCAATCTGGTCATTCTCACCCATACTAAAAAGAACCGCCCTTAAAGGTAGAAGTTCCTAAAACGCTCAGGATTGAGGTCATGTCACCTATGGTCATTTAGGTGAGATGTAAGTCTCCAGTATTAACGGGTTATATACAGAGTCTAGTGATCTCATGGTCCGATCTTATACAAACTCTTTGTATAGGAGACTCCCACACGCATGTCTCTACATGAATGGTCAGGACTACCATCTGTAGTAGTTTACAATACTTGTAAACCCCTACAAAGTGGGTCGTGTCTATAGTGTCACCAGGATCAGGTATCCCACCTTAATCCTTATACTACAAACCTATTTTGGTTATTATTTAAGACATGGGATCCACTTGTATATCTCATATACATGCTTAAATTTACATAAGATAACCATGGAGCTTTGTTTATTGGATATGAGTAAATGCCAAAATGAAATAATAGTTATTTTATTCATAAACAATGTGTATAACTACAAACAACGAGACTTTGGGAGAATTAAGACACCAATCCCAACATTCCTCTGTCTTAAATGGAGAGACTCCTTATCGTACTCTTTTCCCTACGAAATCTTTTTTCCTTGTTGCTCTGAAGATCTTTGGTTGTTTTTTTTTTGTTTGGGATATTCGTTCAAATCGTACCAAATTAGATCCAAAATCTTTTAAATGCATTTTCTTAAGCTATTCGCATCTTTAAAAGGGTTATCGTTGTTATTGTCCTACTCTGAACAGGTATCTCGTATTTTCTAATCTTATATTCTTCGAAGATATACCCTTTAGTCCATCACCATTGAGTCCGTGTTAGAGGGAAGATGATGATATTTTGGTCTATGAGATTACATCTTCTACATCATCCTCTCCTTCACTTTCCTCTGTGTTCTTCCTTCTAACCCTCTAGTTACTCGAGTCTACACCAAGCGTCCTCCACAGCCACCTTCAGACCCATGTCCTTCACCACTAGCTTCTTCGACATCTGATCCGGGACCGAGTGATGATCTTCCTATTGCCCTTCGAAAAGGTAGACGCACTTATACTTACACTAGTTCTTCGTTTGTTTCGTATAACTAGTTGTCTTCTCCCACTTATTCCTTTATTACATCTCTTGATTCGACATCTATCCCTAACTCAATCAATGAAGTTTTATCTCATACCGGGTGGCGTATTGCAATGATTGAGGAGATGACTGCTCTGGATGATAATGGTACTTAGGATCTCATTTCGAACCGACTGGAAAGAAGGCTATTGGGTGTAAATGAGTGTTCGCTATAAAGGATAATCCCGATGAAACAATGGCTCAGTTAAAAGCTCATCTTATTGCCAAAGGCTATGCCAAAATTTATTGGACTGATTATTCTGACATATTTTCTCCTGTCATTAAATTAACATCCATTCAACTATTTATATCGATGGTTGTTACTCACAATTGGCCTTTGCATTAATTTGACATTAAGAATGTTTTTCTTCATGGTGATCTTCAAGAGGAAATCTATATGGAACAATCATCTGGGTTTGTTGCTCAGGGGGAGAATGATAAGGTATGTCGACTTTGAAAATCTTTGTATGGACTGAAACAAAGTCCTCGTGCACGGTTTAGTAAGTTTAGTCAAACACTCAAATGTTTTGGTATGAAGAAAAGTATGTCTGATCATTCTGTATTCTATTGGCAATCTGACAATCGTATTACTTTGATTGTTGTATATGTTGATGATATCGTTATCACTAGAAATGATGTATAAGGTAAATCCTCTCTAAAGACTTTTCTCCATGGTCAATTTCGATTTGGGGCCATTGAAGTATTTTTTGAGTATTGAAGTAATAAGAAGAAAGAAAGGTATTTACCTATCCCAACGAAAATACGTACTTAATTTATTGTCTGAGATAGGTAAACTAGGAGTCAAACCATGTAATACTTCGATGATACCAAATTTGCAACTTGCTAAGGAAGGAGAATTGTTTAAAGATCATGAGAAATATAGAAGATTAGTTGGAAAGTTGAACTATTTAACAGTGACACGACCTAACATTGCTTATTCTATGAGTATTGTGAGTCAGTTTATGTCTTCTCCAACTGTGGATCATTGGGCTATAGTTGAACAAATTCTATGTTATCTAAAAGCTACACTTGGACATGGGATCTTATATAAAGATCATGGTCATTCAAGGGTTGAATGCTTTTCAGATGGTGATTGGGTTGGATCTCGAGAATATAGGAGATCAACCTCTGGATATTGTGTTTTTGTAGGAGGAAACTTGATGTCGTGGAAAAGCAAGAAACAGAATGTAGTTTTCTGTTCAAGTGTTGGGCCAGAATATAGAGCTATGGTACAATCTATGTGTGCACTAGAAGAATTTCGGGCTTTAATGTCGGTTGACAACCAACATTAAAGATAGTGTTATTAAAGCCCTTTAATGTCGGTTGTCTTTAATGTTGATTTTAAACCGACATTAAAGTACGTTAATAGCACTGTCTTTAATGTCGGTTGCAACCGACATTAAAGCCCTTTAATGAAATTTGCAACCGACATTAAAGCCCTTTAATGTCGGTTGCAACTGAAGCCCAAGAATCAAATGGAGCCCTTTAAACCGATATTGAAACCCAGAATCTGTCCATTTTATCAATTATTGTCCATTTTTTTAAATTTCGTTGTCGAATCCATTTTTTTGGTCAAAAAGTATAACATGACACATCATCATCGAACATTGTGGCTATGACATATTATTTATGTATGGATTACAAATCTATTACATTTAATCCGCAAATTCTGCTATAAAATTATAATTTAAAAGGCCGTACAATAAATCAACCCTTGAAAACAAAAATTATAAGTAATACAAACATTATGATTTTACAAACGTTATGAGTTTACTGTCCCTCTCCACTTGGTAAGTATGGATCCCTTCATAATTCTTCATGAACAGACTCCCCCAGCTTCAGCAGTGTCTGGTTATAGGCATCTTTGTCTGACCACTGTTGTTCAAAGGATCACAAACAAAAAAGGTTTAAGACAAAGGATTAAAAGTGAAAATGTGATCAGAATTCATATTCAACTAATCGTGTTTATTGGGAATGTGTATAAATGGTACATTCAAGGCAAAATTCTTTTGGTGAATGTGTTGGATCTAGAGTTCACCAAGAAAAAGCATAAAGAGGTTGCGATACCAAATCTTTACTCCTTTATTGCACCTGTAAAACAAGAAAACTCAATAGTTGAATAAATGAGAGAATCTTCTTTTTCAAGATCTTGAAGAAGAGAAGCTTGTTTACCTAGATATGAGATAGAAGACGATGGAAAATTTTCAGCAACATAACGATGCTACCACAACAAAACCAAAAATTTATCTTGAACCTGTTCAAAGAAACACACTCCAAAAATATTTCACAACCATTTGTTCTCAACAGAACTATCAGAAATTCCAAAAAATGAATATTCAAGAACACATATATCAATAAGCAAATTTAGCTCACAATGTACTTCAAATCTCAAAAGTTGTCACAAAAACTACCATAGTGCATGAATAGCCCACAAACTACTATAGTGAAACCCACAAACTCAAGTACCTTGAATCAAATCTAAACTACAAATAAATATTACCCATGAGTCATAAACGGGTGTTACATTCTAATCCAATATGTTTACATTCTAATCCAATCTAAACTACAAAGAGGCCAATGGCCTTAAGAGAAATAATTCATTGTAATATATTTACTCACCTCTTCATTACAAGCGTGGTTTTGGCGCTTCGGCAGAGACACGCAGATCCCGCGGAGACACAATTGATACTACAAACGAGTACTATTTTCTCTAGCCAACTACGCTAGTCCAACGCCCTCTAGACCTAATTGATACTACAAACGAGTACTATTTTCCTACAGTAGAATCAACTAACAGGCAAAACATCCAAAAACATGTCATATCACAAGCACATATTCTTAATGAAGAGACATTCAAGTAGAAAAGAAAATGGTCCTATCAACACTAAATATCCAATAGAATGAATATAAACTATTTTGTTGACAACATAATGGATAATCAAATTACCTTCTTTTGAAATCAATAGATTATGGAGGTGAGGGAGATGATATATTGGATAACCAAACTACCTTCTTTTGAATTCCAAGACCAACCTACAAGGAGAGTTTCAATATACATCATGTTATGGTAGAGGAAGAGATTGAGAGAACACAAATGTGAGGCAATTTCAATCAATATGAACTAAACCTAAACTCGTAGGAGTATAACTAAGGAAGCAGGAGTTTTCTTGAAACAGACACAATTCTCTTAAATTCTTATAATGTCAAATCATTCTCCCTCTCAACAAACAAACAAACAAAATAGAGGCTTATAATGTCAAGCATTTTGATTATTCTCATTCCCCTATAAAACTCTTCCAGTACATATATTCAAGAACCTATAAGAACAATAGATGAAATATGGAGTGCTTTCTTGGACATGAAGGAAAAATATATAGAAAAACTATTATTATAGAAAGGTCTGGAAAACAATATTTACATCCTCGGGTTTGGAAACAAAGTTGTTTTTAACTTTCAACCAATTTCAAGCGCATAAGATCTACCTAAACAAATCACAAATATAGTCACAAAGATAACTCTCCTAAACTTTTTTACCCTCAACAACACGGTAGAATCCTTAAAGTCTTTTTTAGCCTATTATACATATTCTATAAATAAAAGATCATAAAAGTGTAACAAAGTTGAAATTTTACTTTTCATTCTCTCAATATTCAAACAAGCTAAAAAGATAAACATGGAGACTTGGAAACAAAGTTGAAATATAAATAATATTAATATATTTACTCATTACGCCTCAAAATTCTTTAAGATATAGAAATGACTATCTCCATTAGCAGATACTTGAAGTCCAAAACTCGAAATGAAGAGCAAAACTATACCAGAAGGGAAAATATATATTAAGCCGCCATTTTACTCAATTAAAAAAAAAAAACCTATATAGTCAATACCAACAAGGGAAAAATAAAAGATAATTAAAAAGTAATATAATCCAAACTTGGTGTCCAAAGACATCAGTGTCACAAAAGTGTCAGATTATCTCGATGACATTAAAAATTAGGAGAATGGAAGGAAAATTACAGCTAGAGATCAGTTTTCCACCCAAGAAGAAATTTCACTCTCTTTGCATGGACTTTCAGCTCTTCCCCTCATCCAATAAATTAACCTTGAATCTAAATTAATTGGTGACTTTGATTTCAACTTTTTGACTGATTATGTGGTCTGTGAAACCACAGAGGAAAAAAAAAACAAGCCATCTTATTTAGTTGATTAAGTGTACAGTTTCAAAACATAGTGACTATTGAATACATTAAAATTATACCTGAAGTAACATGATTGAATATACACTAGAAGAATTTCAGGCTTTAATGTCGGTTTTAAATAGACACAATTCTCTTAAATCTTTATAATGCCAAAGCATTCTCCCTCTCAACAAACAAACATTCTAAATAGAGGCTTACAATGTCGAGCATTTTGATTATTCTCATTCCCTTACAGAACTCTTCCAATACATATATTTAATAACCTACAACAATAATAGAGGAAATATGGAGTGCTTTCTTGGACATAAAGAAAAATAAATAGAAAAACTATTATTATATTCAACTATTATTATAGAAAGGTCTAAAATAACAACCCATTTTTCATTAACTAACCTTGGATCCGCTCGAGTAGCCCTTGTACACTCCTCTGTCAACCCACAACATTTTGCAAATTTTAACTTCCATTTTTCCTATCAACACAACCACCATGGGTCACTCAGTTGATTTTTTAAGGTTAATGCTGGTAATGCCGTTATTGATTGTGTGATAATAGTTGCAAGCATTTCAATTTTCAATTATGTTATTCTTTACTTTTAAGGTTTTGAAACCACAGAATCGTTATCACAAAACCAATGGCCAACCATTATAATATAGCTATTTCAAAACCTTTACTTTCTAAAGAAAAGAAAGCTCTAAAACCGTGCGCTAAAAGTTTCGTTTCCTACTTCTTACCGTCGCTTTCTTTAAATAGATACTTCTATAGGTAAATGCAATGTTTGAAATCATTGCACTAACAAAGCCAGTCCAATTGAAAGAAAGTTCCGTTAGTGATGCCATCGACACACCTAATACATGTAGTATTGCATGTTTAGAAAAAGGCATACTGAGATAAGTTAACAAAATAAAGGTGCATGTTGATTGGGAAAATTGTGAGACAAATCAAGGGAAGATGGAGGAAAGATGTTACTGAATTACCTACAATAACAGGTGCTAGAGAAAGCCACAAACTGAAGGGAATTTGATGTCCCAAAACAAATTGAGAAGCAGCAGCGTTAAAGAATGGCTCCAGCACTGTGGAAGGAAATGTGAAAAGAAAATTAGGATTTCCAGTAAAAATCTTCCTCTTTAAGCAAACAAATCCAATCCAGGCATGAAGAATTTTTCTTCAGTTGCATCTATATCTCGGAGGGAAGACAGAAGTGGCAACATAAAACATATCAAGAAACCATTAAGGCACAAAGCTTTGCATCACATTCTCATTTTCTACGAGATAGATATGCAGCAATAAAATTGAACAAAGAAATCTAGCATACTGTCTCCCACATCTCATCTGTTTCCCTTAAGCAAAATAACCATGAATGTTCATCGAATGACGAAGAATGATATCAGTTGCAAAATGAATTGGATGTAGCAAACGACAAACGACGGTAGAACGAACAACCAACGACAATGGCGGCAGATCTGAAGACACGCGAACGACGACGAAACGAACAGCAGATCCGGCGGAGACATGTGAATGACGATAAAATAAGCAGCAGATCCGACAGAACGACCAACAAATCCACTTTGGAAGAGAGGAGTGAGAAAGAATAAGGTCTGAAGAGGGAAGTGTGAGAATGAGAGGAAAAAGAACATAAAGGGAGAGTGAAGAGGGAAATGAAAAAATGGGGGCAAAATAGAAAGTTAGAGGAAAAAGTGAAGCGAGTTTTTAATGTCGATTGAAAATCAACATTAAAGGTACCCCTACGATGTCGGTTTTAAACTGACATAGATCCACTTTTTAAGAAAAAAACAAAACTGATATTATACATTCGATTTCACTTTTTCCAACCGATATTAAAACCCAAAATTCTTGAAGTGGTGAAATAGTATGGATACATCAACTTTTGTCTGAGATAGACTTTAATGTTACTGTGCCAGCTAAACTATGGGGTGATCATCAAGTTGCTCTCCATATTGCATCCAACCCAGTATTTCATGAACGAACTAAACATATTGAAGTGGACTGTCATTTTATTCGCGAGAAAATACAAGAAGGGTTGATATCTACAGGATATATGAAGACTAAAGAACAATTGGGAGATATCCCTTATTAAAGCAGTAAATGGAGTAAGAATAAGCTATATGTGCAACAAGCTGGGCATGATTAACATATTTGCTCTAACTTGAGGGGGAGTGTTATGTGTTGGATAAGAGGGAAAGATGATGGGGTTATTGCACGCAATCATGCGTTGTACATACTTAAGCTATGCGTTTATGCCCATGCATTGGAGGTCATAAGTTGGAATGAAAATGCGTTAATCTAGTATGCAATGACCATGTGTTCCTATCACAAGTTTTCTTGCCTTCTCGCCAAGTATAACGAAAACGCAAGTTTCTCGGGTAATCCGAGGTCGAACACAGGGACTTGTCACTCAATAATGCTTGTGAAGCAATGTGTTTGAGGCGATGAATAAAAGTAAAAAGAAGTTTAATGGATTCACACTACTCCTACTCCTAATCAAACAGATTGAGCAATAGAAGACTTGCGATGAGAATTGGCAGATACACAACAACCGTCAACGCATAACAATGTTTATTATCTTAAATCGCTCAAGTAATCTCAGTTCGTCACACTAACGCATCGCACACCTCTCAGTGATTAACCACATGACTATATCTCTATAGTGCATGGTTGCATCGAGCATAAGATTATACCTATCTCTAGGAACAATGCATACTTTGCTTCAGTGCGTTTCATCTCTTACCTTCTCAGGCAGTTAGACGCGGCTAATTAATTTATAGAAAAGCATTGCAACAACCCATAGACAAGCGATGCTACAACCTTTCACCAAGCAAAGAGGATTAATTCACTATACTCACACAATGCACACCTCTCGGTGGGTTGCTATATGCGTCCTATCTCTAGGCTACACTATTAAGTATGCGATCGCCTTTGATAAATAAAGGATAAAGGTAAATGATGATAAAGATAAAGATGATGAAGAAGATGCCATTGAAGGAATCAAGATATGCATTGATTACAAAATGTCTTAATTTCTTAAGCTAAAATGTAATACAATACAGAGGTTAGAGGAGAAATGAAAGACTCTACGTCAAGGCTATTGATGGTGCCATGGATGAATGGTGGAGATGTCTCTCTCAAGCTCTATCTCCGACGAAAACTCCAATCGTCACTCGGTCTGGTTTGTGGAGATGAAGAATTCTCACTGAAAATCTCGCTCATGCTCTCATATGTGATCGCAAACATCTGCTTTAAGACAGAAATTCGGATGCTTTGAAATGAAGGTCCAATGGGCTATTTATAGAGTTTAAACACCGAAAACTATCATGATTGCGTTATGTCTCATTGTTGCCTTTGTCGCGGTATGGGCAATGTCACATCATCTTATCTTGTTGATACTCCCAAGGTATGCGTCCAAGCTTGATTCAACCGAAGTATCAACGCATTCTACCCATCTTGCGATCGCCCTTCTATTATGGTTGTCACTCCATGGCCGCAATCTCCAAGTGATCACCACATTCGCTTGATCACCGCAACTTCCATGCGATTGGCGCATTCGATCACCGCATGCATTCTCTATGCGATAGCTCAGTTTTCAGCGCATGCATTTGTCTTTGCGGTCGCCTGGCTTCAGCACATACGTTTGATTGCGATTGCTTATTTCCAACGCATGCGTTTGATTCCTACGATAGCTACAAAAATAGACATTTTGGCACGGGGTAACGCATAATATTGGGGTTAAGGAGGATTTAGGTGCTAATCGACACAAAACTCAATTTTTCGCAAATTCTAAGTATTATCACCGCATTTTTTACTTGTTAGCTCTCATAATTATAAATATAAAGACTTATAATAACTGGCATTTCTATCATTATCATTATGATATGTATTTATTTTGTAATTATAATTAGTTTTCCTTTATTGTAATTTTATATCTTCTAGATTAGGGTTTCTTAGTTGCTTATATATATTCAGCCTGATTAATTGAATAAGATTATTATTCTCTCTAAAACTATTGAGTACAAGGTGCAATTTAGGCTATAACTAATCACATGCATCCCATTTTTAAAATTTTGGTTTGTTTTTTTAAACCATTGGTAAATAGTAGATTACGAAGGAAGAAATTTGGAGGTGAAAATAGTGTACAATGGACTTAATTTTTAAAAAAAAAAGAAAACAAAAATCAAATAGTTAACGAAAGGAGCTAAACTAATTATAGATTCCATATATCCATCCCTAATATTTATTCAAAATTTATTTAGAGTGAGGCCCATTTATTAAAAGAGGAAGAAAAAAATAAAAAGAATACACGTGTGAGATATAAAAAATAATTGAGAAAGAAGAAAGAATAGAAGAGTTAGGTGAAGAATGAACATTAAAAAAAGAGAATATAAATAAAAGAGGAAGGAAAAAAAAATAAATCATCTTAGCTCCACGAAAGGTGAGTCACCGACACCACAAAAGTCAAAGCAAATGACAAAAAACCAACAAAAATAAACATTTCCCTTTGAGAAAAACAATGTCTTCTTAATGTCTTCTTACGTGGATTTAATTATTTTCCCTCTCAATTTTTTTAATTATTCTTTTTTTAATTTTAATTTTAATTTCATCTTTGGCATCTTACTTTGATTTGCTCTCTATCTCCATACATTATTCAAAGTATGGATTAAAAAATCGCTACTAAACATATCTTATCTATAGAAGAAAAAAATTTGAAAATCTTTTCATCTCACACATTTCAACTAATATATATATATATATTGTGACGGATAAATTTACTATTATTTTTTTTAGAGAAAAAATTTACTATTATCTATTAGTTTGATCAAACTTTTATTTTTTGAAATAAAAATTGTGTGATTTAATTTTAAAAGTTATAATCTTAACAATTTCTTTTTTTAATATGATTGAACTAATTTTCTATTTATCAAATATCTTGTAAATTTATATGGTTTACAAAAAATAAAAGGCATGTATTACACAATCATTTTCTTTAATATTGTGCTTTAAATTCTAGTATTCATGTTTACAAAATTATCTATATAAATATAAACAAAACAACTATGATAGGTTTTTGTTATATATTTTATGAAAATTTAATAGCAATGATTAAATAGTCTTTTTCTTTTTCTCAAGAGTTCAAGAATTAAAATCATTGCCAGCCTCTAGTAGTATAGTTAATTGATCAAGATATTCATTACTTTTTAAAGAAAATTGGATAAATATTTCAGTATCTTTTTCTAAATATATATTGTAGAATTTGAATTCTTATTGCATAGAGAATTCAGTTTACTAAATTTTAATTCAAAATATGATAAATGATAAAAATAACATTTTCTTTCCTAACCTTAAAATCTCCAGAGAAAGTCAAAAATTTGAAACTTAGACCAATAGAATTAGACATACATCTAATTTTTTGTTCAATACAGAATTAAGTTTTATGATAAGAAACTATATGACTAATGAAAGAGATAGACATCTCAAAATAAAATAAAAAAGAAAAGAAAAAAGCTAATGAATTGAATAAATAGTCCAAATGTTAATTAAACAAAGACTAATTCCCTTTAAAAGTTTAGATATATATGTTTTTGTTTGGTTTAATTTGGAAAATACCCAAGAAATTCATTAAGGATTATTCCTTTTACTTGTTTTGAAATTGATTTTGACTAAAGAGACGTGTATTGAAAATTGTGTTGCACTTTAAGGAACATCAACAACAATTATTTTGGTTTTGATTTTCTCAATTTTCTCAAGTTAAATATAAAAGCTTTAATTTATACATCCATAATTCATTTGTATTATTCTTTTTCAACTTTTTTTTATTTTCTAAAATTTAGGTCAAATTAAAAATAATGAATCTAGTAGTGATATTATTGTCTAACTTGTAACTATTAAATCATAATAGAATATCTACGAATATACACTAAAAATGTTTTAATTAAAATAAAATTATAATGGACTTGGACTTGAGACTTAGAAGTAATTTTTAAAAGAGCAAATTACTTTTTTTTCTTAAAAAACGAAGCACTTTTTAGAATCGTCTAACATAAATACAGTTCAATAGACATAAATATGTATACTTAATTATAAAGATGAGTGATTCAAATCTCCACTTTACATATGGTTGAATAAAAAGAAGTGTTATAGTTAAGACGCGATATATATTCAATATCTCTTAATGGTAAAATGTAAATTTTAAACCTCGATAGATTATGCCATCTTCGAGGAATTGCAAAGGTTGTTAGTTTCTTCTTTCTCAAGAATTGCAAAGGTAACGAAAGTTAAAACATGGGCCGCTGGTTGATAATACTGGACTCGCCTAGGCCCATTTAGGCCCAGATATAAAACATACAAGAGCCCATCATCATATTTAATGGGCCTTCTAACATTTCCGTCCGAGAGAGAGAATCAATTCTGTGGGCTTCTTATTCAAAATTTTGTGTAAGTTTAAATTAAACATGGAAAAACTGAATGAGAGAGGAGCCAAATAGAGTCGAATAAACCATCCTCTAGCAAATAATTTCAAAAGTTACAATTTTTTAAAAAATATATATAAAATTTGATCAAGTGAGCTTAAAATTATGGTCTTTCAAAGTCTAAGTTTGGATTCTTTAGGTTTTGGGGCATCAAAAGTCAACGTACTTTAAAATTTTACTAACAAATTTACATTGATGGGGATATGAGAGAGAGATTTCATGGGCATTGATGTTTTTTTTTTTTTTTTTTGAAGATCATTGATGTTTTTTTAAGCTTAGAGTCAACCCATAATTTCACTTTCCAAAAAGAGAGAAAAAAAACCCTAAGTTATTCGTGTTTGTCTCTTTTAAAAAACTAAGTCACTTTGGGGTGTTTTGTCCAAAGAATTAGAGGAGTAGAGTTATTAACTTCACTTCTTATTTGACTCGAAGAGTGTATGGACCCACGACTAAAGAATAAAAATTGTATATCTTATTAACTCAATACATTGTAGATCTGAAGAGTCCACAACTCGTTATTAACTTCTTAAATTGTTTTCCAACAAAAGCAAATTAAGAAAATTTCTCACATGGAAACAGTCTAAACTACAATTCAAGGAAATATTAACATATCGTAACTGACATAAAGCATATATCTATTGAGTTTTAACAAAATATTAGAAATACAGCTGTTTTATGTTAAAAAAGTTCACGGAAATGAACTCTAAATAATATAAAATGAGCTTATATCTTTGGTTTCAAATCGTATACTTTAAGTTTGAGTGTGTTAACTTTAGTTAAATTCCCTTTTGTAATATCTATTTAAGAGTGAAAAAAAAAGTGTGAGCAATACACAACCTTAAGACGGGGGAATCAAAATTTTAATTAAACCTTCGTGGGATAGCCTAAGTATTTGGTTGGTTGGACTAAGGGATAAAATATAGATATTTTCAAACCCCAAAAAAAGAAAAAAGAAAAAAAAAAGATATTTTTAAAATTATGTAAAAACGGACGTAAAAAGAGGGAAATCTGTCCTAAAACAATGGCCACACTTTTATTCGGGACTGTATCCCCAAAATCCGGAGTTCTTCCAATCCGGTGCGGCGGCGAAGAAGAACCAAAATCCAGCAACAACAATGGGTACTCGTTGGGAGTCCGGCCGCCGAGGCCGCGGCGGATCATACTGGTCCGGCACGGGGAGAGCGAAGGGAACGTAGATGAGAGCGCCTACACAAGAATCGCAGATCCGAGAATCGGGCTGACGGAGAAAGGAATGAAGGAGGCGGAGGAATGTGGGAAGAACATCAGGAAGATGATCGACGGCGATGGAGTTGAAGACTGGAGCGTTTATTTCTATGTTTCTCCTTACAAAAGAACTCGCCAGACTCTTCAGCATTTGGCCACTTCCTTCCACCGTCGGCGAATCGCCGGCATGAGAGAAGAGCCCAGATTGCGAGAACAAGATTTTGGTACCCCTCTCTCTCTCTTTCCCTCCTTTCAACTAAAATTACGGAATGAACCCTGTTTTGATTTCGTAATTTCATACTGAAAATTAGGTCGGATTTCATTTGGATCATTGTCATTGGTGTAATAATAAAATTTTTGGTCTAATGGTGAGAAGATATTTAACTTCCCACATTTGTTTCAGAATTACACTCCTTTGGAAAATTGTAATATTGTAATATTGTTTAAATGGTAATCAAAATACTTTACGAAAATTGAGACTTGAAACGTGTTTGTTATCGCTCTTAATTTTCATCCTCAATTCTAATAGATTTGTACTCATAGTTTTGATTGAAAAAATAGAGGTACTTTTATAATTTAGAAATTATTAAATTATTGTAATAAATTTGTCTAGTGTTGTATAATAAGTCCTTGGTTTTTTTTTCTTTTTATATGGTAGGTTTGTATACTTCTTCAATTTTTTATTTAATGTATATACAACTTTTTGAGACATCTTTAAAGTTCATGAATTTATTAAATATATAATTGAAAGTTTAAATAATTGTTAACACTTTTAAAATAATATTGAAAGTTCATGAAGTTTGTGTATGGAACTTTTAATTAAACCTAAAGTTTATAAGATATTCTTAATATTAATGAGTACTAACTTATATCAGTACATCCACTTGATCTCGATTGCAAAGGATAAATTAAATTAAAAGGAAAAAACAATCGATTTTCTCTTAATATCATCCAAAAATAATTAAATAAAAATGTAAAAATTCTCTAAAATCTCATTAATATATATATATATATATATATAAGTCTTGCATAAAAATGCCTCTGACCAATGCATAAAAACCAAGGGTAATTACATTTAATAGTATTTTTGGAATAATAATTAAGTGTATAACAATAATTTTTAAAAAATTATAAATATAGCAAAATCTATCCATGATAGACTCTATCAATGATACACTGAAAGATCCCTACTAGCGATGTGGTCTATCACACCTGATGTCTTCGAAAACAAAATCTAAAATTTGTCATTTCTGTAAATTTTTTTTGCATTGTATTATAATAACAAATACTTTGAGTCTAATTATTATATTTGCAACTGTCCCTAAAATCAACCTTGTCAAAACTTTAACCTAAAATAGTTCTAATGTCACTAATCAAGTCGTATGAATTTCATAGCATACATGTTTTAATTTACAAGGTATATAAAATATTAACTGAGCAAGGTTTTGTTTTTGTTTGTGTTATATTTTACCTTGGCAAATATATAAAAGGAAATTTTCAAGATAGAGAGAAAATGAGAGTTGAGAAAGCTGTAAGAATGCTATATGGTAGATTTTTCTACCGCTTTCCAAATGGAGAATCTGCAGCAGATGTTTATGATAGAATTACAGGTACAAATATAACCTATTTGTTTCTTCTTTTGAAAGATTTTCTGTTTTATGTACTGAAAAAAAAAACACACAAACAGGATTTAGAGAAACATTGAAATCAGACATTGATGTTGGAAGATTTCAACCACCAGGCCAAAGAAATCCCAACATGAACTTGGTCCTTGTCTCCCATGGCCTCACTCTCAGAGTCTTTCTCATGAGATGGTACAAATGGACTGTTGATCAATATGAAGGACTCAACAATTTGGGCAATGGCAAAATGCTTGTCATGGAGAAAGGCTTTGGTGGAAGGTAATTAACCGGTTTCAGAATGACGTGATTCAGACGCCTTCGTGTTTTTTACCGATCGACGATGGCTCACAATTACAATTGGAACTGTTTCTTTGTAGGTACACTTTGCTGTTACACCACACAGAGAAAGAGTTGAGAAAATTTGGACTTACAGATGAGATGTTGATTGACCAAGAATGGTAAGCTCCTTTTTCTTTTTTTCTTGTTTCCTTTTTCTTTTCTTTTCTTTTTATTTTATTTTATAGCTCTGACATTGGTTTTGAGTTTAATGTGGTTGTGTTTTCAGGCAAAAGCATGCAAAAATAGGAGAGTTGAACTATGATTGTGCAATGATGAATTCCTTCTTCACACATTTTGATGATCAGTGTACTGTTACCTAAGACAAAAAAACTGTTTCTAAATCAGCTTTGTACAGTTTGAGTTAACATATATGGTAATAAAAGTAAAACAGGTGTTTTAGTAGTTGGGTTTTCATTTTTGTCTATAATTTTAACTTCTCAACTACTTACTAGTTTGTCCATTTTCTAAATTGTGGTATCATATCCCCACCAAATACACCAAATCACAAAGGAATGAATCCTATAATAACACCATACTCCAAAGAACATTCTTTCAAAATAAGAAAAGAGAAGCACCCAACTCCATAATCCTCCCCTCGAACAAATCAGCATCATATTCCATGTCAATCACGAGATGAAAAACGAAAGACAATAGAGAGGTTGTCATTTCATTCACAAAGAAGTTCAATTAGAAGCCAAGAAATCCATCTCACACTAATAATAAAAGAGAATTGAAGCTTCAAAGAGGAGTTATAAGCAACTCTTTCTCTTTCTCTTTCTCTCTCTCTTAAAGCAGGAAAACCTGCATATAATCTATACCTTACTTGTCTGTGATAAGATGTAAATATGCTCCAAATATAATATTATTAAATGAAAATACTTTTAAGGAAGCAAACTTTTTGGCAGAATGGAAAAGGAACAATCAGCACAATGTTCTTTCACCAAACATGCTGCAAAGAACATCATATTCCAAACTAAAAGTCAAAAAAGAAATCTAAACGAAGCCAAAGCATATACAATGTTAGATTCTCAAACCAAACCAGATTTCAACTTCCAACTATCCATCCACTCCAACCACTGTTAAGTTCCATTGCGAGCAGTTTTTGGAAATGGGATACCTTACAATTCAACTCATAAACATCACACTTGTTTCTCTCCCTTTTTCTTCTTGCAATATATCAAATGGTGAAGCAGAGGACAAGCATGGATTGGTCGATCAAATCTCCGCTCGTCGGATTTAATAATACCAGTTTTGCTATTATCCTCTGTACACTCATCTTGGACACTGCCCGATATCGCTGATAACATCTGTCTCGTTTCGTTTCGTGTGGCTGCAAGAGTAAAAGCTTTAAGTGAGATAATGTTTCACGATGGAAAATCAACGGACCTATAGAGTCAACAACCTAAGGAAAACAGTTGATCAATAACGGGATTAGATCTCTCCAACTAAGGCAGTTTTTAAAACATTTGATCGGTAAACTAATCCTTTTTTTCCCTCAATAGGTATCTAGATCCATGATTATTGCCTAATTAAAGAGAAAAATGAGATGGAGTCAACTCAAGGACCCTTGCAAAGTCAAACCAATAATAAAACAGAACTGAACAATCATCATACATTGGACTTGATCATCAATACAGATAAACAAGAGCTTTCCAACAGTAACTCAATGACTTTTCAGGTATGACTTGTGATACTCCATAGATAAAACTCACAGATGCCATAGATTCAGAAACATGAGATGTCAAAGTGAAATGAATGTCAAGCTCATTTCAAAGGGAAAGAAGGTAACAGATAAGAGGAATTACAATATCTAGCATCTATTATCTTCTTCCAACCTAACCTCAAGTACATTGAGTCCTGCATAAGATGTTCCTGGTTTAGGAAGGAAGAAGATCCTAACCAACCAAACCAAGGAATGAGGCATCAAGCGATCAGAGAAAGAACAAACCCATTAGTTATTATGAACTAAAATTTCTGTACTTTGACACTAGAGCACTTCACGAATTCTCTGTTGATGGGGTGGCAATTCGAATCATTCGAGGTCGTTCCTGTTCACCACTGCGTCTCCAGAAAGCCCTTCTCCACCAGACTTCAAACCCTCGTTGTATATTAGGGCAATCTTCACCTGAATTCATGAATCTATTGAACCAAGCTAGCAATATGTCTTGTTGCCAAGCTAATGGTAGAGTGAGAATTGTATTGCTAAGGCCATCCTCGATCAAATGACGATCAAGCCCTCTCGACGCTCTCCTCATCCAACCAAAATCATCATAAAACGGTACCAACCAGGTCTGCAAAAGCTGATATCTCACATCTTTAGGAGCCAGAAGTTGGCCTTTTCCGATCCCAACGAACAACCGAGCAGTAACTCGGCTGATCTCAAATCTGTGAACAGCAGGCACCTTAGAGTGTGCAGCTGACAATTCAGATTGAGATGCCCAGGTTTTTAAAAAATCTTCAGCTATCTGTCTATCAATCAGGATATCTAAAATCCAATGCAAATTATCGGCCTGCTTAGCAATCTCCCCGACACCCTGAAAGTCTGACCCTACCGCTCGCGTAAATTGATGGCGAAGCAACTGCAGACAACCATCACAAGCTGAGTACAAGGATTCTTTTCGAAGGTCATTTTGCGACGAACTCTCACGAAGCATCTTCGAAACTAATCCTTTCATCTCCCGCCTTGCCTTCTCGTCTTTTCCTTCAAGAACTACATGTAGAAGCTTGAGCAGCACTTCTTCATTGTCATTGCCATCTTCATGTCCATTAGTAACTTCAACTGAGACCCTCTTCAGAACTTCCCCTGCTGCAACACCTTCAAGGTGCAGCTCAGATAAGAGTGAAGCCACCTTCTCTTCTTCATCCTCGGCCCATGGGGCGGCTTCCAAGTACTCCAAACATGATAAAACACCTGCATCAAATCCGATTGCAGCCGAAACCTAAAATGCCAATGCCACCACCATAGCAATTATCATACATTGCAAATTTGTTTTTTGGGGGAGGGAAGAGAGACAAACCAAAGATTCAGCAATGAAACAGCAAAAGCACATTGAAGTAATTTTCAACAGTTCTTAAAGAGACTCATACCTTCAGAATTCCAAGAACTCTCGGAACATCTTCCTTCATCAGCCTCTTCCTCAGATCTCTACAATACATCAATTTCAAGGTTTCAATGTACACTTCAACATCATCACAATCAGCAATCTCCACAATGTATGGAGACGGAGACCGCTGTTGTTTTGCCCATCGTTCCGAGAGCTTCAATGCGAAAAACCGACTGTGAGCGACAAGAATTTGCCGGTGAACACTCATGGAAACACTGATCCCATCTCTAGAGCTCAATGTGAGTTTAATATCACTGCTAGAGGCGTCATTGAACTGATTTCCAGGGCTCCGAGATCCCAAAATCTCAGAAATCCTCTGCATCGTCAGAGCCTGCTTGTCCTGAACAGGAATTTGGTTCTTATGAACCGAAACAGAGGCAATCTGAGGAGGGATCTGAGAAGTTCTAGGGTGAATATCAGGCTCACTAGCCATCATTTCGAAAAGGGTCGGACTCGATCGGGTTTTATCAGTAGACGGCGGCGGCGACATTGGGTTCAAAAGCCCGGCGGTAAGAGCAGAGTTGAACTTCGAGAACCCGGAAGGGAAAGAGTCATGACTGGATCCAGAATGACCGTTAAACGCCGCAGCGGAAGAAGACGTGGTGAAGTCCATAACAGGAGAATGCGTGCCCGGAGAAAACCGTATCCTGAAAGCAGACGGCGAATCAGACGGCGATATTACCGAATCCGATGCTCGATTCCCGTTATTGGATGTCGGAGAAGTAACCCTCCGGTTAGATTCCGACTGGCGTGGAGGCGGCGGAGGAGGAGGAGGAGGAGGAAGAGGAAGAGCAGAAGGGCTTACAGAGGGTTTTGAAGCAGGACAACACCAGGAATTCTCAGAAGAAACAATCACCACAGGGCGATCAAGCTTTCGATTAGAAAATCCCTGAAACCCAGATGAGGAATTGGAAGAAGAAGAGGAAAACGAATCAGATTTGGCGGAAACAGTGATATCCCGACACTTTCGGCGCTTAAGCTTAGTGGGTTGATTAGGAACTGAAGAAGAAGAAGAAATGGAATTAGTAGAAGCGTTGTTGGTGGTAGTTGTGGTTGTAGATGCGGGCACAGCCATTGATAAGTAGTACCCAATGGTTAATGTTAAAAATTGTCCTTTAGCTCACACACCATAAGGCTTCAGCGAATTAATCAAAGAAAGGAAAATGGGTTAATGGGGTTTTGGTTTTGACGATTAAACAGAGAGCAAATAGGAATTAAAAATGGCGGTGGAAACGAGACGGATAAGAAAAAGACAGGAGAACACAGCAAAGAAGGAAGGTAAGAGAGGAAGGGCAATAAATACAAGACAAGACTAGAGAAGCCTATATAGGAAATTAAGACTTAAAGAATAAGAAGAAGAAGAGAAAGAAAAGCTCATTCTCCATTATAATGGCAGAGAGTCCCCACAAGCTTCTTCAATGACTTTGTTAAAGGGGGGATTTGATAATGTTGCCTTGGTTTGTTCGTGTAATGATTGAGGGAATTGAATCCAATGTTGTTGTTTGAATTTAATTTATGGGATTCAAACGTAGAATCAAATTAATTTTGATGGGGAGTTTGTTGTGTTCTATGTTTTTAGGTGAAGGGAGGATTTAACAATTAATCATAAAAACTTGTCAATTCTTCTTTGGTCAAGTGGTGTCATGTTATCCATTTAATATGATTATTAATGTAAAGTTTTTTCTTTGAGGTGGAGGTTCAAGTTTTCTTATAGATACTAAACATTCTAAGGTTTCTAGAAAACTTGAAATTATAAATGAAGAGAAAAAAATGGAGAAAAGAAAAGAAAGACACAAAGAAGGATGGATGGATTAGTGATATGATTGTTTTAAATCTTATCTTTTAAGGATGTGTTTAATTCATGATAAGTTTTTTTTTTTTCCTTCTATTTTTCCCTAAGAGAATAATGTTTCTTTAAATTATAAAATAAAAATTTTGGCTGAATCTTTTATCCATTTTGTTTAAATTAGCGGGTGGAAAGTAGATTTGTTTTTTTTTTCCCTCTCTATTTTCCTTTTCTATAAAACAAGGAGCAATGATAGAGAATTCAATTCTTTTTTTTTTTAATTAAAAGAAATGATGTATAAACCTCAAAGCATGCCTCACATCTTCCATAGAAGAAGACCCGCTCAACTCAACAAACCCTCCAACCTAAGGAAGGTCATGATCAACTGAGTTCATATTATCTAGAAGGTCAAAGTGAGCTTAGTTTAATGATAATTGACATGACCTTTTTTTTTAGAGGTCGAAGGTTTGATCCTTCATCCATGCAGTTGTTGTACTAAAAAAAATATTAAACTAATTTCAAACAAGTCAACAACCTCACAATTCAATACCACATTTAAAGCATCCGACTCCACCATGATCATGCCAGCCGAATTCTCAGCTAGCGAGGAGTAGTGAAGAATTCTTTCGATAATAGCTTAAGCTTCAAGAACCTTTATTAGTTGATAAGAAGAAATTTGTTTATATCCGGAGTCCAGAGGATACCCAACCACTCAACCAAACCCTTTTGAATTGACAGATTCCCTCCAAGAGGCATCAACATTCAACTTCTATGGGATGAAAAGATAGCAACTTGAAAGTCAATTTTGATTTCATCTAAAGTCTTTATTAAAAGATCTCAAGAATAGTATCCAATTTGAAAGTCAATTTTCATAGAAACTAGCTGAATTCATCATTTCCATCACGAAAAGAGTCATAAAATCTTAGATAGAAAAGAAAAATGAGGAAGAGATGACTTTCCAAGGTTTTATTAAAAGATCTCGAGAATAGTATCCAAATTGCATTTTTTGTTTGAGAACTATATTTCTTTATATATATATATATATATCTATGAGTGTCCGAGCCAACTTACATGCACCTAAATATTTGGGTGTCAAGACAATTCGGCAGGATATAAAATCCTAGGTAAGTGGTCACCATAGATTTAATCCATAATCTCTTAGCCCTTTATCAAAGTCATGCCCCTTATTTAACACTAGGCCATTACATGATGGTTATTTTTTGGAACTATACTTGTTTTCTCACTTACTTTTTTGGCCATGTTCCTCATCTTTCTTGACGTAACATTTAAGTTCTTGGTCAAAGTCCAAAAAAAAAAAATCTAAGACAACATTTCTTAGGTTTTTAGAACTTAGCATGGATTTTGAAAGTACTATTTTCTTTAGTATGATTTTGAAAGTGTTGTTAATGGTAGATAAGAAATCAAAGAAATTCATAATTGAAAATACTGTTTTATAAGTTTAATTTTTAAAATCTAAAAACCAAAATTCAAATTGTAATCATACAGGATACCATAAAATAAATATTTAAAATTTTAAGTAGAAAATTAGGGTTTAAAGCGGTCTAATTTTTAGTACAAGATTATTAATTATATCAATTAACTATTTGAAAATAACTTATACATTTTAGAGCAATGATATAGATGATTGTTTTACTTGCCTTTTTTTTTTTTTAACCTTTTTCATATTTCACCAATAATTCAAATATTTGTTTGTTTAAGATTGTATATAAGATATTATTGATATATAAGTTCTTTGTAGGATCGAAAATAATATTTGCTAGCAAAAAAAAATGACATAATGCAACTGCATGGTACTCATATTATCAATTTCAAATCAGAGGTTCATTTACGAAATACCTTTCGACAATTTACTATAATGATGAATTTAATGTGTAAATTAAGTTCAAGATTTACATTTAATTTGTTGGTTAATATCAAAACATTAAGAAGAAGAAGATTGAAATATTAAAACAGATTGATTTTTCATTTACAATTTAACATATAGAACACAACAAGAAGAAGACGATCTCCTGACACTGAAACAATCGTCGGGATATATAATATCTTCAGACACCATAGAACAATCGTCGAGAGTTATGGTGCAATATGACCTAACTCCCGATGGGTTAATTAACCCATTGAGAGTTATGCATAACTCCTGACGGCTCTTCCTTATCTTCGGGAGATACATACATATATCTCGATGAGTAATTTCAAGCATCGAAAGATAGTACCAACTCCCGATGACTACATAATATCGGTCAGGAGTTAGTAACCCTAAAATTAAATCTGATTTCAGATCTGAAATCAATCGGCTCTTGAAATCAAATCTACCTCTCTCCTCCGTCTGAACACTTTCCCCTAAGATTGTCGATTAGCATTGAGTTGTTGAACGCCGCCGAACTCCACCTCGCTCTGTTGAACATCACGCTGCCGTCGAACACCGACGATTTTCAGTTTCACAGCTCTAGCTCCCTCTCTCCATTACTCCTTCCCACATTCGAAACCCTAAATCGACTTCCCTCCTTGAAATTTTCGCACCCTTTTTTGCCTTAGATTGTTCAGCCATCCTTGTGTTTCTCTGGCTAAGATGAGATTGCTCTCTTTGTGCTTGATTCTAATGGGTTCATTTCAGTATTCTACTTATTCATTCTGTTAGTGTTTTTAATTTTCTTGGATCTTGTGATGGCATTGTTAATGGGTTCTTCCCGATCTCAATTTTGTTTTTATTTCTTATTATGGGTTTCTTTTTTAATAAAGAGTTGTCTGTAATTTGAGATAATGATGACAATGACATGGTAGCTTAATTTTTGCATTGGAAGTGTTCATGCTCCTTGAATTTGATGACATTTCTATGCTTGTTATGTATAGCTTGAGGATATTTGCCTTTGGCATTATCCAAGATCATTTTGAAATGCTTCTTTGTCTTCTATGTTTTGTAACAGTGATTTTTCCTATCGTTGAGGAGTAAAGCTTATGTGGGATTCTTAAAACTATAGTCATATAAAATATATTTAATGATTAACTATACTGTGTTTAATAACTATTTAGATCTCATTTGATAATGTTTTCATGTTTAGTTTTTTTGTTGATCAAATTCTTAATTTTGGGATCAAACACATGTTACAAGTTGTTTTGGATTACAAATTTGGGTCAGAAAAAGTTTATTTTTAAGAATGAATAAATAATGGATCAAACTTAGAAATAAATTATCGATCGACTATAGAGAAGGAGTACCCAATTTTTAAATGTGACAAAGTTTCATATTAATGATTTCAGACGAACAAGATCCCCATGCAAGAATTGTATGAATTCAATGTGGGATTCGCTAGAGGGTATAGAGCGACATCTATTAACATATGGAATATCCTCCTCATACTGTGAATAGGTATATCACGGAGAGCCAATCAACTTGTCTAGAAATTTTAAAAGACATACAACTTATTCAATACATAATGATGAAGAAACTAACATAGAGTGTAATGTTGTTGAAGAAAATAAAATGTTGAATCTTATAAATGATCTACAAGTTCTAATTGAATGAAGATACAAATGAAGGAAGGATCGAGAATGAACTGTCCTTTAATGGTCAAAAAAAGAGATACCATAAACTTATTTGAGGATTTAATGGCTAAAGCACGTAATGAACTATACCCTAGTTGTTCGCAATTTTCGTCCTTGAACGTTTTAGTGAAGTTGATACATATCAAAGTTCTAAACAATTGGAGTAACAAATCGTTTGACATGTTATTAGAATTATTAAAAGTAGTGTTTCTAGCCGGCACCCCTATAGCTACTTCCTTTTATGAAGTTAAGCAAAAATTGTGTGACTTAGGCCTAGGTTATGAGTCTATTCATGTGTGCAAATATGATTGTGTATTGTATTTGAAAGAATTTGCAGATTTACAACAATGCCTAGTTTGTGGTGAGTCTTAATACAAAGTTAATGATGACAAAGGTAAAAAAATCCCACATAAGGTATTACGTCATTTTTCATTGATGTCGAGATTAAAACGATTGTTTGCATTGAAAGAAAGTCCTTCTGACATGAGATGACGTAAAGATAAGTGAGTTGAGACGGAGGATGTGTTACGACATCCAACTGATGTAGAGAGGTGAAAACATTTTGATCTTGAATTTCCTCATTTCGCTTTAGATCCCTGAAATGTTTGTTTAGGATTAGCTTTATATGGGTTTGATTCGTTTGAAAATATGAGTACTTCGTATAGTATGTGGCTTGTGGTGCTAATTCCTTATAATTTGTTGCCACCTTAAAAATGCATGAAGGAGATAAACTTCTTTATGTCTTTGTTCATACTTGGTTCAAAATCTCCTGGAAAGAAAATTGATGTTTATTTGCAACCGTTAATTGAAGATTTGAAAGAATTATGGACTATTGTTGTGCGAACTTATGGTTGTGTTACCGGTGGGTTTTTTCAACTATATGCGACTTTATTGTGGACTATTAATGACTTCCCTATATATGGTGACTTATCTGGGTGGAGTACAAAAGATTATCAAGCATGTCCCATATGCAAAGAAGATAAATCGTCTTTCAGGATAAGAGGAAAAATAGTATTCATAGGACATTGAAGTTATCTTCTAGAGAATCATAGTTGGCGTAGAAGTAGGTAACATGATGGAAAGTTGAACGGATTGCGTTTGTTGAACTATGTGTCCCATAGCCACATGCAGCATATACATTAATTAATAGTGAACGGATTGCGTTTGTTAACAATAAACTATTATTAATGTACATGTTTGATGTTAGTTTTTTCTTATATAATTATTTTTTAATATTATATATTTTATAATACATCACATAATACATATTTTTCTTTTCAAAAAATAAATTGAGTGTATAATATGACATATTGTAGTTCTATGTGTTTTTATCTTTATTTAATATAATTATGCACTTTAAAATTCAAAATTCCAAATCTAGATTCAACGAAAACATAAAATTATTGTTTTCAGAATCTACAATGTTTAGATCACAAAATTCGAAAACAGTTTTCAAAAACAAAATTCAAATTATATGCCAAATACATATTTGCTAAACTTAGTAAATCTGAAAACATAAAGCATAATTGAATTTTCTATCCAACATATATTTAATTAATTGAATCTACACAATAATGTAATACTAAACTTATATATTTGTTAAATTATGCAATAAAAGTTGACAATGATCCATTTGAAATTGGTGCATACGTATGAATGTGCCTACTTCTATGAATGTCCCATAGCCACATGCAGCATATACATTAACTAATAGTGAACGGATTGTGTTTTGTAAGTTTTTGAAATCAGTGAAATTTTCTGATGGATTTGTTTCTAATATATCATGATATGTGAATGATAAAGATGGAAAAATATCGGGGCTGAAAACACACGACTGCCATCTTTTGCTTTATAGACTGCTCCCTATTGGTATTTGAGCATACCTACCGAAGAACGTGTCCACTGCTATTGTTGAATTATGTGCATTCTTTCACGATTTATGTGCAAAAAAAATATGTGTAAATGATTTGAACAAGAAGACATCATAGTCATGCCTTGTAAGTTGGAGAAAATATTCTCGTTTGTCTTCTTCGATATAATGGTACTCCTTGTTGTTCATCTACCATATGAAACAAAAGTGGTGGGTCCAGTTAGTTATAGTTGGATGTATCCTATTGAAAGAAGTTTATGAATATTAAAACAATTTGTACGGAACAAAGCACGTCCTGAAGGGTCTATAGCGGAAGCATACGTAATGAATGAATCACAGAATTTTTGTTCATGACATCTAAGTGAGATTGAAATGAGATTCAATAGAGATGAATGAAATGATGATAACAATCTCGATCATGATATATTTGGTGAATTTGAATTATTTAGGCAGAGGGTACGACCATTAGGGGCGTCAACTTTATGGATACTATCGACGGAGGAAAAGCTATCACACATTGGTACATTTTTAACAATTGTAAAGAAATAACAAATTATCGCAAGTACATTTCAAACTATATAATTTTCTAAGTTCTAAGATAAATTATTTGATATAACTTTCAATGATCAATTATAGACAACACTTGAGGCTAATTTGTCATGAAGAACAAAGTGCCTCTGACTTATATAAAAAACATCAACACAAATTTTCTGATTGGTTCATATCTCAGGTATACATAGTATTGGAAGTTGATAGGTGATTCATTTTTTATAGTCATTTTTAACGTTAATGAATTATCAGGTTCTAAAACTGCGCGAGAGAGAAGATCTCTTTGATGATTTCTTTTCACTTGCAATGAGACCTTCGTTTGAGGTACGCTCTTACAATAGATGCATTAATGGTGTACGATTTCACACTGTAGGGCGTGATAATCATCAAGCTACATAAAATAGTGGAGTTCTGGTGGTGGAGAGATCAATGAAAATGGAAGTGTGGATAACAATTTGTATGGTGTCATAGACAAAATATTATATTTCCAATATACGAACAGAAGACGTGTTTTTATATTCAAGTATAGACGGTTTGACACGTATAACAACAAAAGTAATAGGACACACGTAGATTTAGGATACAAATTGATCACCACATCGTGCTTTTGGTATGTTGATGAGCCTTTCATCTTTGCTATCCAAGCACAACAAGTCTTTTACCTTAACGACATAAAAAATGGTAGCAATTGGAAAGTTGTTCAAGTAGTCCAAAATAAGTAAATATGGGATGTACCAGAAGTGGAGGATGCTGAAAATGAACAACTAGATTTATTAGAAATTGTCAATGGAGTTCAAGTGGATGAAACCATTGAGTAGGTTAATTTATACAGAGTTGACGTTGATCCTACAGTTGTGGAACAACCAATTATTCAACATGCTGGTGATGACTTCATAAAAGATGATGAAGAATAGTTATCTCCCAATAACAGTTCAAGTGCTGACAAATAATTTGATTTAGATGACGATGATGACTAATCATATATCTATTCAATTCTCTTTCTCTCTTTACACATATTTAATATTGATTTTATATTTTTGTATGTTTTGTGTTTATATAGATACGATGTCAACTCCTAATAGGAAACATGAGGCAGAGGAAGAATTCTGGGAGCAAGAGATATATTTAGGCAACACAGGATATTCTGTAGATGACACTTCAAGTAAGTATTTGTACATATCTTCTGTTGACCGAAATACATCTTAAACTGTTTTACATTTTTTATTCCTCATATAGTAGCTCTTCATCCACTCGGAGGAAACACAAGCATTCTCGAAACATCGAGTCGGAAAAATATACGCAAAAACATGGGAGAATTCCAATCGTGATCAAAGAGGGGGAGAAGAAGCCGATTTGTCAACATTCGGTACGATTTAGTAATGCGATTGGTGTCGCCGTCAAATTTGCATTTCTAGTAGGATGTCGTACTTTCACTGTTGTTCCAAACGAATTTGTAGAATTGGCTAAGAGTCAGTTGTTGGTAAGTTTATAAGTTTGTTCTTTTAGATTGTAATAAACATCATATATACTAATTATTCCTTAATTCTTTTTGTAGCCTCATTTCGTGCTTGATGACTGTCAAAGTATGTTGTAGGGTTGTTGATTATATATAAAAATATTATTTTGTCTATATTAAGTGTAATATTTATACATAATGAATTCGCATATCAAATGAGTGTTAAGGATATTTAGACGAAAAGTATGTATGTAGTTGAAAAGGATGTAACATATAACCAAAAAACCATAAAGTGAACAAAAATTTCCTGGAACATTTTCCAGCAAGAATTAGTGAAAAATAGAAATTTGTTCTCTAATTATCCTCTAAATTTAGAAGAAATAAAATGAAACTGCTGAAGAAATGTAGTAACATTCCATTGGCTGTTACGATGACAAGGGAGATTTCATTTAAAAAAAGTTATGACATAGTAAAAATATAGAGCAATAAGAAGAATAAGGAGAAAAAGAAGAAGATAATAATGAAATTCATGGAGAAAAATTAACTAGAGTCAAAAGCTTTGATTTCACTTTAGTTTCTCATTTTATTTAACCATAATTCTAAAAAAAAAAAAAAGGTAATTAGTTAATTGTTGTTCATTGCCCAAAAAAAGAAAGAAAGAAAAGTTTTAAAAATTAAAAGAAAAAAATTGCAATCCGTATTTTATTTCAAACAAAGGTGAGTAGAATTATTAAATAAAAAAATTCAAAATAAAAATAGTAATCATAAAAACATATTATTTAGAGTTAAAAAAACTGTATCAAATACTCGGACATACGAGTTCAACTCTGCATCCTAAACACAAATATATAAACTCAAATCAAATAAGTCTATATCCCAAACATAGACACATGCACTCCAGACATTCTATCTCAACTCTGCGTTTCAAATAGCCCCTTAGAATTGAGCTAATTTTGCTATTTTAAATACCATAAATGAAAATGTGACAATAATTAAATGAAAGGCAACTATTAATATCTATTTGTTCTAATACATTTGTCTGTTTCCTATTTTTGGCTCTAATTTAATGCAATATACCTGGATTACAGCTCATTGTTGTGTTCTGGGTCTGATTTTAATTTAAAAGATTAATCTTTTTAATAATATTTAGAAAGAAAAGAAATAACATTATTCTTTTTTTACGGACATTATAACAAAGAACAGAAATCAATGATAACGTATTTTTTTCTTTGAGAAATTATTGTTTTGTTCCGTTGTTCTAATAGTAATGGTTTTATTTATTTATTTATTGAAAAGAGGTTTTATTTAATAAAATATTTAGTGACATATTGAATGATAATGGAGAATAATCAATATAGGAAAAAAATTGTTTAAAACTTTTTGTTCTAATAGGTTCAATGAAAAAAGAAAAAAAACTGCCCAATAAAGAATGTATTTATTATTTTTAAATAGAAAGTTGTTTCTAAATATAAAGTTGAAACAGCTCTCAAAGTACTTTATTAGTTGATATTTCTTTTTAATTTAGAATCGCATGTGTCATCAAAGTGACTTGAATTGCATGGATAATTTGACATAACAAAAATAAAAGTATTCCATGTGTTCAAGGTGAGAAAAATGGATTATTATTTCACATTTCCTTTGATAATCAAGGGAAATTTGAAAGTTAAGCTAAGTGATAATTTTAATTAATCTTTTTTTTTAGGAAATGATTTTCAAAAGCAAAAGATCAAGCGTACAAAATAGAGATATAAGAGTGTGGTTTGAATTTTTACTTTACTTCAAATCACTTTAGTAAAAATATATTTAATAATTTACCTATAAAAGAAAGTATCTAATAACAAAACATTTTAAGGGAGTTTGGCTCACCAACATTAGTTGAGCTGAGTTGGTTTGGTATAATATACCAATTCAATGTTCGGCTAACCAACTTTAAATGTTGGAAGAGTTGAGTTGGTAAAATTTACCATCTCACCCCAACCTTCCGCTTCTTCCAATGTTTTCAATGGCTCCACTCATTGGCTACTGTCAATAACTATCGTTGTCATACTTTGGGAACCAACTCCGAGCTCCAACAACCACCTCCGATGACAACTCCGACGACCAATTCCAGGTTCTAGCAACCACCTTTGATGACAACTCCGGTGACCTAATTCCGACGACCACCTTCATGCAACCAACTCTAACGACCAATTTTGGATTTCGGTAACCACCTCCGACAACAAACTCCGATGGCCAACTTCGACAATCACCTTCGTAGACTTCGACAACCACCTCTGTCTATAAACTCCGACAAAAAACACCTTCGATGATCAACTTAAATGACCACCTTCAAGCAAGCAACTCTGACAAACACATTCGATGACAACTCTGGTGACCAATTCCTGGCTCCAACAACCACCTCCAAATTTAGAGGAATTGAAAGTGAAATTATTGAAAAATGTGGTGACATTATGTTGTTGCTAAGATGATGGGGGAGGTTCAATTAAAAAAAAAATCGATGACAAAGTAAAAATGCAGAGCAACAATAGGAAGAAGAAAAAAAAAAGAAGATGATGATGAAATTCCTAGAGAAAACTTAGAAATCAATCAAAAGTTTTGATTTATTTTTGGTTTCTCATTTCATTTAACTATATTCTTGCAAGAAACGTGGTGGGTTAATTGTTGTGCATTACCCAAAAAGAAATAAAGAAAGAAAGAAAAACTATAAAAAAAAAAAAATTTAAAAAATTAATTCATATTTCATTCAGCAAGTTTGAAAACGAATATAGTCATCATAAAAGCATATTATTTATAGTCAAAAGCCTGTACCAGATATCTCAGACATATGAATTCAACTCTACACCCTAAACACATACATATGAACTTAAACCAAATAACTTTGCACCCAAAACACAAACATATGAACTCCACAAACATATGAACTCACACATAATATCTCAATTTAGCCTCCCAAACAACTCATTTGAGAAATATTGCCAATAAAGTATTTGAGCCTAAAATAACTTATAGATGTCATCATACAATCTTATTCATGATAGTCTAAAACATACAATTTTAAGTGAAGAATATTACTTCTACCCAAGGTAAAATTTATTTTTTACTATGATAAAAGAGAAATAAAACATTAATAGTTTTTACAAGCTTAATTTTAAGATATAACAAAAAAACAGAGTTGATAATTGCACTACTTCCACTTCTAATTTTCTTCTTTCAGTATTTACTTTTTACTAATAATTTAAATATCAAGCCAATTTTTTAAAACTTAAAAAAATAGCTTTTAAAAAATTATTTTTGTTTTGAAATTTGACTAAGAATTCAACTATTGTACCGTTGTACTTAAAAAAATATGCAAATCATGGTAAGAAATTGGAAAGAAATAGGTCTACTTTTCAAAAACCAAGAACAAAAAACAAAATGATTACCAAATGGGACTAAACTATGATGAAATTTTTGAATTTTGAGGGGCAACATTGATGAGAATCTATATATAAATCAAGGTTGTTTTTCTTAAAAGAAAAAAGAAAGAAAAGAAAGAAAAGAAAGAAAGAAAACAAAAGAAAAAGAAAGGAAAAATAGAAAGGTATATTGAAGGTTGAAAGAAATGAGTGGGAATAAGGCATGTCAAAGAAAAAATGATGATAAAATTTCAGTTTCAATATGAGTATGAGTTGGAATGTGGAGAAGACTAATTATTCAAACCAAAACTCTTCTACTTCTTTTCAATTTCTTCATCTTTTCAACACTTTTTTGGACCTACATTTTAGGTTAAAATATTATTACATTCTTTCTACTCTCAAATATTCAAATTTAGTCTTAGCATTTTTTTAAATTAATTTTTATCAAAACAAATAAAATAAGATTAATGATTTTCATTAGGCACCAAGTGAATATTTTTTAAAAATTTATAAAGAAAAAAAAAAGTTAATAGAGATTAAATTCAGGAAAATTATTTTAAATGACAAAACGGCTGAAAACAAATATATTAAATTGTCATAGTCTATCAGTGATATATGATAGTAGTTTATCAGTGACAGTGACATTTTGCTATATTTATAAATATTTTAGTTCATTTTACTTTATTTGAAACAACCTTCAAATTTATTTAGAAGAGGTAAACATAAACTAAGAGTAGAGACTAATTTTAGAATTTATTGAAAGTATAGATACTAAATTTGGTCACATTTGAAAATAAATGAATTAAAATATATCTCATTTTATAATGACATTTTTTTTTTAACTTTTAACTATATACGATGAAGCTCAAACTTCAGATTTCGAGATTAATAGTACCTATTTATATTTTAGAATTTTTTTTTTTCACTTAGTCTCTAAAAAGTTGAATAGTGAATTGTGGTTGGTTTATAGAGAGTGAGAGAAAGAGGTGAATGTGGGACAAAAGGAGATGTTGGTTTGGGCTTCCTTTGTTTCTATTCTTTTTATGACATCTTAAATTCTTTATCTTACTTTTCCTCCTTCACTTTATATTTGTTTCCTTCTAAATCATTTTGGATCTTCTTGGATGGAGGCCTTTAAAACACTGCTCACACTTTTTTTTTTTTTTTTTAATTTCTTTTTCCCATTTGTTTGTAATGATAAGATTCTATTTCTTTTTTTTTAGTTAAATTATATAAATTAACTGTAAACTCCGTATTTTGTGTGAAAAATATTTAAAATATATTCTTAAAACTTTTAAAATAATTTCAAAATTACTCATACTATTAGCTTTGAATGGAAATCATTAGTGTTTTGTGTCAAAAAATATCATTAAACTTTCAAAAGTTTCAAAAATAACTTTAAATTTAAGGAAAAGTCAATAATACCCTTAGTATTATATGAATATATACCATTAAATATCATCTTACTTCTCTCCCTATTTTTTCTCTCCCCTCTTTTTCAATACCTTCTTACTCTTTTTTTATTATTATTATTATTAACTTTTTGACATTTGTTTATCTAAAAAAAGAAAATAAACAAATAAAATTGCCCACTTCAATTAATGTGTATGAACTAAGAAGAAAAAGAATAATGGAAGCACCAACTCCAAACTTTTTAAACTTTTTTTCTTTTTTGAAAGTTTAGATTTTTTTTGCAACAAGGTATTTAACAATTTTCGTTTATATACTAACAACAAGGATATTTTTTAAAACTTTTTTAAGCTTAAGAGTAACTTTTGAAAGTTCAAGGTTTTTTTTTTTAAAAAAAAAAAAAAATAATAAAAAAATAAAAAATTGATGGTTTCCATTCAAAATTAACCGTAAAGATATTTTTGAATTATTTTTGAAAATTTTAAAAGTTCAAAGATATTTTTGAGATAGTACAAAATTTAAGGATATTTTTCTTTATGATTGGTTTTTTTTAATCAAAACGAATAACATATTGAGATTAAACTATACTCATAATCATTCGTAATTATGAATTAACAGTTATAACTATTTGGATTTTGAATATTACATTCGCAAATACTATTTTCAAAATTAATTTTATTTATCATGTTATATGCTTTCTAACCATTGTTTTTTTTTTTTAGAGAAAAGTATCTCTTCCCTAGGTTTTGGGTCTAGTTTCTATTTGGTCTCTACGTTTTAAAATGTTGCATTTGATCATTAAGTTTTAGTTTTGTTTCAATTCAGTCCCTAAGTTTCAAAATATTATAATTTTACCTTTGAGATTTGAGTTTTGTTTCAACTAGTCCTTAGGCTTCAAGATTTTACATTTTTAACCTCAATTTCTCATTAAATACTCACCTCCAATCATTGACGTCGATTTCTATAAATTAATTTAAAATAATTATGAAGTTAAATTTTTAATTTTAATTTTAAAACTAATAAAAAACAGTGAAACTTAATTAATTATAATTATTATAATTATTTTTAATTTATTAACATAAATTAACATTAAAAACGAAAAATGAGTATTTAGTAAATCATCGAGGTTAAGAGAGTAAATCTTAAAACATATAGATCAAATTGAAACAAAACTCAAATGTTAAAGGTAAAATTGTAACAATTTAAAATCTAAGAACTAAATTGAAACTAAACTCAAGACTTAAGGACTAATATGTAACATTTTAAAACATAGAGACTAAATAAAAACTAAACATAAAATTTAGGGACCAAAAATGTATATTTTTAAATATTTTTATTAAGACAATAATAGTTTTCAAAACTTTCTTTTTATTTTGAAATAATGAAGACTATTTTTAAATAAAATTTGAAGAAAGTAAGTACAATTTAAAAAAAAAATCAAACGGGTGATCTCACCCAAGAAAAAATAAAAAACCAAAATGATACTTTTTGTGCTTCAAGAAAAAACAATACAACTGGTAAATAAAAATATTTATAATATTTGTGTAAATATCATTGGATTTAAGATTTATCATGTGAGTTAATATAATATGAGCATTGTTTAACTGACATAAAATTTGTATTAATAATCTGAAAATCAAAATTGAAAATTGATTCTACTCTTCTACATATTCGTAAAAAAAGAAAAAATAAAAAAGGGACTTGCCTGTGTGGTGAAAATTAAATGCTTGTAGGAATAGTTGGTACAAATATTTAATACTACTTTATTATTATTGTACTAAAAAACTTGAGCCTTGTGATGAAGCCAATAAATATAATTAATGAATATACTTTGAAATGATATATTTGAAATTGTTCTTATTAGAAAATGTTCTTATATTTATGCTTATTTAAGAGATTCAAGAGCTAAGATGGACATGGTTGGGGTTAGGCCCATTACTTAAGTTTTAATAGAAGCCCAAGCCCATTTATACTTCCATCATCACTTTACTCATGGACTCCGGGCTTTTTAGTTTTTAATGCATGAGAAAAGAGAGACAAATTTGAAAACATTCCTAAAAATAATTATTTAAGTTGATTAAATTAAGGGTTTAGTCCTTTAAATTTGTGTTTACCTTTAAATTTTAAAAAATGAACTTGTAATTCATGTCTAATCAATTCCTAAATTTTATGTATAATATTTACTAGGAAACTTTCAATTCTACATCTATAGATATTTTAGGCCATATTTGAAAATCATTTAGGTCTCATTTGATAACCATTTTTACTTTACAATTATTTAGGATTGAGTTTCGTGTAAAAGTTTGATCATTATTAACCGTGAAATCATTGTTTTCAAAATACACATTTTATATATAATAACTAACTTACTTTATTTATTTAAAATTATTATGTAATTAAATTACAAGTTTAGTCCTTGCACTTTTAGGTCCTATTTGATCCCAACATTAGCAAAAATACTTTAAATCTATATTGAATAGATTAACCCTAGGACCATTCATGCCTAATTATCAAGAATAACATACCAGGTTCCATTGAAAATTTGATGATGGACATAAAGTGGCTATTGTCTTCCTCAACCAAAACTCCGAATGCCCTTAGTTGGATATTCTCTATATGGG
This sequence comes from Benincasa hispida, assembly GCF_009727055.1. Lineage (NCBI taxonomy): Eukaryota > Viridiplantae > Streptophyta > Magnoliopsida > Cucurbitales > Cucurbitaceae > Benincasa > Benincasa hispida. Next base: position 8,483,350 of record NC_052360.1, on the reverse strand, counting down.
ATTCAAGAAAGACTTAGTGCATATTGTTTTAGTATATTGGAGACCATATGTCACACCTCCTCCCATACTACTCTCTTAGCTCAGGCAAGGACATGATTGTAGCAGTTATCAACCCTTTTATGACACTTACTGCTTACTAATTCTATTTAAATAATCTAATAACAACATGCAATCTCAAACATAGAGGCTTCCACTAAGGCCAAACAACCATTAACCATTAAACACAAAACATTACAGAATTTACAACACAAGTCTCATAAGTCCCAACTCCCAAACTTAGTCCCTACATGCAACAACTACAACATATGTACAAATATTTACAATAACCACCTAGCTGATAAGTTACTTGAACTCTTGACTTTCTGTGGCAGAGCAGATGCAGAGTTATCTTCGGAGGTTTTGACTGCTACCTGGGGAAAGAAAACATTTAAAAACAGGGTGAGCTACTAGCTAAGTGAGTGACTTAAGAAATAAAACAACTTCTCATGCTTAAGTCTTAATAAAGGGATCATATTGAAAATAAGTCTTTACAGTAGCCCTGTACTGAAATGTAAACTTTCCAAGCATTAAACATGTAAAGTTGTTATCATCATACAACATTAAACTGATCTTTAGTTGAAAGTAACCTGCTATGGTTAAATCCCAACGTCAAGCCTTAGTCAAGACAGAATACTTTTGCTCAATCCCTCGACGTCTAACTACCTACGTGCACGTGGTTATAACTAAGTACCATCATACCTTAGGTACTATAGCTCGGGTACATTCTTCAAGTCTTTCAGTATCGAGTCTGAAGTAACATTAGTCATACTAAGACTTACTCTTTAAAGCATGTATACCTAAACGCATGGTAACATATCTTTAAAGGCTCTAATGCATGCTTTGTGCATATGAACACACACATAAATAGTTTTACAACATTATTTCATACATGGCATGCATTTGGAAAACATAAACTCATAGTTTGCTTGGAAAAACTACTTTGTAAAATAGCTAGCATGAGAATAATCTTTCTTAAAATCATGGATTTTTAAAAACATTATAAATACTTAGTCACTCACAACTTTAGGGCTATTTCTTAAAGGTTGATATGCTTCTAGCAATGGTGTCAATCTTGTGGACACAATAACATATATTTAGCTGCTAGCAACGGTCTCCCTTTTGAGACTAACTCTTAATTAAGCTTGCATTTAGCCTTCTCTAGAAGACTTTCACTCAAACGCATACTACCTATAGGTTAAGCACTTAGAAATTTTCCTTGAGATTTAGGTTCTTGCTATGCGGGCAACATACCTCACAAACGCATTCCCATTATACAACAAATACTTACTCTAAGTGTTCCTTCAACTGCACATGGTCATTCACATAGGCACCTATGCATCCTAGTCCCCAACTTAAGTCTTCTCAGCCCAAACATTAGGTTAAACGTATAGAGTGCTCAACCTTCCATCTACTCGTGCGCCTACTGTGAGCTGTCAGCTTACTCAACCCAAGCAATTGCTTGCTTGTTCATAGAATTCCAGATTCGACTTACTTCATTAATAACTCAAATTCTAAAGCTCATCTCAAGAAAATTTCTTTTACAAACTTGTTTAGGATTGTCTTAGGAAGCTTACCTTGAATTTCAGCTTAAAACTCTTTGTGGTTCATCCTAAAGTCTTAATTTTTCATCGACGGCTCAGAATCACTCGTGAACTGAACCTCTTGTCACTTTCGTCCTTCTATGGCCTTATTCTAGTGAAATCTTCTTTCGGCAGCATTACCTCTAAAACTAGACTCATAGAGCTTTTCAAAGACACTAAGAACTCTCAATTTGCACAGAGGAATTGTTCAAACTGACCTTTTGAAGTTCATCCTCTCTTTTATACTACCCCTCCATCGTTTATCATAAATGCTTAGCATGAAACCTCCACCTCGAGTGGGTTTAGTTCAGAAGATTAGGATAGCTGGTGCCCCTAATCGGTGGTTTAAGACTGATTACTTCACCTATTATCAATGCATGTCTTCAGCTAGGTTCAACGCACACCGTAGTTCACACCCAAACCTACTCCAACGCATATGCTTTGTGCCTTGGCCTCCTCTTGGCTTCAATCATCATCACAACTCCAACCCTTTCAGTTTTGCAAAGCCTGACCAATGCAAGCTCTACTCATCGCATGCCAAGCTTGATAACCACATACCCAGACATCGCCCAAGCCATTGCTTTCTTTAACACCCGAGGCTTGTCTTGTCGCAACCCCTATCACATGTTAACCTCTAAAGCCTTGTCCACGCGCTACATCTTAATGCACAACCTTGCCCTCGCTTCCCCTTGCGTGTGTGTGCTACGCTGAATGCCCAGTCTTATGCCAATGCCACAACTTCATCAGCCATGCGCCCTCTTTTTGGCAACGCTCAACATCCTCTTGTCACACACATACTAACCCCACAAGACTTGGTTGCCACATGTCTTGTCCACACATGGGTTGCTTGCGCTCAACATGGCTTCTCTTGGTGTGCGCATCCGATGAATGGTTCCTCCTCACTCGGCCACACTTGGCTTCCTTAAGAGCCCAACTAACTTTAACAAATAAGTAAGGCCAACACCCATGGCTCAACTCCAACGCCTAACACAAAGCTAACTTATGGCTACACATTAGCAGCACCCACTTTCTAGCTTCACCCAAGAGTCAAGCTTCCAAACTTAAACATTTTTTCTAACTCTTCACCCACTTCCCTACAATTAAACATTAGTTTTCACCTTAACCTACTCACCATACCGGTCTCAGTAGTAAATATACACAAGTAGGAAAATTAAGGTTCAGGGTTTACAGTATAGCCCTAAGATCTCTTTATATCCTAGTTCAATTAAGGTTCCCATTAAACCCTAACTAGGAATGAGCTTCTATCCATTAAGTTCATACTTAATTAGGAATTTAGAGTCTTAATTAATTAGATCACATAATAGGGCCTAATCTAATAAAATAACCCAATGTGATAAAATATTAATCCACATACATAGCCCATACTTTAATTAAACATATTATTTTAATAATAGAACTCCCTTTTAGTTCAATATGGTTCATCTTCTGTATTAGCACGTAATCAAAGCGACTTTTGTCACTACCCTTGGAACTAAACCTTTCTTGATCACCAATTCCAATACGTTCAATGACATAGATGAAGTATGGATGGATAACATGGAAACTACATGCAAACTGATCTAGATCATGCTTGTTTCCATTTGGTCCAAATTCCTTAATGAGATCATTCTTAAAAACTTTATGCTAAACCATATGCATGATAAACAAAAACCATCAACTTTATTATATATAGAAAATAAATTAAGGTCAAAGAACATCCTGAATAATAAACTCCTAATAAACCATGGAATCGGAAAAATGACTAATACCCATGTGAGCAACATGCTCATGAAAAACTTTAGGTTGTAAACCTTTAGTCAATTTATCTGCCACTATCGAGTTTGTTCCTATTTGTTCTATCGAAATTTGATCATGCTGAACTCTTTCTTTAACAACCAGAAAATTCACGTTTAAATGCCTTTACTTCCTATTGCTTCTGTAGTTGTTGGAATACATCACTACCAACTTATTGTCACAAAATAATTTTAGTGGTCTTTCTATGCCGACCACTATCCGTAGTCCAGTGAAAAAATTTTGCAACCATATTCCATGATTGGATGCTTCATAACATGCTATAAACTCCACAGCTATGGTAGAAGAAGCTATAAATATTTGTTTAACACTTTTCCAGAATACAACTCCTCCAGCCAACATGAAGATATAGCTTGGAATGGATCGCAAAGTGTCTTGGCATCCAACATAGTCGGAATTAGAATACCCAATGATCTAAAAAACTTATGATCTCTGATAAGTGAACATATAATTCTTTGTTCTCTATAAATACCTTATAACCCGTTTGGCTACTTTCCAATGATCCATCCCCAGGTTGCTCAAATATGTGCCTAGCACTCCAATTATGAATGCAATATCTAGACACATACATACTTGAACATACATTAGACTTCTAACAGCCAATGCATAGGGAACCTTTTGCATCTCCTTAATCTCGAGTACAGTCTTGGGGCATTGACCTAAATGAAATTTCTCACTTTTAGCGACAAAGGCATCTCTTAGTGCACAATCAAAATTTTTTCAACCTAGTTCTTTTGAGAAAATCTCAAAATATCTTGAGAAAAATCTCGTGGTATTTCAATTCCTAATACAAAAGAAGCATCACCAAGATTCTTCATCTTAAAATTCTTTTTGAGAGACCTCTTAGTGTCATGCAATAAACCTACATTATTACTTGGTATGAGTATGTAATCAACATATAACACTAGAAAGATTGATTTACTCCCATTGAACTTGGGATATACACAAACTTCCACTATATTCACCTCAAAACCAAAGGAGGTTATTACATCATTGAATTTGTGATTTCATTGACGAGAGGCTTGCTTGAGTCCATAGATGGATTTCTTCAATTTGCACACTATAGACTTTGAATTACCAAACATAAAGTTTTTTGGCTATACCATATAAATCATCTCATTAATGTTCCCATTGAGAAAACTAATTTTTACATCCATCTAGTGTAGCTTTAAATCAAAGTGAGTTACCAGTGGCATGATTACCTTGAAAGAGTCTTTCGATGAAACCTAAGAGAGTCTTTATAATCAATGTCTTCTTTTTTAGTAAAATCCTTTGCACCAAGACGAGTCTTATATCTTTCGATATTTTCATATGAATCTCTTTTTATTTTAAATATCCATTTACAAGCTATGAGTTTCATTCCTAATGACAATTCAAAAAGTTTCCTTTCATGGATTTTACTTCCTCTTCTATAACATATCCACTTTTGAGAGTTAGAGCTTTGTGGAGCTTGTTGAAAGTTGATTGGATCATCCTCTATTACGCCAACATCATCCTGATATTCTTGAAGAAATACAATATACTCATCTGGAATTGTACTTCTTCTTTCTCTAGTAGATCTCCTTAGTGGCACTTCTTGAAGTTATTGAGTTTGAACTTCAAGTTCAACAACGGGGACTTCAATGTCATCTTGTTCTATAATTGGTTCAATAGTGAAGTCAAGAATTGAAGCTGAACATAATTTATAATTACATTAGGAAAAGAAACTAATTCCTCTTCAAAGACAACTTTCCTTATGTTGACTTCCACCCGAAACTCAACATTCTCAAAGAATCTAGCATTTTCCATCTCAAACGATGATCTAGAAGTGGGATCATAAAACTTGAATCCCCAAGAGCACTCATGATAGCAACTAATAGTTTTTTAGTCCAATTTTCTTTCATTAGGCCTGGAAGGCCTAACCTCAGCTGGACAAACCCCATATGTGAAGATTCCCATTACTAGACTTCTTTCCTGTCCACAGCTCATAAGGGATTTTAGCTATCGCTTTACTAGATACCCTATTAAGGATATTTGATGCAGTCTTTAGTGTCTCAACCCAGAGGGATTCTAGTAGAGAAGAATGACTAATCATACTTCTTACCATATCATTAAGTGTTTTATTTCACCTTTTCGTCATACCATTCATGTTGGGTTTGCCTGGCATAGTGTATTGCGGAACGATTCCACATTCCTTTAGGTATTTGACAAAGGGCCTTAGACATTATTCACCTGATCCATCAAATCTACCGTAGTATTCACTAGCACAATTAGATTTGACATCCTTAATTTTCTTTCCAAGTTGAAGTTTGACGTCAACTTTGAAAGACTTAAAAACGTCCAAAAATTGAGACTTCTCATGAATTAAATATAGGTATCTATATCTTGAATAATCTTCTATCAATGTAATAAAATATTGTTTTCCATTCCAAGAAGTCATAGGGAATGGACAACAAATGTCTGTATGTATTAGTTTTAAGACGTCTGAGCATCTGTTAGCACCTAGTTTTCTTATGTTTGTCTGTTTTCCCTCCATACAAACGTCAAAGTTACTTAAATCAAGGGATCAAGAATTTCATCTAACATAAGTCTTTGAATTCTCTATTTAGAGATGTAACCTAAACGCTTTTGCAATAACATAGTGGAATTCTCATTTAATTTACGCTTTGTACCACATGAATTAGATAATAGGATCTTGTTAAATGAAGCAAAAGAATTAAGCATCTATAGATTATCAATTAAAGAATTGGTACCAATAAGCTTGGGATCTTGAAAAAAAACTAACTTTATTAATTCCAAAAGAACACAAAAAACTAAATTTATCCAAACTAAAAAGAAACTAAATTTTGTCTAAATAACTGTACAACAAAAGTCTCATTCAAATCCAAATAAAAACCAGTTTTTAAATGTAATCTAAAATTCTCAATAGCTTCAACTGGAATTGCTTTGCCGTCGCCCACATAAATGAATCTTTCAACATCATTTAGTAATCGGCTCCACAAGCAACTCTGTATTGATATACTTATGTGAGTAATAGTACCAGAATCTGTCCACCAAATATCTGTAGGTACAAAAGCTAAATTAACTTCAGAACAAATCAAAGTAAGGAATTTACCCTTCTTTACACACCATTTGGCGTATTTGAGACAATTTTTCTTGAAGTGACCTTCCTTTTTTGCAGGAGAAACAAGGATTTTCAGTAACTTGTTTCTTCCTCTTATTCTGCTGAGATGTCCCTTCTGCAGTACCTGCATATTTCCTTTTCTTCTTATCACGAGAGTTGATTGCCAAATGAGCTTTTATGTCCTCTCTCTTAATTCTATCTTCTTCTTGCACACATTGTGAGATAAGCTCATTAATAATCCATTTATCATTTTGAGTATTATAACTTATCTTAAACTGAGTAAATTGTGCAGGAAGAGAGATAAGTACCAGATGCATGAGTCAATTTTCATTTATCTCGATATCAAGTGCCTTTAATTTACCTACAGATTGGACGTTTCCATAATATACTTCCTTAGATTTCCATTGCCCTTATACCTAAAAAAAGTTAAAGAAGTCAAAAGACTACTTGCTTCCTCTTTTTCATTTTTAGCAAAATATTTCTCAATTTGAGTAAGGAACTTATTGGCATTTTTACTTTCTGTGACAGAGCCCCGAAAATACTCCAGAATGGAATGCCTAATGATCATCAGACACATATAATTTGATCGTTTTCACTTCTCTATATTAGTCGTATTCGGTTGTTCCTCAGTAGAAGTAGGTTCATCGGTCCTTAATGCAAGGTTCAAATCCATACACCCCAAGAATTATCTCTAGGATTTTCTTCCAAATCTTGAAGTTCGATCCATTCAACTTAGGGATTGAATTCCGATTTCCATATATTTGAGCAAAACCAACTGAAACAATAAACAATAAAACATATACCCACAATTAAAATATAACAAAGCAATTTCACATATGTAGTTGGCTCTTTTAACAATTCTTAGCACAACATTAATGTTCAGCCTTTAGGCAAAAGCACCAACTGTAAATGGTACTCTCAATGCAGTAATCAAAATACTGACAATAAACTCTATAAAAAGATAGTCTTTCTTTGAACCGACTATTTTTCACATGAGCAATCCTTATAATTGTCACATACTCATTATCACGTGCATACCCACAATTTGGCCAAATAATTATCTTCCTTTGGGCCAATAATTATTCGCATAAATTCATGAATATGCACATCTTATATTTTATAATTAAATTAATCTAGATAATAGATGTTACTTTGATAACATATTATTTTGACCAATTCAATCCAAAATATAAGACACAATAATATAACAATATTATTGTACGAAATAATAGAAGAAGAGCACCATATAGTCTTTACTAAAATTCACCCAATAATTGCACGCACATAATACAATTAAAGCAACACAAACATGTGAATATCACTAAATATCATCAATCAAATTTAGATTTAAATTCATTGAAATATCAATCAAATTTAAATTTAAATTCATCATAAAATATCGATCAAATTTAAATTTAATCCACAACATGATCAATTAATCTTGAATCCACAACATGATTAATCAAATTTAACTTAAATCCACAAATGATTAATAAAAATTAAATCAGATTCACAATATAAGTAATTTAATTTAAACGTAAATTCATAAATGACTAATCAAATTAAAATCAGATTTACAAAATTATCAATAAAAAATATTGATTTAAAACTACAGATTATCAATTATAAAAACTTGATTTTAAAAGAAAAAATCAAAGTTATTTGTTAAGAATTAAATTTAAAGGAAAAAAAAAAAAACAAAAAAGCATTGACAATTCAAGCCAATAACTGGCACTATGTGGGCCACACTTCTTCAATGCCATGCAGGGACAACATAAGAAATCCAATCCCTTCTAGCCCGTAAAACCTACAACTGAAACCCACAACAACTGCATCACCTGCAAATGAAACTCACGTCAAATGTCACAATCGCACTTTTGGAAGCTTCACTTAGCGGTTGTACGACACTTATTTCCATTCACAAACAAGTCATTTGAATATGGAACGTCGATGGCACAAGGGTACCTCTTGCAACCTCTACTCCCATTTTAGAGAAAGTGGTTTTAGAAAACAGGTTTAGATAATAGAGAAAAGGTTTTCGCAAACGTTTGAATGCATGAGTAGAGAAGAGAAATATTGTAGTAGGCTAGAAAGCTATAAGCAACAACAACGACTTTATAACATACCACTCCGGGTATGGGGAAGTGATGATTAGTTTTATCCTGCATTCTGAACAAAAAGCCAACTGGCACTCTTGCATGTACAAAAAGGTGAGCGGTCACTTACAACAAAAAATACAAGGAAAGCAAACTAACTTAACTAATGAAATACATAACATGAAAGCATGATAAAAAAGGGGTTGGAGTGGGCAAGCGGCCATGGGCAACAGGCCCGAGACAAGCATGACCCTAACATTCTCCTCCACTTAATTGGTTGACGTCCCCGTCAACCGACTCTACTCGAACACAGTGATCGTTGGAGCAGCATACTTCGGTCTTCTACACGCTCCCAACTGATTTCTTCGTCAGGGAGATCTTTCTATTTCACCAAAACTCTGTCAGGCCTCGTCTTGGTCTTCCAATATGGTGTGTACGTTTGTCCAGAATTTGCGCGACTTCCTTCTCAATTGAATTCTTCATCATGATGGGTGGATGCATTAACATGCTCCACCGCTCGTCATCGGTGATAGCACACCAGGTGCCTTTTGCAACCTCTACCCCCATTTTAGAGAAAACGATTTTAGAAAACGGATTTAGAAAAAAGGTTTTCACAAATGTGTGAATGTATGAACAGAGAAGAGAAAGATCGTAGTAGGCTAGAAAGCAATAAGAAACAACAACGACTCTATAGCATACCACTGTGGTATGATGAAGTGATATTAGTCTTATCCCCATATAGTACATTCTGAACGAAAAGCCAACTGGCACCCTTGCATATGTAAAAGGGCGAGCAGTCACTTACAATAAAAAGTACAAAGAAAGCAAACTAACTTAACTAATGAAATACATAACATGAAAGCATGATAAAAAGGGGTTTGAGTGGGCATGCGACTATGGGCAACAGGTCTTGGACAAGCATGACCGTGACACCAAACATACCTACAGTCGGTGAGAACTTTATGCACATAAGAGGGTCTCAGCCCTCTTTCTTTTTCAATAATTCTTTAAATATTCTTTAATTCTTTAACCAAGAACATAATTAAATCACAATACCAATGAAAAACAAATGTAAACTAACAATTCATCATGAACACATATTCTGATACCAATTATTAGCAAAAATACTTTAAATCTATATTGAATAGATTAACCCTAGAATCCTTCATGCCAAATTGGCAAGAGTAACATACAAGATTTCATTGAAAATTTGATGATGGATATAAAATGGCTATTGTCTTCCTCAACCAAAACTCTGAATGCCCTTAGGGGATCTCTCTCTAGATGGGATTCAAGAAAGACTTAGTGTGTATTGTTATGGTATTTTGGGACCATAGGCTTAAGATCTCTTTATATACTAGTTCAAATAAGGTTCCATTAAATACTAATTAACTAGAAATGAGATTCTACCCATTAAGTCCATACTCAATTAGGAATCTAGGACCTGGAGAAACTTGTTTTGTGGATTTGAACTTCGTATTTGTATCAATTTCAGTATAGTAAGTACAATATTTAATATATAATCATTTGAAGCTTTCAAAATAAACTATAATATTTGAATTGGTTGATCTTCTTGGATGATCGGTCCTTGGGACTTGTTGATCTTCTTAGATGATCGGCCTTTAGGCTTGATGATTTTTTTGGACAATTGGCCTTTGGGCTTGTTGATCTTCTTGGATGATCGGCCTTTGAGCTTGTTGATCTTCTTGGATGATTGGCTTTGAGCTTGTTGATCTTCTTGGATGATCGGCCTTTAGGCTTGTTGACCTTCTTAGATGATCGACTTTTGAGCTTGTTGATCTTCTTGGTCTTGGATGATCGACCTTTGGGCTTGTTGATGTTCTTGGATGATCAGCCTTGGGCTTGATGATCTTCTTAGAGGATTAATGTTTACACGAGGCTTCCAGAGAAACTTGTTTCATGGAGTTGAACTTGAGTTGGTGTTGATTCGATGCGACGTGGTTCGATCTCTAATACTTGATCCACTGATTCTCTTGGTTGAATGCGTACGCTTGATGTATAGAATCAGAGCGTGTGGATGTTCTTGAGCTTGGAGTCTTGGAAGAATGTTTATATCTTTAAAATACTTCAGTCTTCAAGTGTGGTCAGCTTCAGAAGTTAGGACATCTGATTGTTGGGAGAATTCTCTCTAGGTCTTCTGAAGTGTAGAGTTGCTAACCTCCATAAATAGGGAGAGCTCATGTATTTATAGAGTTCTCTGGTAAGCCTTGTGGGCTTGAGTTTGGTTGGTCCATGGGTCTGTTCCTTGGGCCTGATTAGTTGGACTTGGGCTTGGTTAGTCCATGGGTCTAGTCCTTGGTTCTTATTAGTTGAACTTGGGCTTGATTGGACATTTGGGTCAAATTCAGCCCATTTTTTGGGCTTAGTAGGACTTTAACTCGAATAATAATATCAAATTGGGTCATTAATTTTATCCGATTCAATGATCATGATGAAGTTAGTGGCGTTATCAGAATTTGTTTTCAACTTCAATTTGAGACATATGTCAACTCCGAATTGGTCCTAAATTTGATGATTTGGAATTTCGTCATGAATGATGTGGCAATTGTGATTGGTCCAAATTTTATCATTTCGCAGTGATAAAATATTAATCCATATACATAACCCATATTTTAATTATACGTATCTAATAAATCCCTAAACTTCAAATTTTATTGTAATTATGTGTCTGAAGTTTTGATTTTTTTTTTTAAATTATTGATCAATTAAATATAAAATTGATATAATTTCTCTTTTTGGAAAAGGATACGTGAAATTGATTTAATTTCTAATAGAACCTTACGACTATAATTTTATGTTGAGTAGATGCATGATTTTTCTTTTTTTAAAAAAAATGTATGTCAAATAGGTCAACGATCTGTGAGATACAAAATTAAAAAAATTTAGGGACCAATTGGACACAAAATTGAAAGTTTAAAAGATTTGTCAAATACTTCTAAAGTTGATGAGCATTTTCTTTTTTTTCAAGAAAAAAAAAGGAAGTTAATGGACATAAAATTAGAAGTTTAAGAATCTATTAGATACATTATAAGGTTCAGAAACTTATTAGACACTTAAATAAATCAAGACACAAACTTAATAATACAAAGACTAAACTTGGTACGATCTTCAGTTCAAATAAACTAAAAGAAAACAGTTTCATAATAAGTTATATTTAAACTAAATTTGATTTGTTATTATCATAAGTTACCAAAAATATTTTTTTTAGTAAAATCTAATTTAGAATTATCAATTATTTTGATTAAACCATGAGGTGATGAATAATTGATAATTAAATATTCTCAGCACAATATTTTTTCTTTTCCTACTATGTCATAGGAGTGTGCAGGAACTGACGAAATTGGTTCGATCTAATTTTATTGAAAAAAACTTAACCGACATTTCACTACGCAGCAGAACCAGTCGGTATGGTTCGGTTCATGATTCACTACCCTAAAAAATTGACAAAAATCGAACCGAACCAGCCCTATTATATTAATATTTATTAATATAAATAATATTTATTAAAAAAGAAAACTAAAAAAAACCCTAATCTTTCATTCCATTTCCATCAGCTGTCGACTCCATTCCCTCCCATTCATTCTTCCATCCAGCCGTTGACACTCTACTCCAACTCCAAGCACGCAACCGTCAACGTCGTTCGTCACATTTCAGCCTAGCCGTCGACTCCAAGCGAAAGTGTTCAGGTTCATTTCGTTGACTCCATGCGTGAACCCACGTTCATCAGCCGTTGCTCGATCTCAGAGTTGTTCATCGTTCATTCTTCCAGCCACTGCTCGGAGTTGTACATCTAGCTGCTGGTCGGAGTCGTTCATCTAACCGCCGCTCGGAAGTTCCATTTTCATTTTCTCCAACTTCCAAGTTTTATCTTCCATCTCATGTATCGTTCTCCAAATTAATGGATCTATTTATTTTAATATTTTTTATTTACAAGATTGGTATAATTCTTTCTGTTGTTTTTGGTGGAAATTGTCTAAGGGAAAAAACTGAGATTTTAGGATACCAAATTCTAGAAAATTTTTAATGTCATTTTTATTTTGTTAAACAGATGTTTTCTATAGAGGGTGTGAATGAAAATACAAGTTCGAGTGCAAAGAAAAATGACAAGAGAAAGTCACCATCCATTGAAACAAAAGTGGTGAGGAAGAATAAGGCAACTACTATGAATAAGACCTCCGGTGTGTGGAAACATTTTACAAATATTAAAGATAAGTCCGATTTCACTAGAGAAAAATGTAATTATTGTGGTGTTACCTATGCATGTGATACTCAAAAGAATGGTACCACAAACATGTTAAAGCATATTTGTACTAAGTGCAAAAAATATCTTGGAAGAATAAATGATGCTAAACAAAAACTACTGTTTTTTTTCAGGAGAAGGAAGTTCTAGTTTGGTTGCCAAAAATGTTAGCGCCGAGAAATGTAGACTAGCACTTGCAAAATTTGTTATTGTTGGAGAGATGTCATTTAGGATGGTTGAGTTAGAAGGATTTCGGGAATATTCTAGAACTTTGCAACCTAAATTTATTGTGTTATCACGATGGACGATTACAAGAGATTGTCTTCAACTTTACACGGATAACAAAAAAAGTTGAAAGAATTTATTGGGAAGAAAGGGTTGAAGGTTAGCTTGATGACGGACACATGGACCTCAACTCAAAATGTCAGTTATATGGTTCTCATAGCACACTTTATGGATGATAATTAGAATTTACAAAAAAGAATTTTAAACTTTTGTTTGATTCCAAATCATAAAGAGAAATCATTGGGGAAAAATTTAGAAATGTTTGTTGGATTGAGGGATAGATAATGTTTTGAGTGTGACGGTAGATAGCTCCAATGATGTGGTCATTAATTATTTGATAAGAAAAATGAGAAATTGAAATGGGACCATTTTAGATGGAGAATATTTGCATGTAAGATGTGCTCATATTCTTAATCTCATTGTGGGGGATGCTCTGAAAGTACTCAATGATTCAATTTTTAAAATCCAGCATGCAATTCGATACGTAAGATCTTCACCATCTAGACTAGCTACTTTTCAAAATTGCGTGAGAAATGAGAAAATAACCAGTAAAATTTTGCTTTGTTTGGATGTTCCTACTAGATGGAATTCCACATATGTTGTATTCGATGTTGCTAAAAAAATTCAAAAAGCATTTGAAAGATTAGAAGTGGAGGATGAACAATATGCTTTAGAATTCTTGGAAAACGACAAGAAAAAAGAAAATGGTCCTAATATGAGTGAAGATTGGGATAATGCATGTGCTTTAATCAAGTTCTTGAAATTATTTCATGATGTTACTGTTCGAATTTCTGCGTCATTGAATGTAACATCAAATCTCTATTTGCATGAAATTTGTTTAATTCAACAACAAATTCAAGATTATTCAATATGTGGTAATCCTTTGTTGTCTACCATGACGAGAAGAATGGAAGCAAAATTTGATAAATATTGGAAGGAAAATGATAGGATAAATCTTCTCTTGCATGTTGTTGTTATTTTAGACCCTCGTTATAAGTTGGAATTTATGATATTTATGCTTACAACTTTATATGATGAAGAAATGACAAATGAAATTGGGAAAAAATTGAAGATGTGATTAGAAGAACGTATAATGAGTATAAAAGTGTTGATAAAGAGGAGGATAGCGCAACAGATCAAATTGACAAATTGGAGATTTTGATGAAGAAGAACAATGATGATGAATCTCGAGCTGCTTGCAATTATTATAGATTTGTTGAACACTTTAGTATAAAAGGTAGTGAAAGGAGTAAGACTGAGTTCGATAAGTATATCATTGAGCCATGTGGAAAATCAAAGACTCTAAAAGTATAGGTTTATCCCCTCGTAGATAGTCAATTTGACATCTTAACATGGTAGAAAGAAAATCCTAAAAAGTACACGATTCTAGCAACAATGGCTAAGGATATATTTTTCATTCCTATCTCAACTGTAGCTTCAGAGTCCGCTTTCAACATAGGAGGTCGGGTTTTAGACATATCGGAGTACATTGTCTTCAAAAACGACTGAAGCTCTTGTTTGTACACAAAATTGGATGTGCTCTACACCAATTATACATAGAGATGAGACAATTGAGATAACAATCGACCGTATTGAAAAAGCTTGAGTTGGATAATTTTTCAATCTAAATATACTTTTTAATATCTTTTTATTTATATTTCATAAACTAATTTGCTTTTTTTGTTTTTTTGTTGAAGTCATTAGTGAAGAAGACGACACATCCACTGTAGTTACTAGTTAATCAAGATGATTAAAGAATGGAGTGGGAGGAACCTTGGGCTTGCTTTGTCGGGAACTTTAATTGAGATTTTGGATGAAATTTTATTAAGATTTGGATGAACTTTAATTGAGATTTTGGATGAACTTTAATTTAGATTTAGATGAACTTCGATTGAGATTTTGGTAACAAGGAATAGTAAAAATCTAACTGAACAGGAGGCACAACGCAGTAGTGGAAAATGATATTTTGTTTAAAAAAACCGAACCATCGATTAATAACTGAATCGAACTGACTTGAACCGATCTAGATTAGTTCGGTTCATGAACCAAAACTGATGGAAATCGATTTTCAACAATTTTGTTTAACTGAGAATCAAGAGTACTTTAGTTCAATTCATGGTTGGACCCAAAATCTGATTGAATTGAAGGGTACACCCCTACTAAGTCATATATCCTCCTGATTACACGACCACTATGTTTTATATTT
Organism: Benincasa hispida; assembly: GCF_009727055.1. NCBI lineage: Eukaryota > Viridiplantae > Streptophyta > Magnoliopsida > Cucurbitales > Cucurbitaceae > Benincasa > Benincasa hispida. The sequence continues at coordinate 8,467,968 of NC_052360.1, read as the reverse complement.
TATTCTAAAGAAAATGGTATGTGATACATTTTTATTTATTTAAATAAATATGATTTTAATTTTTGGGACATTATCTTCTTTTAACAGTAAAACTATTACTGTTCATGTACGTTGATAAATAGTAACATTATAATTTAAATTATTTTAGTTTCAGTGAAATGGAGGAGGAATCTTGGAACACAAATAAATAAATAAATAAATTATAAATTATCAATAACAGTTCTCTTGAAATAATTCTTCAAAAGGCCAAATTTATCATTTGGTCCTCGAGCATAAAAAAAAATCCATTTTTTTTCTAATATTTTAAAACTTGATTAAATAAAGAAAATTCTAGAAGTGTTCCGTCATGCATCACCTTCTTCAATCATCTCCAAAACCCATTGGCAATTTGGACTGAATTTTATCCTTAAACTTGTAATTTTGAAACTAATAAACTCCCATTTTTAAGCATAGTTATTTATGTTGATACCAAAATCTGGATAGAAGACTATATCTGATATTTACGTGACAATAACGATAAATTTGTAATATGGAGAAGAGCATAACTATAAAAATAAAAAGCTCTACACACTGATAGTGCCAATCACATCGGCTCCAATACTTAAGTTATAAAGTGTAATTATGCACAAATATAAACTTTAAGTATTAGAATGAATTTACTTTTTTTTTAGAGCTATCATGATGTATTTATTGCAAAGCTAGGCCTTAGCTTTGGCAGAGACTGAGCACCTTTTTTAAGATATATTTTGAGCCTAAGCTTATCCCTTAGGTCGGAACATTTGTGATGCATACCCCATTAGGCATTTTGTGAGGTTCAACCTCAACTTTAGCCGAGGCCAAGCATACTGGCGTGAGTCTTTTCCTATGCTTATTTTGGTCATTAGTTGCCACTTTCAACCTGAATCATGCTATCTTCTTAATTTTGTTATTTTTGTTTTTGCTAGATGTCAATTATTTCCTTGCGTCCAAATTCACTCATAACAACCTAAATCTTTACGTGATATATAATTGAATTAATAATTAATAATTTCACAAGATATGAAAAATTATTCAATAAGACCGCCACAATATGACTGTCAAATTTGCAACGTTAAATATAGACTTGAAAATTTACATGCTTCCTAATAAAACAAAATACAAATTCAAAGTACGTTCACAAGTTCTCTCTCATATATCTAACAGTATAAAACTGTCAACCACATAGTATCAATCTTTTTAAATAATTTTTCAGAGATGTGACATGAGAGAGCATGTCAATATAAAAAAGAAAACTAGTGTTTTGTCCTAAGAACATATGTAAAGTAACTTATTTCAATAAAAATTGAGTGTAATAAAATTATAAAAAGAATAATAGGCTAGAAATGAAACAATTTTTTTAATATATATATATATATACACACATAGTAATTAGTTAAATTAAGAAAAGGATGTAAAAAGAAAGAATAGAATTAAGAAGGACAATAATGAAATTGTAAGAAATAGAAAGAAAGTAGAGGAAACATGGAGCAGACAAGGCACGTGCCAATTTGACCCACTTTTCTTGACTTGTAGGCGTCTATGTCTCTACAACTACCATCACCCCTTTTCGCTTCTGACACCTAATTTTAATATTATTTTCATTATTTCAATCAAACCTCTACTTATATTTTGAATATTATCATTTTTTTAAAAAAAAATTATTTTTTGTATTTTTTCCCTTCTCTTTTGTATTATTATTTCTTTTTTAAAAAATTAAATTGATACTGTGAATATAGTTAATTCAAATTTAAGAAGAAATTAAATTGGGTCAAATTTTAAAATTGATCTCTAAATTTTAATATTTATTTTCCAGATGTCAAATAATATTAGTCTTTTAATTTTTAATTTTTTTAGTTAATATTTCCTCTTACTTTCTTACCATGATTTTCATCTTTATTGAATAAAAAAATTGAGCCAAATTTTATAAATAAAAACAATCTTTTAAAAACTATTTTTTTTAGAAAAATACAAAACTTGGCTTCATTTTTTAAAATTTTGGTAGAAAGTCGATAAATAAAATAAGAAATTTAGAGGTAAAATAAGTGTTTATTATAGGTTTAATTTTCAAAAATTAAAAGCCAAAAATTATCAAACGAAGCTTAACTTTTATGGTAGTGTTTAAAAAGTCCATGAATTTTCAAATTTATGTTCATTAAGTTCATAAAATTCAACAATGATGTTAAATAGTTAGTCATAAAACTTTTAATTTTGATTCTTATAGGTCGTTAAACTCATATTTCGATTCTATATCTAAATCGGTTCATAAATTAAAAAAAAAAAATTCTAAATAGGTAAAGGACCAATTAAATACAAAACTGAAACTCCAGAGTCCTGTTATATATCTAAAAAAATAAAAATTTAGAGATTTATTATAAAATTTTAAAAGTTAAAAAGGGGTTATTTTGCATAAAACTTAAAGTTAAGTATTAATTAAAATTGTAATTTAACAAAATAAAAATAAAAATTTGTCCTAGAGTGAATATAGTTTGAATTTTCATTAAATTGGAACTTAGAGATTATTAGTTTGGTCTCTTAGCTGGGTGAAGCTATGTTCTTTCATTTTGCCTTTTTTTTTTTTCCTTTTTCTTTTTTTAAAAAAATATTGTTCATTATTTTTATTTTTGTTGTTATGTAGTGTTTGAATGCATATTTTCTTTCTATGATAAGATAAAAGAAATTAAATTCAAAATGTGGAAAAGAAAACTAGTCCAAAGATGATTGGGTTTTTTTTTTTGGAGCATTTGGAATATTTTTTTACTTTGAAAGGAAGGAAAGAGGAAAGAGTATATGTTGGTTTTATTTGTTTGGGTTATATATATTTAAGAATTCCTTAATATTTTAATTTAAATTCAATGGAAATCTTAACATGTGATCAAATAGGCACTAAATTAATTATAACCTAATAAAGTTCTCTAGGTTATACATTGTCTGGTTTCAAGACTTTACAAAAAGTAAAGAAACTCATAACAAATCATTCTTTTATTACTCAACAGCTTCCTTTATTGTAAATAAATGATTTAAAAAAAAAAAAACCCTTAGTCTCTTCTTTACTTGGCTATTATATTTACAAATTTGAAGAAATTTGGGTCTTGTTTGTAGTCATTTGAAATAATACTACTTAAATACTTTTAAAATTGTTACAAATATATATATATATATATATATATTTAAAATTTGTCAAACTTGATTTGATTTTTTTAAAATATTGACAGAAAATAGATAACAAAATAAAGAAATTATAAGTAGAAATATTGTTTATAAACTTTGTTCGGTGGAAATACGATCAAAGTCCCATATTGGTTAGATAAGGGGATAATTATGAATTTATAAGAAATGATAACTATCTCTAATAGTATGAAGTCTTTTGGGTGTGTATGTCAGTAGTTGTAAATAAAACTAAATAATTAGCTTACAACTTATCTTTTTCTTCTTCTTCTTTTTATTAAGTTAAATTTGGAGCGTGATCATGAGATTAGAAGTTTGGTCACGAGCTTTCAAAATTCTGTGTAATAGGTCTATTTTAATTTCTTATAAATTGACTGATAAATCCTTAAAACTTTATATATCTAACACTTCCTTTTAAACTTTTAATTTATGTGGCTAAGAGGTTTTTAAATTTCTAATTCTATATCTAATCAATAAGCATCTAAAGTCTAGAAAACAATGTCAAAACAAGTATAACTCAATTGACATGCGAGAGTGTTATTGAACACGACGTTTGTGGTTCAAATCTCCCTAATACCTCTATTGTACTAAAAAAATGTCTAGAAAATAAGGACATCTAATAGATCACATAAACTTGTAAACTTCCCACTACTACTACAAGAATAAATAGATAATAATTGAAAAATAAAAATAAGACATAATAATTTATGTGAAAAATTCAAAAATCAAAGAAAAACCACGACTAAGGAGAGAAGAAATTTATTATGTGAAAAAATTGTTACAATCACACAAAATTATCCTTTCCCCAATCTCAATAAAAATCAAAACTTTTGTATTGCTCATACCATTTTAATTTCTACTCTCAAACTAGAAAATACATAAAGAATTTAACTAAAATTAACACACGTTCAAGCTTAAAGTGTTTATATATATAACATAATTTCCTTTCTTATAATGGGTTACACAATACTAAGACAATCAATCCCTCTTCATGAACCTAAGTTTCACCACACCACTTAAAAACCAGCCCGAATCATTTTTCAATTCTAAATGAACTTTCAAGTTATTGTAACAAGATCATTCATGCCTTTGTGATGGTAGAAACTTGACTTCCCCGTAATATTTCTTGTAGTGTCTTTTCCCTGAATGAGAGGTTAAAAGAGTTTTTTTTTTTTCTTTTTTATTTGGATTTTTATGTATACATCGTCTACTTTGTAAGAAGATGTTGTTCTGTTTTTTTTAATATATTTTCTCTTAAAAAATATATAATCACATCTTCAACACTATAAACAACCAAGATAATGAAAACAGTAAGGTACGTACGGACAGGCACATAATTAATCCTAATTAGTGTAAATTTAAATAGAGAAATTAGGGAAAGCATGTGACATCCTCATCAGTATAGAGTGTAAATGTGGAACAAAGTCTGAGCTTAGCCACGACTTGGGGTTTATTTAATTTGTTAAAACCCTAAAAACTCATTAGTTTTTGGGCTTTTTTTGTTTGTTTGATGCCATTTTTCAGACATCACATTGCTGTAATATTAAGACAACTACTGACATACACACACAAAAATAAATAAATAAAAATACAGCATATTTATTATACTTTTTTGGTCTTTTTTGCTGACAGTTGTGTTACAAGAGAAATTAAAAAATAAAATAATAAAATAAAAAATTCACAATCTAATTCCATGGCAAAACTTCTCAGAATCGCCCCTTTTTTTTTCCAATGCTCTTCAAATTTATTTTTGCTTGGTTTTTTCCTTTCACAAATTCCCACAAAATAAAAAATAATTTGTCCCAAAACACTGGCTTTGCTTTTCAGACTTTGATGTCAGTTTACCTTTTAACTTTGATCAAACTGAATCTTTGTTGTTGTACATTGGCATCCACTTCTCTTTCTACTCATGTTGTCCTCCACGTGTACTTATTAAACGGTGCTACAAACAAAGTTTTACATTGGTTAAATTAGAGAGATTTATTACGATATATAAGTAAGGACAATTATCTCTCTTGATATGAGGTTTTACTAATTCTTCTAAAAATCAAAGATGTGAGAATTTATGCTTAAAATGGATAATAACATACCATTACAAAGGTTTGATATTCATATCCATAAAAACCTTCAAATATATATCTTTTTAAGCTTCGGTTACAAGTTTAGTATATTAACTTTTGATTTGAGCTAATAGAACTAAATACCTTTGAAAAGTGTCAATAGATTGTTTTATCTATTAAATTCTTGAATTTTTAATTTTGTGTTTAATATTTTTTTTACTTATTGATATGAAAACCTAGAATTTAAAAATTAGGAACCCCAACTGTTGAACCTATCAAATTCTATACCCCCCAATCAATTTGACAACAATTCCAAAGGGAAGGATTAAATTTGGATTACCTTTTGATCAAATATCAAGAGATAAGGAGAACTAGTTCTTTACTCCAAGTTCGAACACTCCACAAGCAAGATGATCAGACTTATCTGAATGTTCTTGGCATGCAAATTTGATTCAAGAATTCCAAAAGTGGCGATGAAACTCTGTCATCTACCAGAGAATTTTAATTCAAAGTAAACTCTAAAAACTCAAACAAAAAAAACCCTCGTACTATCTTTTTCTCTCATCCTTTAAACCCATCCTATTTAAATAAAGATACTTACAATGTCCATTCTACTCCTAACTAAAAAGAACTAAAATCCCAAACAAAACATATATGGGTCCAATAATGAAAATACCCAAAAAAATTAATGCATGCTTCCAAATTAAAATAAAGTAACAAAGTTCAATCGGTTTAATCTTATAGCATTAACTAAAACCAATTATAAAGCTTATGATCATATTCCTGCTTGAGTCCCCTTAATTGAGTTCACCTATTCTTGAATGTAAGAATTCAATGCTAACTATAGCTTTTTGGCTCTTTTGCATGTGATTGGTCCCAGAGGTAACACAAGGATGTCATGGTTCATATCATCTTTTTCCCCTTTTGAAGAATTCGTCCTCGAATCAAATTCATTATCTACATCAAAAGGAGTTAAGTCAGAAACATTAAAAGAAGAACTTACACTGTATTTACCTTCAAGATCAATCTGATAGGCATTATCATTGATTTTCTTCATCACTTGAAAAGGTCTATCTCCCTTTGGGTTTAACTTAGAATCTCGTTGATGTGGAAATATTTCCTTTCGAAGGTGGATCCAAACTCAATGTCCCTCTTTAAATAGAATAGGCTTTTGATGTTGATTAACCCTCTCCGCTACCTTGGAATTTTACTTTTCAATCATTTCTTAACCTCTTTATGTAGCTCCCCAAATGGTCATGGCCTTCTCATCAGCTTAAAAATTCACAACCTCATTAGACGGCAAAGGCAACAAATCAATAGGTAGAAAATCCTCCCAAGTTTTGGTGTTTCAATCTATAGCCCTAAACATAGTCACCATTGTCCTATTGACTACCTCAGTCTGTCCATCATTCTGAGGATGACATGTAGTTAATTAAACTAACTTAGTACCAAGCCTCGAAGTACTTTCCAAAAATGACTTAAAAGATTTCACATCTTTATCACTAACAATACTTCTAGGAATGCCATGCAATTTAACCACATATTTAAAAAATAAGTCAGCCACATGTTTAGCATCATTAGTTTTATTACATGCAATGAAATGAGTCATTTTGCTAAATCTGTCAACTACCACAAAAATGCTATCATTCCCTTTCTTAGATTGAGGTAAACCCAACACAAAATCCATTGAAATATCTAACCATGGTCCACTAGGAGTTGGTAAAGGAAAATATAGTCCATGTGGTTTTGACTTAGACTTACTTCCCTACATGCAATACATCTCTCACTTCTTATGTACATCATCTCTCATTCTAGACCAATAAAAATGTTCATTCAACATGTCATATGACTTAATAACCCCAAAATATCTCATTAAACCTCCCTCATGTGCTTCTTTAACTAATAACTCACGAATAGAACACGTGAGAATGCAAAGCTTATTCTTCCTAAACAGAAACCCATGAAACATCTTATAATCAGGCATAACATATTTTTGCTTGAGATTTTCAACAATAGGTGAAAAATAAGTGTCTTGTGAATACAATGTCTTAATATGTTAAAAAACCAAGCAACTTAGTGTGAATGGCGTTTAGCAAGACATACCTCCTAGATAGTGCATCAACAACTACATTTTCCTTACCTTTCTTATACTGTATCACATAAAGAAAATTTTCATTGAACTCCAACCATTTTGCATATCTTTGATTCAACTTTTGTTTGCCTTTCAAGTGTTGTAAGCTTTGGTGGTCAGTATGGATAACAAACTCCTTTGGCCACATGTAATGTTGCCAAGTTTATAGTACTCTCACTACGGCATAAAGTTCCTTGTCATATGTGGGACATTTCAAGACAGCTCCATTCAGTTTCTCATTGAAGTACATCAATGGTCTTTGATCCTGCATTAATACAACTTCAATTCCCATTCCACACAAAGAAACGTTTATCCTTTAACCAAAATAAGTATAAACGAAAGAATAAAAAAAAATTTCGGACCGTGACTGAGGCTTTTGCTTCTGTTCAATATATAATGACGGAAGCTAAATTTGGTTGGTTAATCCGATCAATTCATAGATGGTCGGCAAGTATGATGGTCTTAATGATGATCCTGCATTTGGAAAAATAACAAGATAGAACTGATTCTACGAGGAAAGGACGACGTACCATGATACTTTCCGTTTTGTTGAAAACAACTTTGGTCTCTGGTTTTAGTTTCTTTGGCCTTACCACTCGGTCCCCGATGGCCAGTGGGGGATTCGGTACGCTTCAATTTCCCAAGACTCGAGAAGGATATTTTCTTACAAAAGATGATTAGTTGATTGACTAGACTGAGACTCTCTTTGATATCAATCACTTTTCTAAGAAAAAGAAAATAGCAAAAATCATAAGAGAAGCAAGGACCTAAAGGAAAAGGTGCTACTTAGCCCTACATTAGTAGAAGTAAGCGACTGAGTGAGGGAAAAGTCCTTCCCTTTTTGGCCCTTACCTGCCCCCCGGTAAACACTGTCCCCTGGTCAGCTACGATGGTCTCGGGTATCCCGAACCGATGGACAATATATGTTTTGATCATTTCCACAATCTCCTTTTGATCCGAGTTTTCCCCAACCTATACCTTACTAATAAAATAAAATGAGCTTACCTTTTTCAGCTGCATTACACCACCACTTGACCAACAAGATTTGCTGCAGTCGAGCTTGATGCTCCCGAAGACCCCGAAGGGGCCATCAAACCTCTTGAGGGAGGAAAGAGAGGTGAGGCCCAGATTGGAGATGATCCCGGCGACGATCTACGGCATCACACTCAATTTCAAATGTTAGTTCAAAATTAGCTAAGGCAAGTAAAGACACATTACATAATTTATCTTTCAAATCATTGAAAGCACATTCTTATGTTTGTCCTCACTCAAACTTTATATTTTTCTTTATAAGTTCAGTAAGTGGTGCAACTATACGACTAAAATCTCTAATGAACCTCCTATAGAACCCAACTAACCTATGAAAACTCCTAATATCACTAGCATCCTTAGGTGTAAACCACTCCCTAATTGCTTTAACATTTTCAGAATAAACTTCCACTCCATGTTTAGATACTACAAAACCTAGGAAGTTTATATTTTCCATGCAAAAACAACACTTTTTGAGATTAGCATAAAACCTTTCCTTTCTAAGTGCTTCTAGAACACACTTGACATGCATAACATGATCCTCTAGTATCTTAGAACATATTAAGATGTCATCAAAATAAACCACTACAAACTTTCTTAAAAATTCACTCAATACATACTTCAACAGTCTCATAAAAGTATTAGGTGCATTAGTTAAGCCAAAAGGCAAATAGCTAGCCATTCATATAAACCATGCTTAGTTTTGAAAGCGGTTTTCCATTCATCTCCAACATTCATCCTAATTTGATGGTTTCCAGGTTTTAAGTCTTCCTTTGTAAACAGGCTACAACTATACAATTCATCTAGCATATCATCCAACCTAGGGATAGGATACCTATACTTAAATGTAATTTTATTAATAGCCCTACAATCTACACACATTCTCCAAGATCTATCTTTCTTAGGTACTAGTAAGATGGAAACCCTACAAAGACTTAAACTTTCACATACATACCCGTAAGTAAGTAACTCATCAACTTGCTTTTGAATCTCTTTGTCCTCTTGTGGATTGGTTCGGTAGGCTGGTCAGTTTGGAATCTGAACACTTGAAATAAAGTCAATCTTATGCTCTATACCCCTCAAGGGTAGTAGCTCCTTAGGTAACTCCTCAGGAAAGACTTCCTTGAATTCCTACAAAAAAGATACAAAAATACTAGGCAAAAAAGAGTCAAGGTCCTCGGTGAGCGGACAAGCTTCTTTAAATGTAACCATGAGTATGGTTCTTTTTTTAGCACTCCAACTTGCTAGTTTTCTCTTTTTTTCCTTTCTAGGCCGTGAGCTATGATCCTACTTTTCTCTCAATCCTTCATTTTTCTTTCAAGCTCTCTCTTTCTTTTCTCAATCTCTCATTTTCTTTCAACCTCTCATTTTCTTTTCCTTTTTCTTTTGCTTTTGCTGCAACATTTCTTTTTTTTTTTTTTTTTTTCTAACTTCTCTTGATCGATAAACACTTCTTTGAGGAATAGAAGTACAAGTATAGTTTTCCTACCATTGTGTGTGAAAGTGTAACGGTTAAGAAAACTATCATAAATAACCTTTCTATCAAATTGACAAGGCCTACCAAGGAGTATGTCACCTGCATGCATGGGCACCACATCATACAGTACTTCATCCTTGTATCTCCCTATGGCAAAAGGAACCTTCACCTGCTTAGTCACTCTGAGTTCCCCACAATCATCAAGTCACTGTAGTTTGTAAGATTGTGGATGAGGTGTAATATCCAAGTCTGATCGCGAGATCAAACTAGAGCTCACCATATTCATATAGCTCCTACTGCCAATCACTACACTACATGGATTAAGCCACTATAGTTTGTAAGATCGTGGATGAGGTGTAATATCCAAGTCTAATCGCGAGATCAAACTAAAGCTCACCACACTCGTATAGCTCCCTCTGTCAATCACTACACTACATGGTACGGTTTGTATAAGGCAATGTGTATAAAAAAAAGATTATCCCTATGTGTACTTAAGGCCCTTCTAGTGACGAGGGATAACTGTGAAGTATCTTCCACTTCTTCCTCTCCTTCTTGGTCACTTCTCAATTTTTCTATCTCTTCATCATCTTCTCTCACATCAATAACTATCTCTCTTTCTCCAATGATCATTGTCCTCTTATTAGGATATTCTTGACTTATGTGTCTCACTCCTTGATTTCTAATATTTAAGGTCTCTATTTCTACCTTTGGGTGCCTCCACCTTTTTGCTTTCAATGAGGACTTCCCCTTATCTTTAGGTTTATCACTTCCTATCTTGGCTTTAAATTTAGAGTCGATGGATTTTTCACCTTGTTTCCAAGAAGTTGAATTGGAAAAATTTTTAGAAGTGTACCTTGATTTGCACCTCTGAAATTTCTTTTCAACCTTCACTGCAAGGTGCTCTAATTCTTCCATATCCTCGTATGATTACAATTCAATACGTTCAATCACATCAATATTTAATCCATGAAGACACCTAGCCATAGTGTTCTCTTTATCCTCATCTATCTCCAATATTTCCATTAACATCTCCATCTCCTTGAAATAATCTTCTACACTCTTTCTCCCTTGGCGTAAAGCCTGAAATCTTTGTGTACAATCTCTCAAGTAATGTTTTGGCATAAACTGCCTCTTCATCAACTCTTTTAATTCTAGCTATGTTTCCACGGGACCCTCCTAATGCTTTATCCTCTTAGAACATACTTTATCCCACCATGTTTGTGCATACCCCTTAAAATGTGTTATAGAGACAGTTACCTTTTTCTCTTCAGAGAGTTTGTAACCACGAAAAATATGTTCTGCCACATGTTCCCATTGGAAAAAATCTTCAGGATCAGACGTACCATAAAATTTTGGAAATTTAACTTTAATGCTTCCAAAACCTCTATCTCCATGGTGGTTTTCTCTTCTACCTTGCGACCTCTATTATGAAAACCCCTTTTCCTCTTGACCCATATCGCTCCCTTTTCTAGGCCAATCTATAGTATGGTCAAAGTCAGATTCATTTTGCTTTGAGTCATCTTCCTCCTCAAGAGCTTGAGCCTCTACAACTCGCCTCCTTACTTCCTTTCCCGAACTTGAAACCATTGTTCTATTCTATCCAATCTCGCATAGATCAAAGTCTCCAAATTTTGCATGACTCCCTCAATGAGTGCTTTTTGTAATTGTCCTTGTGGAACAACTCCATTGTCCAACATTATTACAAAACAAAAAAACATGTGAAAGAAAAGTGGATCTCACCAATCACTCCCTCATGTGTTTCACTCGATAGGCGATGTTCACTCGTGTTTACACTCTTTAATGTAGGCGCTCTCTCACAAAAAGGAATGCTCTCAAAAGGGTAATGAGCCAAAATTTGCAATCAAGATTTGAAGAGTTAGTAAAAAACAAAAATCAAGCAAGAATAACTATAAAATGTCAAACTCAAGCAAAGAACCGGTTGAATTCAACAAAAACGAAACAAAAAATCAAGAACCTAATATTCAAGATCCAACAAACTAGGAGACGAAACAACAAGAATATGATATCAAGAATTAAGAATCTAATATTCAAAATTCAAATAATTATGCAATATGAACAAAGATGGCAAACTACCGGACAATCAATGATAAAAAGGAAACAAAGAATTAGAAATAAAAAATAAAATAAAATAAAACCAATTATACTAATTTTACCGAAACCTCAATTTAATCTCAATAAACAAATGTGCTTTTGAAACAACTCATCTTTCATATGAATTTCAGCCCCTTAAAACTCATGAACAATGAGCTACTTGCTTGATGTGCCAATTTAACCTAATTATTTGACGTGCCTGCTTCGAGTTTCTATCTTTGTTCTCCAATTTCTCATCTTCGGACCCAATTCTTCTTCTTTTTTTTTTTAAAATTTTTTTCAATTCTCAACCAAAATCCAATTCCAGATTTCCAATTGAAGTATGCAAATTGATTTCTCCATTTTTTTTTTCAATTGCCTTCTCAATTTTGATTCTGTCCACCAACCCCGTCGCACAAGCCTTCAAACACTTTTTGTTTTTCCAATTCAAACTCAACAAGATCCCTAATCCTAATTAGAAATTAATGCTCAATAAATAAAACAATCAAAGTAAACATATATCCAATCTAGAGCCTAGGTTCTGATACCAAATGATATGAAACCTAGAATTTGAAAATTAGAAACTCCAAATGTTAAAACCCCCAATATCAAATTCTAAAACCCCCGATCAATTTGACAACAATCCCAAAGAGAATGATTAGATTTAGATTACCTTTTGATCGAAGACTAAGAGATAAAGAGAACTAGTTCCTTACTCCAAGTTCGAACACTGCACAAGCAAGATGATGAAACTTACCTGAATTTTCTTGGCATGCAACCTTGATTCAAGAATTGCAAAAGTGGTAATATCTTTTTCTCCTATCCTTTAAACCCATCCTACTAAACAAAGTGACTTAAAAAGTCCATTCTACCCCAAACTAAAAAGAACTAAAAACCCAAACAAAACATATATGGATCCAATAATGTAAATACCCAAAAAAATTAACGCATGTTTTCAAATTAAAATAAATTAACAAAGTTCAGTCAGTTTCATCTTATAGCATCAACTGAAACCAACTATAAAGCTTATGATGAGATATTCCTGCTTGAATATTCTCAATTGAGTTGGTTGAACGTGAGAATTCAACACTAAATGTAGCTTCTTGGCTCTTGAGCGTATGATTGGTCCAGGAGGTAACACAAGGGTGTTCTGATTCATATCACTTATTTTACATTTTTTTTTTCTTTCAAATTTCACGAATCATTTAGACACATATTTAAGGTTTAAGGATCTTTTAAACACTTTTTAAAGTTCATGGCCCTTTTAAACACAAACTTGAAAGATATTGGACTGAACTTGTAATTTAATCTCTTTTAATTCATTTTTATCGGAACATCTTTGAATCTTGAGTTTGAGACTATTTGATAGTTAAACTTTAAAAAGGTATATTTAATAGATTCCTAAACTTTTAATTTTATATTCAATATATCATGATTTAAACTAAAAAATATATATATAATGATTTTTAAACTTTTAATATTGTATTTAATAGGATCTTCAATTTCAAGATGAAATTTTCAGGGACCATAAACACATACTTCAAAAGTTAAAAGAATTAAACACTTATAATTTACTCTTTTTAATTTATTTATTTCTTAAATTTGAATAAACCGTGAAATATTCAATAACGAACTAGCGGTAGAGATGTCCATTTGTATGTGAGTGATTCAATATATAACTACAAGACCATTTTTTGTTTGTATTGGTTTTTTTTTTTTTTTTTCCATTTTAACGCTTTAGATTTATATAAATATATATATATATATACATATTTAGTTCAACTAGTACGGTTTAAGAAATTTGAATCTTCGACTGCCTTAATCAATTGAATTATGTAACGTTGACTGTTTGTTTTGATTACTTTGAGTGAGTTTGGTGTTCGTGTTAGAGATTTTACTTTGACTTTATTTTTTATTTTTTTAAAAAGATATTTGATTGATTTATTGATTCTCCTTTTCTAGTTGAAAAAGTATATATATGTTTTATACCGCATATTTAAATCCAAGTTCAATAAAAATTGATCGACCACTTCACATTTTACAAAAGGTAAAGAAAATATATTCCCTCTCTTTTTCTTAAAACAAAATATTCTTGTATTTTGACTATTGCAACATTTGGATTATGTATTATTTATGGTAATTTATTTCTCATATATATTATTTATAAATGGTTCGATTAATTAAGTGTATATTTGAGAATAATTTTGAAATTGTTTAAATCATGTTTGTCACGTTCAAAACTAAGTCATTCAAAATTAGTTTAATATTTAATTTTATAATTTTAAATGACATGTTTCAAAGTAATTTTAAAAAGAACAAAAGTAGTTTTAACCATTTTAAAATAACTCTCAACATGCCTTAAAATCCTTCAAATTAAATAAATAATGTCTTTAAATACACTTAGCTATTACAATCCTTCAAATTAAATATATGATGTCCTTTAAAGAAACTCTTATAAATAGAAAAATTCTAAAAATATTTACAGTTTATAGTAAAAGGTTTTAAAAATACAAACACTTTTAAAATTTTTTGCTATAAAATGTAAATATTTTTAAATATGTATATTTTTTTTATGCTCAAGAAGATCACCCATTCAAGGTGGGAGAGAATTAAACTTCCGACTTTGATGTCGAAAGTATAAATTTATATTAATTCAACTATGCTCGTGTTAGTCCTTATATTTATTTTTAAAGCATATACTCAAATAGTATTTCATAAAGTTATTTTAATAGCTAAGTGCGTTAGTAACTTTTTATCTGGTAAAAAATTCGAATAGTAATATGTTAACATCCTAAATCAATAAAAAAAGAAAAACAAAGAGGGACCAAAAAGAAAGTCTAATCTATGAAACTTTAGAATGCTGGTTTAGGAGTTATATATATAAATACTTCATATATTTCCTTGAAGGTTAAATGATAAATTTGATCTTTATAATTGTGGAGAAGATTAAAATTTAGTCTCATGATTTATAATTAGAATTTAATTTAATCCATATAGTTTGATAAAATCCTCATAAATAGTCCCTACTGTAGAGATTATTTATAAATTTTTTTATCAAATTATAAAGACTATGAGATTGTATTAAATTATAAGGACTAAATTCTAATTAAATTTTATTTTCGAACCATAGAGATTAAATTTGTAATTTAACTTGTGTTAATTACATTTCTTATTGGTGAAATATTCTTATTTTTTAAATGAAAGAAAAAGAAAAGTGGAGAATCCCACGTTAGTTGGAACGACAAGAAGATACCTCCTTATTTACCATACCCTTTCCTTGTGGGTTTGGGCCCATGCGGTACCCAAATTTTAGAAGGGGTAAGGAAGTAGGCAAATGAGGATTTGATGATCTTTCCACATGCGAGCATTGCTGCCGCTCATCCAATTAGATGGTTTTTGTTTTATAGGTTTTCTTTGTTGTTACTAATTTTCGAGCTTTCATTCCTGTCACTTTTTACCGAATAGCCATTCCAACATTTCTTCCCACAATTATTTAATTAGTTTACATCATAATAATCTAGGGTTTTTCATAAACTAAGATCCAATTCTTTTTTAATTCTCGTGCTCCACATCCCTTAAAAGTACAAAAGGACAAAATTGATAAAGTTTGAAAGTTTGAAAGATTTAAAGTAATTATGAATAATTATTTAAAATTTAACCGGGAGTAATTTATTAAACATTTCCATTAAATTTAAGGGTGAGTTTAGTTACTCAATTTTATGCGTTAAACTTTCAATTTCATCTAATTACATTTGGAATAAAATTAATATTTTCTTAAAATAAATTTAGAAGATGACCATAAATTTTTTTTTTATAATAGAAATTAAACCTTATAAATTTCAAAATTATCTCAAAATCGAACCATAATAATATTTTTAAAGCTAATTATTACTAAAACACCTAAATATAGGTATAAAATCAAACCGATCAAAAAATACCCGAATTAAAGAGCTAAAAAAAAGATCAAACGTCAAAGTATAAAATGAACTAGCTCGATCATAATTGTATCACCTTCCTTACTATAGAGGTTTTTTAAATTTTCATCCTACATATTATTGAACTCAAAGGAAAAAAAAAAAAAAAATCTAAAAGTAGTTTTCTCTAATAATAAAATCAATAAACCTAGAAAAAATGAAGTGCGTTAACTTAACTATTTATTCCAGAAGTATTTTCTCTTAGAGTTCTAATATAAAAATGAGTGATATTAAATATACCTTGTTTATTTAATTTTATTCTATATATATTCAATAAATCTTAAATTTTATTGTCAATTATTAATGGATGATTGTTGTTTTTTTTTAAATGAAAAAATATTATTTCTTTAATATTTTCACTATAAATTTTGATAATGTATTCACATATTGTATTTTTTTTTTTTTTTTGCATGAAAAATATTATTATTATTCAACCAGTTTCGATGAAAATCAACTTTGAAAGACTAAAATTGAAGATTTATTAAAAGTAGTCGTACTAAAATTGAGCAAATCCAAGGGTATAAGATCAAAATGGTATTTTGACGAGTCTTAATTTTTAAAAAATGATATAGACGTGTATTAGAAGTGTATCTCTCCACATATCTATCATCCACAGTAATTTTATCTTTGAAACATCACATTCTCAAACTTCACATTCTTATTTGCTTGCACATCAAATGTAACATCTACATGTATAGATGAAAGCAAAGATAGAGAGATAGAAGATATAATATGGTTGGATTTAGGTGGCCTACATGTTATCCATGTCCCTAATAGAGCCATAATGACAGAGATGCAAGAGGCAAAAATATGGGCTCTCCACTTAAACCCCATTTTAAACTTTAGGTTAATTATTTATTTGTATTGAACAACACTTGTGAATATGAAGCAACCATTGGAGGTGGGTGTGGGTCAATATGTGCAATGTCCTATAACACAAACCATTTGGACAAACTTTTCAAATCATATTGCACCTTTTTTTCCTATCTTATATCCTACATCTATCTCTCTTTCCACTTCTTTTGTCACGTTTCTTCTTCCTACAACAACGCTCCACACCCTCATTTCAAATTTTCACCAACTCGGTCAATTCTCTCTTTTATCATCTTATCTTTTTTATTCCTCTCTAACTATACCTTATTTATTCTCTATTGCATCTTAATATTGCACGAGAAAGGGAGTAGTAAGCAACAAAGTACTTTGGTGAACTAACTGAAAATAAAAACAGAGATTTTTAGACATATCTGATCTTTCAAATTGTTGTTGAGTCAAACAAACTTAAACATTGTAGCATCCTAAGGAAAAGAAAGTAAAAGTTTGATTCTCGTCGTATCGAGAGAGCAAAATGGGAACAAAGCTTAACCTATGAAACAGAGTTTGTGCGAGAGTAATTATGAAACAAGCCTAAAACCGCGAAACGTGTTTTCAAAGAGTAATCACGAGCATGGGGATGTTAAGTGGTGTTAAAAAAATCAACAATTAAAAAAAAAAAAAAACATAAAACGTAAAAAGAGTAGAGAATCAACACATAGATTTCACGTGGTTCATTAACAGTGTGTTAAGAGATCAGAATAATTTTATTAAAGAAAATGTTAGTGGCGTCTCTAGGGTTGGGAGATTATATAGTGCACTTCTCTAAACCCTAGGGTCATAATCGTAAATAACCAACCGTAAGTAATTTAAAGAATGCGAAATACGAATTTAACTTAGGTTTAAGTGGTATTGCCACGAACTTTCACTAGGACACGCCGCTCCTGAGCTACAGTTCGCTGAGCAGGTAACGAAATTCTCATACTAGATTGTTCGAAGCGCGAGATAACAGATTCAAAGCATTCCAATAGGAGAAAGAGTAAAGAGTAAAGAAGTAATAATTAAGCATAGATGAGTAAGAATATGATAGGTGAAAGAGACAAGTTGAATAAACAATTGTAATAATGGGTATAGTTGAATGGAGAGTGGATCCTACTCTTACCCTAATTTTGTTTCATTGCAACTTGAGAGAAGAATGGGGTAAGTAGGAGAAAGAGAGGGATTAGATGGAATGTATGTGAATGGAAAGTAAAGGAGGGGTGTGGGATGCAATATGTTGAATTAGGTAGGGCACCCAATGTTGTGGCCATATTAGACACTAATGTCAAATGGGGTTTGGCAGTATGAGGTATGATGCCCTTTTGTGGGGTACCCTCAAAACATCCACTTTCATCTCTCTTTTCCATAATTATTATATATTACAACACATTACATTAACTTCTCTTTACTTTTTTTTGTTTATTTTTCATCCAGCTATATCTTATCAATAAATACTCTACGGACCTCTTTTCTTTTCTTTTTCTTGCTTTTCCTATTGTTTTTTCTCCCTTCCGCTACCATTTTTGGTTTTGAGAAAAAAAATATTTGAAATTAAATCTAAATAATACCTCTAAAAAAGATCGAGTGAATACAAGGGTAGGTATAATGATTATTTATTTTAAAACATTATTAAGCAATTTTTTTTAATAATTTTAAACAAGAAAACTATAACTGTCACAAATAAAATTAAAAACCGATTGGTATATATTTGGAGGGTTGATTATATATGTATGTTCAATAATTTAGGAAAAATGTGGAAGATTTGTTGAAATTATAGAGTATAGTTGATGGTGACATATAATATATGAAGAGTAGTTTGAGAGAGAGATAATAATGATAACATAATACATAGTTTTCAAATTGATTTGTTAATTCAAAGTAGTGCCCCCACAAAAATTACTTATAGTGACCTTCCTAGATGATGGTGTGTGGGGCTACCCATTAGGACTACAACCCCTATTGTGTGTAGGACTTTTCTTTTCAAACACCTTCACCATCTCTTTTTCTCTTTTTGGGCCCATACTCTCTTCATAGATTGTACACATTATTTCTTGAGGGGTCTTTCCTAGAGTCTATGAAATTTCAAGATTTTTCTTCTTTTAAAATGTTCGGAAAATAATACTAACTATATAATTGTCATTTTTATTTAATTTGAACATCCTATTTGAGTGAATAGAATGGTATTAGGTCAAGGATTTTTAAAATGATGTTGTGAGACCTGTAAAATTAAATTACTCTTCTGTCCATTTTAGTATAAACTTTTTGTCCATATAGTAGTTGGTCTTGTCAGCTTCTCAAGTGGGACCTTAAGTTTTAGTTTTTTCTTTTTAAAAATTAAGTTTATAAACATTTTACGTCTTTGTTTTCAGTACAATACATGGAGTGAGAGATTTGAGTCTCAAAATTTTGGTCAAGGTTTTTTTGGTTGAGTTTTTTTTTTTTTTTTTCTTTATTTAAGAAAATGTGAAAATCATGTAGAAAAATTGTGAAAGACAAATACAATATTAAAACACCATATAGCTATCAAACCAACCTTTTTAAGTTTTTAGGGCACCGTAGGTTTGCATCCATTTTATCAAAAATCAACTTAAACTAATTTGCTTAAACCCCTAAATCCTAGCTAATACCTCTTTTTGGAGTTTCTTTTGGTTATTCATTTATTGTGGTAAAATTTATTCTGAATAATATTATCGATTTATAATTCTGTTTGCGATTCTATTTCTATGTAATACAATAGACGTGAAATTTAAAAATTTAAATCTAAGAGTCAAAAAAAAAAATAAAAAAAAAATACATATCAATTACTATTTATGTACTTAGGTTAGCTATTAACGGGACAGATTCCCTTATTAGGCGAGGAATAGGGGAGGGGTGGAGAAAAAGTTTCTCCATGAGCTAAACGATGACGATTTAGTATAGTTATCTAATGTCATGTTATTATTATTATTTTTATATAATATTACATTTAAATTTCAAATTTGATTATTTATTGGGAAATGTAATAAATATGTTTAAATTGAATATTTAAATTTAGATTATATATGCGAATAATTTGATTTATTTTTATTTCTTTCTACTAAAAAATAATTAGCTTTTTTACATCAAAATTTGAGTAATTTATCTTTAAATTCAAATTGTCATATAAAACTAATCATAATAAACAATTTAATGATAAAGTTAATTATTTAATTAAATTTTGCTCACATTAATGATTTAAATTAATTGATTTTTTACAAAAAAAAAAAAAATATGGATAAAAATTCCTTAGGGAATCCAATCTCGCGAATTCCCTGCAGGGAATCTTCGCTCTGATCCATGGAAAATTTCACTAAATAGGGAATGAAATGGGGAGCGGGACGGAGAACATTTCATTTAAAGTAGAGAGCATATAATATAATGTTATAGTCCTTGATGAAATTCTTTACTTTAAAGAAAATTAAAGGTTTTTTTTTAAAAAAAAAAAAAAAGAATAAAAAATATTTAATTATTTTGATATTGTAAATAATTGGTCTATAAATAAGAATTGGCCGTCTTTCTCACGGCATAATTCCATTAATCATCTCTTCCAAATTTCTCTCTTCTTCTTCCTCTGTTTACAGTTCCGCCATGGGTTTCCCTGCAAGCTACACTGAGCTTCTTCTTCCCAAGCTCTTCATTCATGTACTCTCCTTCCTCGGTTTCCTCAGAAAGCTGATCTCCCTCCTCTTCCGCCTCTTGGGTCTCCAAGATTTCCTCGAACCCGACATTCCTTGGCCCAATCACCCCGATTCCTTCCCCACCGGACCCTTCACCGACCTCGACCCTCTCTCCGCCGCCGTTCTCCGTGAGATTCTCCCCGTCGTCAAGTTTTCCGAGCTTTTGGATCCACCGGAGAGCTGCGCTGTGTGTCTCTACGAGTTCGAGGCCGACGATGAGATCCGCCGCCTCGCTAACTGTCGCCACATCTTCCACCGCGGATGTCTCGATCGGTGGATCGGTTACGGTCAGAGAACCTGCCCGCTGTGCCGGACGGTGTTTATTCCTCCCGATTTGCGGAGTGGTGGTTGTAATTTTGACGATAGGCTTTGGGAGGATTCGGAAATCTTTGAAGCTCTCCACACCGATTCTTCTTCTTCTTCTTCTTCAAGTCTTCTCTCCGCTGGTTTGTAGCTTTTGGAGATTTGATTGATTTTTCTTTTTGTTGATTTTGCTGCTCTGCCTCTCATCAATCGATATCGGAAAAACATAAATAAAATAAGGGGAAACAGAGATGAGAGATGGAGATGATTGAGTTTGATGGGGAGGGAATATGTTTGTTGTTCTTCTCTGTACATACCAAAAAAAAAAAAAAAAAACGTTCCTAAAAGGAACTGGAAAATCAAAATCAAAATCAAATCAAATCAAAATCAATTACAGGTCTCAGAATTAGTTCATCATCATCTTCTTCTTCTGATTTTGCCAATTCCTCTGACTCTTTCTCTTTAACAATACAACAGAAATTGAAATTGATACAAATATAATATGAGATTTAGATTTTTGTATATATGATTGTGAATTACCCATTTGTTGTTTGTGTTGTATACCCAAACAGAAAAGCTTCCAAGTCTTGAATCTTACTTTGCTTGAACAAAATTGTTAAAATTAGGCTGTGGGGATTCATTCTTGCTATTGAAGGAGATTGTTCTTTGGGCCATGGGGATGTGTTTATAAGGGTTCTTAATTTGGATATTTTTGTTGTTGATTTTAGTGGTATTTTACTTTGCTCGACTTTTTGAGTCTAGATTTTGAGGATTTTTATGCTTGGGTTTGTAGCTAATTTTATGGCTAAATTTTATATGGGTTTGCTTAGTTGATATATATATATGCTTGTGTGCGATTAATTGAAATTTTGAGTCTAGAATGTAGGTGCTTAAAAATTGGAGATGATGATAAGTACACAATTTCTACATTTTCTCAATGCTTTCATGGTTTAATTTTTGGCTCTTTTGTCAAATGAGATGGTTAATTTTTAACAAAATTGATACACTACTAGCGTAAAACAATGGACCATTTTTATAAGGAGTTTTCGATCTCATTGATTGATGAATTGGTAAGATAGTGAATCCCATCTAATTTTCAATTGTAATTATACTACTATTATCTATCTCACGAGATAATCCACGGATCCTAATTAAATTCTAGGTGATCGTTATGGATTGAACTCATGATCTCTTAGTCTTTTAATTTTTTTTTAACGTTCCTACTATCACGAGGCCAAGCATGATATAGTTAATATAACCATTGAAATTTAGTGGTAAATTTTGATAATGTCCTTAAAAATAATAGATATAACTTTGAAAAATGAGTTAGTTGAATGGAAAAGGAAAGAGGGAAAAAAGGAAAGGTGAAATGAATGATGAAAAAAAAGAAAAAAGAAAAAAGAAAAAAAAAAGTTAGGGTGAGACATGTGACACATGTGATGCTCTGTTAAATGAAGAAGCAATCTCTGCAAAGACTTGTTAAAAAGCATCATCCCAAAGGACAATCCATTTCCAAAGCCACCCTCCCCCTTCCCATCCAATGGATAACTTTTTTCTTTTTTCTTCAATTAATATGTTTTTTCCCCTTTCAATGCTTTTTCAATTTAGTCCATATTATTCCCAATGTTTCAACTTAGTACCTCCTTCTTGGTGAATATTAAAATTGATTTATATCAATACATAACAGTTTAGAAGATTAAAAGTATATCTTTTGAAATTTCAAGGATTAAATAGACATTAATACCAAATTTAGAGAAGATATTAAAATATTTTCTCCTTTATTTGACCTTCATCTATGTACGAGTGGAAACAGTTTGGTTCGAACTGCATATAGAATATCTCCTAGAATAAATTCGGTTTTGACATTTTTAAAAAATCCATGTTATATTCTTTTTTTTAATTAAAGCGGTTCGGTTCGGTTCGGTTTTAAATTCGATTTTCGAAAGTGAAACCGAACCGAACCGAATTTTTCGGTTTCACTAAGTTTTCGGTTCGGTTCGGTTTTTGCAATTTGAATGACCATCCCTACCTCTATGTTTTTACCAAGTCTCTAAATAGTATGTCACATAAAATTAATAACAAAAAATATCAATCAATTTATATCAGTCAATTTTGAGAATTGCAGCAATTAAAACCTTAAACTAATAATTGTATTAATTTGAATATGGGAGTTTTATATGTGTATCAACTTATACCCTTTATTACATTCAGTCTGGAAAAACACCTTGCGAAATATACAATTTTAATTGTTAGTGTTTTGATCTTAGCTATATTTTTTTAGTCGTGATCCATAGATATTGGCACTTTTGTTCTTAATCTTATCCCAGGAGATGTTCTATGATGTCCTTCACAATGTTATTTTTGTCAGAAAATTCTTTTCTTATCTAAAAAATTATGAGAGTTTATGCTTGAGGATTTTTTTTTCCTTCTTTGGGACTCGACTGGTTATAGCATTGATCCGATTTTTCTTTTCTTTCATGCATATTTAAGGGTAATATTTTTGTGTTATAGAGTTACCAATTTTGAGGGTGTAGGCTTTTTGGGATTGCTGTGACATTATGGGTAACTTATTACGTGGTGTGTTAGATAAGCTTTTTTTTACCGTAACAACCTTAAAGATTTCCTTTGAGAATTATCCATGAATCAAATTTAATAGTCAATTTTATAAAACCGACATTTGAAAAAGGGTACACACGTGAGAATTGATTCATTGATGATTTTCAAAAGTAAACATGATGAAGGTTCTAAATTGAATTGTTTATGGAAGTTTAAAAACTTAATTGATACAAATTATAAGTTTCATACGTAATTTTCAAATAAAATCTAAAGGAGGTGTAAATTAATACACTTATGAAAATTCAAAATTTAAATTGATGTAATTATTAGTTCATAATTTTAATCAATACAACTCACAAAGTTTAAAGGTATCCAATGATACTAAAAATATCTAAATTGTAATTGTTCCCAAATGATAAGTTATAAGTTTCACAAAATGTTTGAAAATGCATCAATTCTCTGTGTTTTATCCCGTTTCTTTGATAATGATTATATGCATAATAAGAACAAATTAAATTATTACTTATAATTAATCAATTTTTACTTAAATAAACATTTTTTTAATCGATTGTATATTATTAATTTACTGTCTAATTATGATAGTAAAAAAAAGTTAGCTACACACATTAAAAGAAAAAGAAAAAGAAAAAAAGAATACTTACTCAAATCTAGAAAAGTTATTTTTCATTTAACAAAGGGTTTAATTTACAAATTATTTGATATTATTTGATATTTTTATAAAATCTTAATAAGCTTCTCTTATTGTTTTGAATTGAGTAAGAGAAAGATATGTGGTGGGATGCCATCACTTGTGGCCCATTTCTTTAGTGAGAGTTGGCCCAAACCCTATCTTGGCCCATTTCTTTACTAAGTCTTGGCCCAAACTTCTCAAATCAAATCAAGTGGACAACAGCCCAACTCTTTTTCTTTTCTTTTATTTTTTTCCCATTTAT
Source organism: Benincasa hispida (assembly GCF_009727055.1). Classification (NCBI taxonomy): domain Eukaryota; kingdom Viridiplantae; phylum Streptophyta; class Magnoliopsida; order Cucurbitales; family Cucurbitaceae; genus Benincasa; species Benincasa hispida. Next base: position 8,443,667 of record NC_052360.1, on the reverse strand, counting down.
CTTTGACTTGAAGGGTAAACTCTATATTTGAAAATGAAAATGGTCTTCTAATATTAAGGAATGTAATCCAAACAAAACTAAAAAAAAAAAAAATGTGAAAAAAAAAAAAGAAATCTAGGGGTAAAATGGAAAGAAGGCATCAAATTATTATTCATCCCAACTTTTCTATTTGACAATATTTCATTATTTAAATAACCCGTTTCAGTAAAGATTAACTCTAAGAGACTTAATCTAAGAATTATTAGAAGTACAAGGAATAAAGTTGAACAAAACTTTAAATAGAGGGACCAAAATAATATTTTAACCTATATTATATTTGAGATTCTAGAAATTTACAACTTTACCCTTTAAATATCATAATCTTACAATTAACTACCTACTAACACGGTAAAAATGATTTTTTTTTTTAATAAGCTAACATATCTTTTTATAATTCAATAATCCTAGAGTTTAGGAGATTGAACCATTGACTCTTGAACTCATATCAAATCTATTGAGTTATGATCATATTGTTCTATTATAAATGTTTAATTATGTCCCTCAAAGTGTTTATTGGATCCTAACACTTTGAAAAGGGCCATAATGTCTCTAGATTTTTTATTTTGTATCTAATAGATTTTTTAACTTTAAAAATGTTTAATAGACTCTTAAACCTTCAATTTTGTGTCAAAGATGTACTTGATACATTAAAAATTCTCTAGAATTTGATCTATTAGATATAAAATTGAAATTTATGTCTCATGAAATTAGAAGTCATCTATATCTTTGCCCTTGTCCCTTGGACATCTCTATGAAACTCTATCTTTTAATTTTGTGTTTAGAAGATCAGTTAATTTTTTAAAATATCGAAAGAAATCAATAACCTATTAAACACAAAATTTAAAGTTTAGAAACTCATTGAACATAAATAGGAAATTAAAAGAAAATAAGGTTAATTTTTAGAATTTGGATAAGAATACAACTTCTTTACTTAAAAAAGAGAAAAACCATGGTAAGATTTAGAGAGGATACGGGCTTAATTTTTAAAAAGAAATTAAAAACAAAAAACTAAATGGATATCAAATGGGACCTTAATAGTCAATTAGATATTTTTTAAAGTTTAAAGATGTATTAAACACAAAATAAAAAATTTAAAGATTAAATAGTTATAATTTTTAAATTTAGGAACTACATTTATAATTTAACTTAAAAAAGTTATTAAAGTTGGTTTGTTCTATCAAACTTATAATTTTAGGTAAATCTATAATATAATTTTAAAAGATTCAAGAATTGAAATCAAACTAAACAAGCCTTATAACCCCAATCCAATTCAAGTGATTTAGAATTGGATACAAATTTTGTGTGTTATTGGAAATAAGAGTAGAAGTTAATGGTGGAAATAATATGTATAAGTTTAACTGAAAAATAAAACAGAAACCTTGTTTTTTTAATTTCTTAGTCATTTTGTAGTTTTTAAAAATTAAGTCTATTTTTTCTCAATTTCTTACAATGATTTAATTTTTTTTTAAAAATATAATGATTAATTTCCTAGTCAAATTTCAAAAACAAAAACAAATATTTAAAAAGTACATTTTGTAGTTTTCAAAAATTAGATAGGTTTTTTTAAATTATTAGTAAGAAGAAGATAATAAAAAAAGAAATTTGGAGGTAGAAGTAATGTTTATAAACTTAATTTTTAAAAATAAAATAACTATCAAACGAGGTCTAAAAAATTGTTTTGTTTGGAAAAAACCAAGAAAAATATATTTCACATCGATTTAATTATCCTACACACTATATACTTGAAAATATTCACGGTAGTTTTACTATTTAAAATAATTACCCCACCACATATAGTACTTTTTTTTTCTACAATTTAGAAATTTTGAATTTCGCTTTTATTATAAAGCTATATTCTCAATATATGTACCCACATTTAAAAAACCATGTCATCAGATTATAATCGTTGATTAATTAAAAAAAAAAATTTGCCCAATAAAAACAAGACATGTTGACCGTCAACAAAGAATCTTTAATTCGTCCTAATCGTTTCTTTGAAAATAACTTCTTTATTGGTTTCTTTTTCTAAAAAATAAACTCAAATAAGAACAAAATATTCTTTTGTAAATACATTCTTGTTGATCTCTAAAAGTAGTATTTATCTAAATATTTTCTATTCATGAGAATAAGTTTTTATTATCCCTTTTTGTGTCTCGATGTTTCTAAACTTAATTATAAAAAAATGAAGGAAAATATTATTAAAGTTTAGATAACTGAACTCATTTATGAGAAATAATAATGCTGATATATATATATATATATATTTAAAATAATAATGTAGATTACTTAAGATCCATTTGGTGCTAACATGGCATAGCTCAAATCACATGAATTTATACTATCGACTTCAAGGTTTGAGGTTCGATTCCACACCCTACATATTATCAGGAAAAAAAATTGTTCGATAATTCTTTGGTCTTTGATTTTTAGTATTTGAAAAATAAGTCCAGTAAACACTCGTTTCACCTCTAAAATTCTTGTTTTGTTATTTACTTCCTATCAATGTTTTCAAAAAATCAAGTTAAGTTTTAAAAAGTAAAAAATAAAAAAAATTAGACCACTTTAGTATTCATTTGTTTGTTTTTTAGTTCATAAAAGCTAATCTTATTTTCTCTCAAATTTTTACGATAGTTTGCATTTAGGTAAAAGAGTTAAATACTTTTATATAGAAAAAAAATATTTGGATGTATCTCATCTATCTTTGTGCATCCCATCCAAATGTGTTCAATCATAAGCTACCACGTGGCAAAAATTAATTTTCTTTTCTTAAAAAAGATATCTTTTCAATATCAATTCTTTCCTATTTGTGATTGAAGATGATGCATGGAGATGAGTGTAACCTAGATTGCACCCAAGTTTTGCTCATATGTATAAAAGTTCGTAGAATATTTTAAAATAAAATAAAGAAAAAGAAAGCTCAATTATAGAAAATATCTCTGAAATTTGTACTTTGTTTAAAAAATACTCTTGAACTTTCAAATGTTTCATTAATACTCTTAAACTTTTTTTAAAAAAATTTAAGAATTCTTTACAAGTTTTTTTACAGAAATTGATAGTACTCTATTTCAAAACATCTCTGAATTTTAAATGTTTCATTTATATCCTTAAACTTTTAAAAGAAAAAAAAAAATCAAAATTACCCTTATTATTAGTATATAGACACAAACCAAGTACCTTGTTTAAAAAATATAGCTAAACTTTTAAATGTTGTATTAATATCATAGACCTTTAAAAGTTTAAAAAAATGTCATTATTGTTTGAATATCTATTAAAATTATTTATATCATACCCATCAGCCCCATCTTCCACTTCTCTCCACTCTACTGCAACTTATATAGATACTCTCATTTCTTCCCTACTAATAAAAACACACGTATGCACGTAAAATCGTATTGTTTTAATTAAAAATTTTAAAATATATTAGGTTTTTTAGCATCTAATAAATAAATATTATATACGTTTGTTTTGAATTTTAATTACTACAACATATGAAAGTTAGATAATATAACAATTTTAGTTGCTTCTAAATAAATTATCACATTATGGTAATGAGATTTAGTATTTCGTGGACTTTTTGTGTGATTTAAATCATAGAGGGGAAATCCAAGGTTTTTTCTTTGTTAATCACAATTATAATTCCACTAAGCACGAACTCGCTATACATGTCTGCAGACATCGACTGATATCCATTTTTCTGAAAGATCACCCACCACGAGTGGATTCTCGTTTATAAATTGATAGTTGTTTTTCCTAAGTTGTTTCTTGTTTGAAGTCAACAACAATAATAGGAATAATGTAAGAATTTTTATTTTAATGTTTTCATATATCATTACTTCCATAAAAATTGTACTCATAATTAAGTGATCAAATAAATATGTCAACATTTTGATATTTTAATATAATGCAACAATTTTTATTTCAATGTCATCACATATTTGCCATTATAGTTACTCTCATACATAAAAGGAATATGTATCGTCATATATATATATATGTGAAATCGTATAGTTTTAATTCAAAGTAATTAAAGAATGTTAGTTTTTGTTTTAGGATTATATGTCATAGATACATATAATTTAAACATTGTTTTCATAAAAGATATTATGGGTTACATTTAAATGGTTAAAAAAAATCATTATGAAATCTTAAATTTATAATTTTTATTTTTATTTTAACTAGTGAAGTTTGTCCTTGTTATCTTCCTAAAATAAATTTTTGTTTCTTTAAACCTTTTCAAAAGGTTCGGTTAAAATTATTTTTTTGTTTGGAAAAAGATAGTATTATTTATCTGTATTATTAAAGGTAAGAAGGACTTAAGTAGTTAATCTTTTTGGTTTTAAAGATTTGGTTGGTTTTATAAATTATGGAAAAAATCATTTTTTAAAAGGAACACAAACTTGTTATTATTAAAAAAAATTGCAACAATTTTTTATATTTGAAATATTAAAATAGATACATCATTTATAATTTTTAAGTGAAATATTAAACTCTTATTTGCTACAAATCTCAAAATTCTAATTTTATTATTTATGTTAATATTTTATAATTTGAAAAAATAGTTTATTTATCGAGTTTATTAAATTTAAGAATAACTGGGTAGTTGATTTTTTTATTTCAAATATCTTGTTTGTTCTATAAAATTATATAAAAAATTAAATTGATTTTGAAAAGAACAAAATCTTGTTGTTGTTGTTATTATTATATATACACCAATAACTTCAATTTTGTGTTATATTTAAAATAGTAAAATAAAAGCTTCATTTATAAGCAAAATATTAAACACTTTTTGTACCATGAATCTCAACAATTTCAATTTCAATATCTATGCCAATATTTTATGGTCATGAAAAGGCCAATTTCTTTTATCATTATTATTTTCAAATAAATCTTCTTATTTTCAAGATATAATAGTTTATTCTATTTCATTAATTAATTAAGGAGATTAACAAAGTGGTTAAACTAACATTGTATTAGTTAGAGTCATAAATTTATGATGCGATAAAAAATAGAAGAAAAATTAAAACTAAGAGGAAAATAAATATCAATATGAATCACAGTGTGATTTGAAGAGATAACTTTTAGAATTGAGTTGAAATTAAAATGAGAAAGTCAAATTTAACCTAATATCTCACTAATATTCTCCTCATATCTCCCTCCCTTAATTTTCTCAAATTTAACTCCTTTCCCCATTTTGAGAAAATAAAATTCCCTCATGTGAACTTAGAAAAAAAAATTAAGTAAACTAAAGAAGTAATTACATTTTTTTTTTAGAATATTCTCGAATTTTCCTCCATATCTCCTTATTCCCAATTTTCTTAAATTGGTTTTTCTTTTGATTTACTCACTATAATCATATCACTATAATCATATCACGTTATTCTCTATCAAAGTAGAGAATATGTTTTTTATTTTAGAAAAAATATTCAAAATATTCTCAATTCTTTCATATCTTCCTATTCCCTAAATTTCACAAGTTATTCTCATCTCTCATATTTCCAAATCATTCTCACATTTATCTTCATCAAAATAAAGTTCTTACTTTAAATTAATTCTAAAAATAAACTCCTAATGTGAATTAAAAGAAAAAAAAGTGAAGTATATCAACGATGATTTACGTTTTTTGTTTGCTTGATAATGCATTTGTTGAGGATGCTGAGAAAAAAAAAATGTAGGGAAGAAAACACCTACAATTATACACACACAAAAACAACCATCAAACAAAAACTTAAACAAAAGAAAGAAGAAAAGGAACAAAGTGTTTACAAACAAATGTAAATCAAAATAAAAGAAATTCAAAATTTCATAAAAAATAAATATAGAATGTTTTGGTGGTGAATTGAAGTAAACACATATGGGAACTTTACATATTTTTCATTTGATAATGTTTTTTCGGGGATGATGAGAAAAAATATAGGGAAGAAAACATATACATAAAACAAAAGGAAAGAAAGAAGAGGAACAACGTGTTCATAGATAAATATAAATCATAAGGGAAAATAAAAATTTCCTTAAAAAAAATAGTAAATGTACAATAACAAATATGGGATGATGGTTACTTTTTGGTGCAGAAGCAGCGAATAGAAGAAAAAGACTAATGGTATGTGTTTGATAACTCATCTCCTTTGGGGAGAAGTGTTTTAGGGAAAAAGATTAGATGTTATAACTAACTATTAAAGGAGGGTATAATAGGAATATATTTGAAAGTCAAGGGTAAAATAGAAAGCTAAAAATTCTCCTGTTAGATTTGTCCAACTCTTACGCAAAGTATCTCAACAATTATGACCACAAAACTGAAGGGATTGAAATTCCCTACAGCGAAAGTAATTGAATGTATCGATCTCTAGATTTCGTTTTATAGAACATACAACATAATTCAAAGCGACAAAAACTCATGAATAAACAAATTTTTAACTTAAGTATGTTTCTACTGAGAAAATACAGAGAGGAGAAGAGGGAAAGGATATCACATACCCTTGAAGAATACCGTCTTCTTGCTTCTTTTCCCAATCACGAACACAATATTACTCTTCTCGATCTCCTGAACTTGGCATCAACATAAACACAATAGTGATGAAGAGGAAACCACCACGGGGATTTCCTTGTTAATCTTAGGGATGAGAATCTTGCAGAATTTTGTGGGTTTGCACTCAATTTTGGTAAAAGGAGAAGAATGAGAGTTTGAGAGATTTTTCTTATAAAAAAAACACAAAAAAATAGAGAGGGATGAAGAAAATGATCACTCATTCTCTCTGTTGTTTTTACATGATTAAGAGAATAAGGAAAACCACTTCCCCTTATTTTTACCAAAACATTTGAGAGAATAACTTCCAAAGGGAGTTGTTAAATTAAATTCAAATTCAAATTTTGAATTTAATATACATTAACCATAGGTTCATTAACTGCTGATCATTCTACTAAAAACTGACAGTTGCACTCTTCGCACTATAGATATACTTCTGTTTCCATTAGATATAATCAATCAACAGTTCGTTAACCCTTCACAAGTTGCTCATAAGTACAACTGGGTCAAATTATCGTTTTACCCATGTAGTAGTACCATCTAACTTCTTAAGTACCACTAATCCCTTTAATGAACAATTAATTATCGTCCAACTATAACTGAACCCCTCTTGGGTCAGAAGAAGGTGACACGCCTTATTGTTTATGCCTTGGAATCAACTCTTAAGGGAGTAGTTTATCTACTTACCCTAACAGGGAAGGAGTGAATTTCTTTTTGTGTAGTTGTGTTCCCAGCTCGCCAGTCAGACGAATCCCTAAAATGGTAGGCTTATCGAATTAGCGAATCTACCTACTCCCATCTATACAAATCAAAGAACCGCCCTCATAGGCAAGAGTTCACAACTCACTCAAGATTCTGGTCAAGTTATCTGTGGTTATCTTGGTGAAATGTAAGTCTCTTCTAGCAACAGTGTTATAAAAAGAGACTATGTATTCCGTAGTTTGGTGTTACACAAACTCTTTGTATAGGATACCTCCACTTACATGTATTTACATGAATGATCAGGATCAGTGCATTTGTAGTACTTTACAATAATTATAACAACTACAAAGCAGGTCGTATCACATAGTGTTACAAAGATAAGACATCCAACTTTATCCATATACTACAGACCATTTAGATTATCACTTAAACATGATCCACTTATATGTCTCCATATACGTGTTTAAGTTACATAAGATAATCTTAGATTTTTGTTTAATGGATTATCGCATATTAAACTAATCAACCATTGATTCAAATAACATTACACTACGAGGATTTACGGCATATAACCCAACAAAAACTTCAATTAAATTATAAAATCCCACAAAATTTGAAAAATCTGAAAAATCAAAATCTCAAAGCATGAAACTCCACAAAATGATGAATCACCAAATATAAAAAGTGTCAACAAAAAGGAATATCATATTCAATCATGAAGAATCTTCTTAACTAACCACAATATAGTAACTAATTTGAACGACATGAACAATCAACAAATTTCATCCCACAAATTGGTAATGCTTCTATTTTCTTTCTTTTATTTCCTACTGGTTGCCCTCAAAATTATGACCCAAATTCTCAATATGATTATTTTTTGTATATTAAATCCAAATCTTAACTCACACAACAACTAATTATCATACAACCTTATTAAAACATTTAAATTCTAAGGTCTACTGGTGGTTTCATCATACTTCCTATATTAATGTTATAGCCTATAAACCTTGATTCGAATGGGTAGTTTAAAGACTGGAGAATGGAAGAAAAGGAAATTAAGGAAGTGTTAAGTCATGTGGTTGAAGCAAATGTGTTAGATGATATAATAGTAAATTGACCTTCATGAAGAAAATCATACGCAAGGATTTCCATGAGCAGCGGAAGAGATTGTTCCAAATTCCATTCGAATTGAACACTAACAATTACAATCTAAAATGAAAACTAACAGGTTATGCAACAATAGAAATTACATGCTAAACAATGATACAAAGGATAGAGGATTCATACTTTTGAAGAACCATTCTTCAAGAATCCTTCAAACAATCTACAATGCGTCCACCACACCAACACGAACACAACGAACAGAAACTCCAACAACACGACCAACAGCTCCTCAAACCCAATCGAGTCTAACTCGATCCACGAACTGAGTGAGGACACCACCACAATGTTTATCTTGGTATTCTAGGTGTGAGAATCTAGGAATTGTGGGCTCTGTATGATCTTAGCTTGAGGAAGAGACTGGAGGACTACGATTGAGTAGATGATCGAGCAAGTGGGAGAAATGACACTGTCTATCGTATAAACAATGTGCTCGAACGTTTAGTAAACAACAGCCTATCGCATATACTTAGCCACTCGATCATGTAGCTACGATCAACTGATTGACTATCGCATAGTCAACACTACACGATCATTTAGTCTTTGAACAGCTATCGCTTAGTGAAACTCTTTTACTTGATAGCTTGTCTCCGTGAGTTCTTTTCCGAATGAAGTAACTTCCAAATTTAAGAAAACAATTTTCCTTTTATCTCATGGTTACCATAAAACTTCCAATAACATCCCACTAAATCGATTATTAGAGAAAAAGAAATTAATCATCATATAATTAATATATTATAAATAAATATGATAACCAACTTACCACATTATATTTATAATCTATAGTTTTAATATTTCATCATATGAAACATGCAAATCATAGTTCTTTTTCTATTTTATGGTACTTAATGTAAATCATATTTACATTAATTCCTCCACTTGATGTATCTCATACATCAATTATATCATATATAATTGAATTTTCTCTTGTTAATTTGAACACTACAAATCAACCCCAAAATCCGATTCTCAACTTGAATCCATTAAGCTACCAAAGGGATCTTATGGACCTGTAGCTTGAAGCTCCAACGGTACATGAATAACTGACTAAATTCTTTAGTCACGAGATCCACCATCTGTTAACTACCAAACACTCTACTAAAGACCGACAACTGCACTCTTCTTACTACAAATATATTTCTATGTCCATATAAACCAATCAATAGGGTGATAACCTTTCACAGATCGTTAGTAAGTACAGTTGGACTAATTTACCATTTTGCCCTTATAGTTACATCTAACTCCTTAAGTACCATTGATTTCTCTAATGAACAATAAGTCATAGTCCTACTATGACTAAGTCCTCTCTTCTAAAGAGAGGGTGTGACCACTATGTTCAAGACCTGGAATCAGCCCTTAAGGGAGCAATCTATCTACTTACCCCTGCTTCAGGGAAGGAGTGAATTTCATCTTGGGTAACTAGGTTCCCAGCTCCTCAATCAGACAAATCCCTAAAAAGATAGGCTTGTTGAGTTGGCATTCTGGCCACTCTCATCTATACTAATCAAAGGACCGCCCTCATAGGCAGGAGCTCCCAAAATACTCAAGATTAAGGTCATGTCACCTATGGTCGTTATAGTGAGAAGTAAGTCTCAATTATCAACGACATTATATAAAGAGACTAATCATCTTGTGGTCCGGTCTTATACAAACTCTTTGTATAGGACACCCTCACTCGTATGTCTCCACATGAATGGTCAGGATCAGACGATTTTTAGTAGTTCACAATACTTGTAAACCTCTACAAAGCGGGTTGTATCTGTAGTGTCACTAGGATAAGGTGTCCCTCCTTTATCCTTATACTACAGACCTTTTAGGTTATTATTTAAGGCATGATCCACTTGTATATCTCATATACGTGCTTAAGTTTACATAAGATAACCTTGGATTTTTGTTTATTGGATATGAGTAAATGCAAATAAACTAACTCTTATTTTATTAATAACAATGTGTATAATGTTTACAAAGTACGAGACTCTAAGAGAATTAGGACATCAGTCCCAACAATTTGCTACTTGTTCTAATGCTTCAAGAGACTAATATATAATACATGAAAAAACAAGTACAATATACAATAAACTAGGGCATACTCTATACCCCAGTATCATCTCTCATTTTTCCTAGACAAAATGCTGCATGTCATGTAGACCCAGACTCTCCAGATGACCCTCAAACACTTTAGTTGTGAGGGTCTTTGTAAAAGGATCAGCAACGTTGTGCTCCGACGCGATCTTCATGACTATCACATCACCGCAATGCACAATGTCCCTGATCAAATGATACTTCCGTTCCATATGCTTGCCTCTACGATCACTCCAAGGTTCTTTAGAATTTGCCACAGTCCTGCTGTTATCACAATAAAGAGTGATCGACAAAGATATATTTGGAACAACTTCCAAATCTGTAAGGAACTTCCTAAACCAAACAAACTCTTTAGCTACTTTACAAGTGGCTACATATTCGGCTTCTATAGTGGAGTCCGCGGTACATCCTTGCTTGATGCTTCGCCAAACTAAAGCCCTTCCATTTAGAGTGAACACTGACCCTGATGTCAATTTTTTAGAATCCCTATCAGTCTAAAAGTTAGAGTCTGTGTATCCTGTAAGGATCAAATCCTTATCTCCATACACGAGCAGATAGTCCCTTGTTCTCCGAAGATACTTGAGAATTGTTTTGACCATCATTCAGTGATCTAATCCTGGACTGGATTGATAACGATTGACAATCCCTACTACATAGCAAATGTCAGGTCTAGTACATAACATTACATATATTAAGCTTCCAATAGCCAAAGCATATGGAATCCGTCTCATTTCCTCAACCTCTTGAGGAGTCTTAGGACATTGATCCTTAGACAAAACAATCCTAAGCCTCAAGGTAACAAACCCCTCTTGGAATTCTACATCCTATACCTGATCAATATTTGATCAATGTACGATGCCTGAGACAAACCCCTCTTGGAATTCTGCATTCATAACCTCCTATTCTTATGATCCCGAATGATCTGAATCCCTAGTGTTGGGATTGGTGTCCTAATTCTCCCGGAGTCTCATTGTTTTGTAAAGATACACATTGTTTAATGAATAAAATAAGTGTTATTTAATTTTGACATTTACTCATATCCAATAAACAAAGCTCCTTAGTTATCTTATGTGAACTTAAGCAGGTATATGTGATATATAAATGGATCATGCCTTAAGTTATAATCTAAATAGGTCTGTAGTATAAGGATTAAGGTGGGATACCTGATCCTGGTGACACTATGGATACAACCCGCTTTGTAGAGGTTTGCAAGTATTGTAAACTACTACAAATGGTTATTCCTGACCATTCATGTGGAGACGTGCGAGTAGGGGTGTCCTATACAAAGAGTTTGTATAAGACCTAGACCACGAGATGACTAGACTTTGTATATAACACCGTTGATACTAGAGACTTACATCTCACCTAAACGACCACAGGTGACATGACCTCAATCTTGAGTGTTTTGGGAATTCCTACCTTTGAGGGTGGTCCTTTGATTAGTATGGGTGAGAGTGGTCAGATTGCCAACTCAAAATGCCTACCTTTTATAGGACTTGTCTGATCTGGGAGCTGGAAACTCAATCCACAAGATGGAATTCACTTCTTTCCCAAAGTAGGGATAAGTAGAGAGATTGCTCCCTTAAGGGCTGATTCTAGGGCTTGAACATAGTGACCACAACTTCTCTTTAGAAGAGAAGATTCGGTCGTAGTAGGACTATGACTTATGTTCATTAGAAGAATCAATGGTACTTAAGGAGACAGATGTAACTACAAGGGCATAACGATTATTGGCCTAATTGTACTTACGAGCGATATGTGAAGGGTTGTCGCATTGATGATTGGTTAAGATGGACACATAATATATCTGTAGTAAGGAGAGTTCAGCTGTTGGTCTTTAGTGGAGTGCCGGCAGTTAACAGATGGTTGATCCTGTGACTAAAGAGTTTAGTCAGTTATTCACGTACCGTTGGAGATTCAAGCTACAGGTCCATAAAGTCTCCTTGGTAGCTCAATGGATTAAGTTGAGGATCAGTTTTTGGTGTTGATTTGAAATGTTCAAATTGATAAAAGGTATTTTGATTATATATGATATAATCGGTATGATGTATGAGATACATCTAGTGGAGGATTGATGTAAATGAAATTTACATTAAATACCACGGAATAGAAAAAGAACTATGGTTTATATGTTTCATAAGATGAAATATTAAAACTATAAGTTATAAATATAGTATGATAAGTTGGTTATCATTTATATTTATAATAATATTAATTATTGGGTAATTAATTCTTTTTATTTTAAATAACCATATGAGTGGGTGGTTATTGGATTCAGG